>NC_136482.1:144012350-144027350 GCF_053919585.1 Euprymna scolopes
TGCATGTAGAGATCAGTCACAAAGGTATAAAAAGGAAAGAAAGTAATTCGACTCAAGTTTTTCCGTTGAAATAAAATGTATTCATGGTTCTTTCAAAATAACGCATTGCGTTTCGTTTTTAAAGTCTCTTAGTATATCTCGTCTGTCATGTAGCATTCAGAACTCTGCCGTCTCGACACGGGTTTAAAAGTCTCTCGCCGGCACCACAGGGCCACGTGTCCATCTCATCCAGTGTGCGTTTTTCTTTTCCGGTCCTCGCCACGTGGTGTATTTTTATAAATGGATTCAGGACAATCTGTCTTTTTAGTTATAGGTGGCCCAATTTGTCTATAATATAATCGTTCTCAATCTTTTTTAAAGCTTGGGCAGCCATGCCTGGCGGAGTTCATTTTTTGTCTAAGCTGTTAGTAGAATAATATCAGTAATACTGTTAAGGAATAGAGAGAGGGAGAGAGAGAGAAAGGAAGAGGTGAGTTATAGTGTAGACACGTTGACCGGAAGTCAAGATCAGTTGATTGGATTGCGTGCGAGTCATGTGATCAGGTTAGCTGAATCGTTGAGATTTGATTTGAACTCAGAAGACAACGGACGGCTTCCCGTTGTCTCCTCCTCTTCACTGGGGGGGACGAACGCTGACGTGTGTAGAAGAAGAACCCACACAGGCCGATTTCACTTTCCAACTTCTGCAGGACATCTGGGAAAGTGAAATAAACTATAGAACTAATTCCTTGTCTTGGAGTGATTGAATCTTCATCCAAAAACAGGTATCAAGTCTCCCTGCAGGACGAGAAATTCCAGATGGTCCAACATCGAAGAAGCAGAGGTAAGTTTTGAAAATGCATGTCACTCACACACGATTCCCTTTATGATACAACATAAATATATAATATAACACGTCATCTCTTCTAATCCATTATTAGAGATGACGCAACAAACACTCACAATCTTTTATAAATAGACAACATAACAATACTATTGCTTCGAGTAAATATAGTAATTTCCGAAAGTCAACGGATTTATACCTTTCCTGTGATGTTGCATGAATTTTCTGTTCGACTAATCCCTTTCTTCGCTGCGTGTTGATTTGATGTCGAAATGTATGTTTACATATGATTCAGGAATCGATCAGAAATTAATATTGCAAGATAACATCCTGTTTTGTTTTTATATTATTAAGCTGGAGTAGTGAAATTCGAAAACAAGTCATGACAAAGGTTGGTAGCCGAGTATGTTAAACGTTCGGCAACTTTATTGTTCATTCTTTGAGCGACTACACCAAGTGTATCCTTTAAGCAGGGCACGAGCCCACTCTAATAATATTAAACCAGTCATGACTCTGGAAATATAGGCGTTGAATATAAAATACCAACGGATATTTGTATGAAACACGCTCCCGACAAAACGTGAAGCCACTTAATGTTAGAGGCTAACAAGAACAAAAGATGGTCATCGAAAAGAGAGATGCCTATTGACTCAATCTTGAAAAAAAAAAGGTTATACGGAGGAGGAAAACAATCAGCAGAAAGATAATTTCAAAGGTCTGCTATTCTTGGAAAGAAGCTATTAGAATATTACAATAAGGTATAAAAACCGCAAATTGATGGAGAACACTGGATAAAAAAGCTGGAATAAAAGAAGCAGGGGATATATGAAACAATTCTAAAGAACATGCCATATGCCATAATAATATTTATAGAAAAAACGTGTCCTGAAAATATTTATAGAAAACACATGTCATAAAAATATTTATAGAAAACACATGTCATAATAATATTTATAGAAAATACATGTCATAATAATATTTATAGAAAACACATGTCATAATAATATTTATAAAAAATACATGTCATAATAATATTTACATAAAACACATGTCATGATAATATTTATAGAAAACACATGTCATAAAAATATTTATAGAAAACACATGTCATAAAAATATTTATAGAAAACACATGTCATAAAAATATTTATAGAAAACACATGTCATAAAAATATTTATAGAAAACACATGTCATAAAAATATTTATAGAAAAGACATGCCATAATATTATTTATAGAAAACACAAGTCATATTAATTTTATAGAAAACAAATGTCATGATAATATTTAGAGAAAAGATATGTCATAATATTATTTACATAAAACACATGTCATGATAATATTTATAGAAAACACATGTCATAGTTTTATTTATAGAAACCACATGTCATATTAATTTCATAGAAAACAAATGTTATGATAATATTTATATACAACACATGTCATAAAATATTTATACCAAACACATGTCGTAAAAATATCGATAGCAAAACATGTCATAAAAAAATTATAGAAAACACACGTTATAATAATATTTATAGCAAACACATGTTTTTTTTTGTTTTTTTATTACATTTTCACCTCAAACAAGGCAAATTGCCACTTTGGTGTAGGGGGCTACTATCAGGGGCAACAACTATTGGGGTACTATGTAGGGATTTGGGCAGCCAGATGTCGGTTCACGTTACACTTGAATTTCTGCACGTCAGTACTGTTGGGGAAGCAGGGACCTGGAATAGAATTCCAGAGTCTAGCGGTTCTGGGGAAGAAACTATTGGAGTAAAAAGATCTTTTACATCTAGGGATCTCTACAGTGTGGGGGTGGGATTTAGCAGCCTGTCGGGTTTGTCGAGGGTGCTCACGTCGTGGGGGCACAAGTGATTAACCACTAAAATACTTGTAGAATAGGCAGAGGGATGCAACATTTCGTCGATGGGACAGAGGCTGAAGCTTAGATGCCAGTTCAGGGCCTATCAGGTTTGCGACTCTCTTTTGAACCTTGTCAAGGAGCGAGAGACTAGTAGCAGATGCACCAGCCCAGATGTGACAGCAATACTCCATACATGGGCGAATGGTGACCTTATAGAGGTACAGGATACTTTCGGGTGTTAGTAGTTTTCTAGCACAGTAGAGAGAGCCCACCTTTCTTGCAGCGGCCCTGGCAATGCCTTCAATGTAATTGTTCCAACTCATGTTTCCTGTGAACGTTAGGCCAAGGAGTTTGAAAGATGTACTCTCATATAAAGAGTCGTTGGCCACTGCTATAGGTGATAGAGAAGGTTTCTTGTAATTATTGACTGAAACTAGTTTAGTCTTGGCAGCATTGAACGCGACCAACCACTTTTGTCCCCATTCCACCACAGATTCGAGGTCTTCCTCTAGTGTTTCTGCCATTTCTTTAGAAATGTGTTCATTCGTCTTCCTGTCGTGCCTGCCATAGAGTGTAGTGTCATCAGCATATATACCCATCTCAGAGGCAATTTTGTCGGGGAGGTCATTTATGAATATCAGGAACAATAGAGGTCCAAGCATAGAACCCTGGGGCACCCCCGCATTTATATCATATTGTTTAGATGTACGACCGTCGAGGACAACCTGGATTTTTCTCTTGTCTAAGAAGGATTTAATTATGTTAAGTATTCTACCAGTGATACGGTATGATCTAATTTTCCTGAGGAAACCCTCATGCCATACCCTGTCAAAAGCCTTAGATATATCTAGAGCTACCGCTCTACCCTCTCCCGCTTTGTCCAGTGAATGGTATATACGTTCAGAGATTACAGTTAGGATGTCTGCTGTGGAACGGGCTTGTCTAAATCCATATTGTTTGTCTATCAGAAGTTTAGCATCTGTAAGGTGATGGACTAGAGCATGGTTTATTATGGTCTCAAATATTTTGGCAAAAAGTGGGAGGAGGCTAATGGGGCGATAATTTGATGGGTCTGTCCTTTCGCCAGAATTCTTGAATACTGTCACAACAGAAGCAGTTTTCCAACAGCCCGGAAAGCAAGCTTTATTAAGGCATTTGTTGTAGAGTTTAGAGAGAACTGGAGCTACTTCGGCTGAGCACTTTTTTAATAGCACAGCTGGGATAAGATCGGGTCCACATGCTTTTGAAGTGTCAAGGTTTTTTATGATAGCATGCACCTGAGCAGGGGTGATTTTCAGATCGTCTAGCGTGGCGTCTGTCCGCATAGGAAAGTCAGACAGGGGGTGGTTGGAAGGGTCCAGTGTGGAGTTGGAGGCAAACCGACTGGCAAGCATGTTAGCCTTGTCGGTTGCTGAGGAGACAACCTCGTGATTGTTCGTTAGTGGGGGAATCGTCATAAAATATTTATAGCAAACACATGTCATAATAACAGTTATAGGAAAATCATGTCATAAAATATTTATAGAAAACACACGTCATAGTAATATTTATAGAAAACACATGTCATAATAATATTTATTGCAAACACATGTCATAATAATATTTATAGAAAAAACATGCCATAAAAATGTTTATAGCAAACACATCCCATAATAATATTTATAGAAAACATGTCATAAAAATATTTATAGCAAACACATGTCAAATAATATTTATAGAAAACACATTTCATAATAATCAAGATAGATCAAAGAATTCTGAAGGAAATGCAACAGGCCAAGCTATTATAATATTTTCCCCAATCGTTCTCTCCAACCTGTGTAGCTATTCTTGTGCATGAACAGCAAATTTTCAACCAATTCAGCCGCCAAAAATCAAATACAAACAGGTAGAAATGTGCGGCTTCTAGAAATCATTGTAAGAGTAACATGGATGCAGTGAAGAGAATGTACACTGAAATGACCAGAAAACACATTAGGTCGCAGAAATTAGGAAGTCGTGATTACTGGAAAATCTATAATATTGCGATGAACAATGAGCAACCAACAGTCTCTTTACTGTACAACCACAAAATGTATGTCGCTCGCACCGCAATTGAGATTGTTGAATAATTTGTACCTCGGATGACATATTTGGCAGAGTGACTCGTCTTAGAAAGTGAATAAAATCGATTGATAATATCTGTAAAATATATCATATTAATATATAATATTACGATAATATATTATATATTAATATAGAAATAAAGTTAGAATTGTTTGTATATATGTAAATATACATACATATACATGTGGGGGTGCGTGTATGTGTGCAGGATAATCTCTTAGTCTAACTAACCGATAATTATGAATTTTCGGATATAATTTCTAGGAAACTGGGTGAGTAAATGGGTTCATTTCTTTTGTAATCTTTAACATTTAGAGGTGCATGTTTATTTATATATATATATATATATATATATATATATATATATATATATATATATATATATATATATATATATATATATAATGTATACATAAATATATTCATGTGGAGAGATTCCTAAATTAATGAGCTGATCATTATCAATTTTTAAACACAATTGCTACGCGTAAGGTTGGATACTATGGACTATCTTTTTAGATTTATTTAGTTTAGTTATAGACTAAGGAGGCCAAATTTGATGTAGAATAATTATTTTGTTTCTATTTTTTGTATCAAATATTTTTAAGTTCTTTGCACAAAAAATAATGTGCTCCTATTACTTGCCGTATATCTGAAGATATGTATACCAAAAATTCGTAATAAATCGTTCGTTAGTTTAGAAGATTACCTGTACATACATACATACATACATACTAATAAATATAAAGAATATCGATATATATATATATAAGTGTGCGTGTCTGTTTGTCTGCCTATCTGTCTGTCTGTTTGTGTACATTTTCCTTCGCAATAACTCTGTTAATTTTAAGTCTACAGACTCGAAATTTGATATACAAACTACTGAGATTTGAGAAAATCGATGTAATCGGTTTTCGACCAGAAATTTGGCTGTTAAGGGATCAAAGTCCAACGATTTGACCTTTGAGAACTCTACCAAACTCCTCCTGCAATTTGGCGTCTACACAGTTGACATTTTAGATATAGGTACCTTGGAGATGGATCTAACTTAATAACTTGATTTGAGCCCAAAACAATGAATATTAAGGGAGCATAATAGGGGTCAAAGTTTAAAAAATTGACCCTTTTTGGGTTTTTTTTTTTTTTTTTTTTTTTTTTTTTGGTTTTGTTTTGTTTTTTGTTTTTTTGCTCAGCATACACCTCCAAAAACCCGGGCAACGCCGGGCGCCTATGTCAGTATATCTACAAAAGTGAACGTGTCTGTGTGTCTGTGTACATTTCTCTAGGCAATAACGCTGTCAATTTTTAGTGTACAGACTCGAAATTTGATATACAGGGTACTGAGATTTGGGAAAATCTACGTGATTGGTTTTCGGCCAGAAATTTGGCTGTTAAGGGGTCAAAGTTCAACGATTTTACCTTTGAGAACTCTACCAAACTCCTCCGGCAATTTTGGGTCTGCACACTTGAAATTTTAGATATATGTTCCTTGGACATGGATCTAACTTAGTAACTTGATTTGAGTCCCAGGGGTCAAAGTAAAAAAAAAATTGACCACTTTTTTTGTTTGTTCAATATACCCCTCCAAACACCCTGCGTAAATGCTAGTATATATATATATATATATATATATATATATATATATATATATATATATATATATATATATATATATATATTTGTTTGTTTTCACAAGTGACGGCACGATCCTTAACAAATTCGTCCCTGCAATTCCGAACACCACTGTCAAATGGACACGCCACGATACAATAACGCGAGACACGTTATCAAAGCAGTGTCGTTCAACCCTGCTTGTATTTTTATAGCCGTTGGGCGAAACTAAATCGTCGCTTTGGGGTAAGATGGGTGTAGTTCATTAGTAGACTTGATTTGTAATCGAAAGGACCCGGATTCGCTTTTCACCGCAAGTAGGCTCGACTCATACGCTTGTACGCTCTGCACATGCTCGGCACATATACAGTTGTGCGCAAAAGTATTCGACCCATACCAAAATTGTCTTATTTCTTTGAATGGATACTTCAATAATCTTTAAAACCTTCTTTAACGACTAAGTTTGAATAAACTGTATAGTTTTCAACAAAAAATAATAAAAAGTAATTAGTGCTTGATAATATTAATAAATTTATTTACAAAAATAAAAATATGTTGCAAAAGTATTCGACCCCTTTTCATTAATACTTGGTTGAAGCTCCTTTGACCTTTATTACTGCAAGTAAACGTTTCCTATAACATCTAACGAGACTTCTACATCTGTCCACTGGAATTTTAAGCCACTCTTCTTGACAGTACTGTTTTAATTCAATCAAATTAGATCGTTTTCTTTTATGTACCGCAATTTTTAAATCATGCCATAAGTGCTCAATCGGATTTAGGTCTGGAGACTGGAAAGGCCATTCTAGAACTTTCACCTTATTATTCTTTAACCATGCCTTAGTGCTCTTTGAAGTGTGTTTAGGATCGTTGTCCTGTTGAAAGGTATATCTCCTTCCATGCCCCAACTGGTTCGCAGACGGAACAAGATTTTCTTTCAGTATGGACTGATATTTTACTGAATCATTCTTCCATCGATTATGGTTAATCTTCCAGTTCCATTTATACTGAAACAGCCCCACACCATGATTGATCCACCTCTATGCTTAACGGTTGGAACGGTATTCTTCACATTATAAGCAGTATTTTCTTTTCGCCAAACATAGCGTTGCTGGTTGCGTCCAAATAGTTCCACTTTCGTTTCGTCTGACCAAATTATATTATTCCAGTAATCAATAGGCATTTCTAGGAACTTTTTTGCAAAATTCAATCGAGCCTTTTGATGAGCTTTGGAAAGTAAGGGCTTCCTTCTGGCAATACGTCCATGCAATCCGGCACGATTTAATGCCCTACGAATAGTTGACAAGTGTACATCTGAGCCAGCATTCTTCAAATCGTTCTGCACGTCCTTTAGGTTAGATTTAGAGTCCATTGAAACTTGTCTAACAATTTTTCTAGCCCCACGTGTCGTAATTTTTCTTGGACGACCTGATCTTGGAAGACTTGATACAATCCCTTTTACTTTCCATTTTTTGATAATGGACATAATAGTCGACCGTGGTATAGAAAAACGTCTGGAAATTTTTTTATAACCTTCTCCAGACTGGTAGGCATCGATTACTTTCTTTTTAATGTCTTCAGAGTACTCTTTGTTCTTTGTCATAGTTGCAGATTTGTTGACGTTAAAAAAGAATTTTTTTACTTGAAACAATTATTCAATCATTCAATATGGCATTGAAGTTCAATTTGAACTGATTTTAGATTCAGTAGAGTCATAAATATTATTTATAGGAAATAAATACAAGGTCAGACTAAAATAATAAACTTAATGACGCTTTTATTTAAACTTTAAATTAAAGGGATCGAATATTTTTGCAACATCCATATTTATATTTTTTGTAAATAAATTGATATATATTATTAATCTCGAATTACTTTTCCTCATTTATTGTTGAAAAATATACAATTTATTCATAATTAGCCGTTAAAAGGCGTTATGAAGATTTTTGAAGTATAGATTCAATGAAACAGGAAAATTTAGACAGGGGTCGAATATTTTTGCGCACAACTGTACATATAAATATATACTACATATAATATTTATACTATATATGATATACATATTAATATATACAAGCATGTTTATATATAAAGAGTGCTGCAGCAAAATCTTTCATTTGACAAACAGAAAACGAAGAAAGAAATAAAAATAAAAGTTGCATATACCGACACCCGAGTTTATTTAGCAACAGTTAGAATTATATACTACATTATTTTTCAATTTTATTGCCGCCTGCCGAAAGGACCATCTTAAAACAGCCACGAAATTATTAGCACACTTTGATAATCATGCCCTTGTTTGTAGCAGCGAACACCTCCACAATGTCAGCCTTCAGAGAGTCGCCTGTGTTGTGAATGTGCTTGTTGGTCTTTGTCTCAACAACAAAGCATGCAGTGAGATTACCGATATGATGAGTAATCAATGTCTTTCTTAATCGTTCGGCAGATCATCGATTTGTGCTAAGCCATGTTCGCGGCGATCTTGACGTTGCTCTAACTTCCGAATTTTGCTACAACATCATGCATAATATCGATATAATATATACATATATGTGTGTGCGTGTCACATCTTTTTTTTTATTTAAAAAAAAAACAGTAAAACGATTATTGTTATGTCCTTAAACTTGATTTTTAGTATTTAGAAAAAAAAAGATGGTACTTATTTAGAATTACACGTAAAAAAATATAGAAAACTCTTTATGATGTACAGATTCGTCACAGAACGAAAATGTTATATTCGAAAAATCACGTAAATTGGTAGAGTAGTGTTTTTGTTTTGTTTTTGTTTTGTTTTTTTACTAAGAAAATAAAAAAATATGACTTTTAGCGTATTTAATACTAAATGTATCCATTATAAGGCAGACTTTCATCTTGATAGTTCGAATTGGGTTGTCTCGCCCTTATTAATACATCATGGCCGATCAAATCACTACGTTTCGCTTAGTTATAAAGTTTTATTTTATAAGTTGAAAAAATACTTGATCAATTTACACGATTTTGGAATATGCTATCTTCGTTCATTATAAAGATTTTTTTTCTGTATTCTTATTTGTGTAATCTTCTATAATATAAATCTCACCTGTCTGGTTAAATGTATGTATGTATGTATGTATGTATGTATGCATGCATGCATGTCTCGCAAAAACTTTAGACGAGATCGGTATAATTTTGAAGCTTGACTCCTCGGACGACAAATATCGAAAAATTGGCTAAAACATTAATTTCTTTACCTTCAACTGGGCACTTTTCTACTGGGTACGGGTTCGAGCCTGCGTCCTGTCTACTGCCATTTTTTTCTTTTTTTTTTTTGCGCTCGCAATTTTCCTCCGCCTTCGAGTCACGGGTTCGAGCCTGCCTGCCAACTACAACTTTTTTTTTTTTTTGCTTGCTCAGCACACACCTACAAACACCCGGGCAACACCAGGCACCCAAGCTAGTTCTAAATAATCACTGAAAAATATATTGCAAATTATTAAGTTCTTTCTGAATGGAAGTTCTGCAAACGACAAACACTTGTTTTTTAATCAATTCAGCTTTACATCCTAATTATTTCCGTTTGTTATAGTTAATAACTAACAAAATCAAAATTATACTCGACCCTTTGAGAAGCTAATTAAACGTTAATTACAACACATTCATGCTCGTTTGCTTTTATTACTAACAACTAATTATAGCAAGATTATGAACGCAATGATTGAGAAGTCAATAGCTAATTTAAATATAATTATATCATGATAAATTCATTTGTTGTTTTAGAATATCGCAACCGGAAATCGCAAACGGGTCTTTACCATACGAAGTAGCCTGCATACTTCCGATTGCTTTAAAAGTATCAAATTGAGGCCAGCAAAATTAGCTTACAAGCAAAGCAGATAAACAACGCAATGATTTCTGTCCGATTTTTTTTTTTTTTTTCATTTTCTTTCTTTGAATATTGTAATGTTAATAATTTGCCTAGTATGGGGCAGCCAAACCAGCTTCCAACATTCTCCTGCTTTTTATTGAAACCAACCGAGAGCTCTTTTTAGTATCCTCGCTGTTCCCTTAAGTGCAATTGCCTGGATCACTTTTGCATTTTGTTCACCAAGAATATTAGTTAGCTAGGACTCCAGGTTCTTCTTCATAAACCCTGTGGCACCTATAATAACTGGTATGACTGATATCT
This sequence comes from Euprymna scolopes, assembly GCF_053919585.1. Classification (NCBI taxonomy): domain Eukaryota; kingdom Metazoa; phylum Mollusca; class Cephalopoda; order Sepiida; family Sepiolidae; genus Euprymna; species Euprymna scolopes. The sequence continues at coordinate 144,022,925 of NC_136482.1, forward strand.
GCCTAAGATTCCAGTTTCTTTTCATATCATACATGAGACCTTGATATTTGGTCTGTTTCTCCTTTTCAGCTGTGTTCAGTAGCACGATGATGTATTTTTCCAACCAACACGATGTCGTAGTTGATTCCATCTTCAGCTTACTCCAATTACTGGTTCAAATTTTTAAATATTTCCAGTTTTAACGAAAATAACGGAAATCCTTATAGTAGTTATGGTATTATCAAAATAAAGCGAAATCATTAAGTGATTCTTCTTTTCTTTTCTTTTTAAAGGGAGAATACTATAAATATTGATTCGGAATTTAACCGTATAAGAAATGTGGTTAACATTGATAATGAAAGATGTGTTAATCTACCAAATATTGATAATATAACAGTACAGCATTATAATATTAAAATTTTCGGTACAAATAACGTATAATAAGCAACTAAAAGAGAATATAAAACTTCATTTCAGCATAAAAAAATATGGTGTATCTATTAAGCAACTGTAAGATAGATGCAGTTGAACACCGAAAACGGTATAACAGATACAGAATTGAATTTTAATTATGGTATACTCTAAATATAATTAATATAAACATTATATATTAGGTTGGTGCAAAAATAATGTCGTTTCTTTACGTTAACCTTCAAAAGATCATAACTCCTTTCGTAATAGACTTTATTAATCGAAATAAAAACCATTAGAATCTACACATTTTGCCAACGAGAAACAGGTTCATTTATCCCATTAGCATAGAAATCCGGAGGTCTGGAAGCAAGAAGTCATTGAAGGTCGATTCGGCATCATCTGGGCTTTTGAAGCATTTTTCGTGCAGGATGTTGTCAAGATGCTTGAAATAGTGATAATCGGTGGGCGAGAGTTCCGGTGAATATGGCGGATGAGGCAGAGTCTGGTAGCCGCATTCGTTCAGCTTCTGCAGGGTCAGTTGAGTAACATGCGGTTGAGCATTGTCATGGAGGAGAATTGTTCCCTTCATGTGACCAATCTCGGGAACATACCTTGGAGCTTCTGATGCATTTTGTCAATTTGTTGACAGTACTTCTCCGCCATAATCGTTTCGCACGGATTCAAGAAGCTCTAATGGATGAGACCGGCCGCAGACCACTAAACAGTCATCATAACTTTTTTTAGTGCAATTTCGGTTTCGGCAAGTGTTGTGGGGCGTCTCCGGCATTCAATCACTGTGCCAAACTTCGCCGTTTATCGTAGCCGATCCACTTCTTATCACATGTCACAATCCGCTCGAAAAATGGGTCGTTTTTGTTGTGCAGAACGAGTGTAGAAAACACCTCAAAACAACGATTTTTTTAATATCGTTCAATTCATGCGGCACCCATTTACCCAACTTTTTTGAGTTCCCTATTTGCTTTAATGACGAACGACTGTTCAGTGGTCGACCTTGAATTCAAAAGCAACTTCTCGTGTGATTTTGCGAGGAACGGCTTCAATTAATGCTTTCCAATGTTCGTTATCAACAGCAGCTGGCCAGTCGCGACCGTCTTCATCTTCGAGGGTCTCGTCACCATTGCAAAATTTCTGGAATCACCATTGTGCCATACTTTCGTTAGTGGTTCCTGAGCCAAACGCATCATTGATATCACGAACTATGTCGATAGCTTTTCGGCCTAGTTTGAACTAGAACAAGAAAATCGTGCGTATTTGAATTTGTCCATGCTGTCGAAAAGCCAGCAAAAAAAATGAATGAAGAGATTGAGAACGGTAACGCGCTTCAAAATGATATATAACATGGCTTAATGAATTAATTCAGAAATCATATATAAAGTAACATATGTGAGAAAACCATAATGATTTTGCACCAACCTAATAATTAACATGATAAACATAAGCAATACAATATCTAAGAAAGTATCTATTATCTAACCAATTCGATTAAAATACAGCACGGTGAAAATAGAAATTAAAGGTATAATAAAAGACTGTGACCATAAAAGCGTCAATATAAAGCGATATTAGAGCAAATGTATTTTATAATTATCCAACTACATGAACTTAGAACAGCTACAGTTAGAACAGTTAGTCGGGAGTATTATGTCGAGGGTGGGGGTGGAACAAGTGCTAAGAGTTAACCAGATCACATTCCATCAAAGTGCTTGTAAAATAGACACAGAAATGCAACACTGCAGTGATGAGACAAAGGTTGGGGCTTAGTCGATAGTGTGAATCTTTTTTTTTTTTTACCTTGTCTATGAGTTAGAGCTTAGTGGCAAATATACCAGGCCATATAGCAACAATACTCTATGATTGGCGAATTGTTGATTTATAAAAAATACTCTCTAGTGAATAATTTTCTAGCACAGTAGATGGAGTCTACCGTTCTTGCAGCGGCCTTGGCAATGTTTCCAATGTATTTGTTCCTATTCATCTTGCCGATGAATGCTAAGACGAGGAGTCTGAATTGGTTAAAAGTTCTTGTATGTGAATAATTGTTCATTTAAAAAGTTGAATGCTCGTATTGTTTGTGGTGTTAGACGTATTTATTGTATAAGTTTGTTTCTTATCACGCATGTGACTTTTTGTGTGTGTCATTTTTCGTCAGTATGTGTGTGACTGAATCAGTCACTTAAGTAGACACCGCGTGTGTGTGTGTGTGTGTGTGTGTGTGTGTGTGTGTGTGTGCTGCTTGAGAGTATTATGTAACAGCGTATTAGGCAGCATGTATTTACTCTTTTTCTCACAAAGACGCATAGATGTGGCACAATGTGACCCGTTGTTTAATATAGTTTACTCAACTCCCCGAGAGGCGATTTCTAGGAGGTTAAAAATTGTATAAGACCCCCCCATCCTCCCTGAAAGAATGGGAAGGATACTGTTAATTATTCTTATAATAAGTCGGAAGTCAAACAATATCATTAGTATTACAAACAAAACGTTAAGGGGTGAAAACTCTGCTTAGACGAAAGAAAGAAACAAACAAACACAGAAAGGAAGAAATGATAGATAGATAGATATATAGATAGATAGATAGATAGATAGATAGATAGATACATAGACTCGCAGTTCAGTTAGCTATTGTATCTTAACTATAAAACAACTTGCTATATTATAACGAGGAATATTTTGCAAATATATATCATTAAAGCATTATTCCCTTTTAATGAAATAGCAATAATATACTGTCTTCAATCGCATATTTTTTGCTGGTATACATGTCGAATGAATATATACTACAATCCCTCCTCGATGACGAGGTAATGCGAGAGGAGGATAGTACCATCATGACAATAGCCCTCCGAATGAGAAGATAATATAAGTAGAGATGGTTCCATGGCAACAGAACAGATAACCCACGTCTATTTGTGAAATAGGAGGAGGTAATGTACGGGAAATGTGATATAATGATTAAAAAAAATGGATGCTATACTATCGCATAAGATAAGAAGGTAACTCCTGGGAGGACACTTTCATGACAACAGAACAGATATTACATCCTTCCTTAAAACGCAGGAGGTAATATCTAGAACGGTGATATCAAGACTACAAAACACATATCATACTGAACTGAGAATCCAAATATAGTACATTAGCCTGAAATAATATAATATACTAAATTTAACATTTGGTTCATTTTATAACAGGTTTAACCTCCATTGCTAATAGATGTTATTCATACTCACATCATAAACTATAAATTTATTAAAACATTTGTTTTGCTTTGAGCTTAAACTAAAGTCATTTCATTTCGTAAACTATACGAACAAAGGGAGATTACTACACTAGTTGTTGCATTATTCTGAGAGTTATTTCCCTTAGTACGTGCATTCTATTTTTCCGTACTTTTCTGTTGTTTCAATATGATATTGTCGCACAGTGTTCCTAGTTTTCCCCCTCTTTATTGCTTCTATAATGTGGGAAGTTACTTCTGTTTACGACGCCCCAAAATAACCTTTACCTTAGGTACGGGCAAAAATGATGGAATAAAGATGGGGGGGCATCGTTTTGAAAGCCGATTTATCATAATTTTTATAGGTTTTCGACTACTTTTTTTTAATTGTATTTGAAAGATTGAAGACTAAAGTTGTTTTCCAAAAGGAAAAAAATATTTGTACACATGAAAATAAAAAGTTATGAAAAATGTTTGCACGGCGAGCTAAGTAATTCAGCTAAATTTTGTAAAAATCCTTTGAAAGACACATGTTTTATGGGTTTATTTTAAAGATCTTAAAGTCCTAAGATAATTAACTGAATAATGATTTAAAAAAAAAAACATTGTTTGTACAAAAAAATAGCTTAATTAGCCCCAAAAGCCGAAAGATTCTTGCTTTGTTCAAGCGAAAAAAAAAAGTCCTCGTCATATGGATTATACAGAAGCCCAAAATCTCAGACAGTCGAAAGGCTGTCTGAAAATGACGTTAGGTAGGTAAAGGGACGTAGGGGTGCTGTTTTTCTATTTTCTTCCAGC
>NC_136482.1:144029850-144032350 GCF_053919585.1 Euprymna scolopes
CTTTGTCCTCTCCTTCTCCCGTTTTTTCCACCGTCGAAACAAGTCGCCATGATTTCTTTCGCGACCAACGTCAACCACCAGGTTCGACAAACATTTTCTGGGACCTTTCAGTAATTTCATCATGCGGTTTCGTTTTTCATCTCTCATCCCGTGCATATCACCGAACTGAACATTATTCACAAGAGACTATTTTTCCATGAAAAATAAATGAGTTATTTTTTTTCATATGTTTCTCCTCGTCAATACATTCGTTTCATTATTTTCTTTTGTAGCGAGTTAGGATTTTTATATCCTGGTCCACAACAAATCTCAACCAGATGTAAGCGCTCGATAAAACCAAACAGGAGATAGAGCTTATAATAAGAGCAAATAGTTAATAAAACATGTTAAAAAACACTTGAAGTAAGTGGATAGTTCTTAATCCGCAGATTTTCGAAGAAATACTTTCCTTCTCGTCCCCTTAATTTTTTTAGTGACTTTTAATAACGTCTGCTGATATTTTATTAAGTAGTAACCTGTACCTTTCAGTTGATCTCTTTTTTTTTTTACCCATATTTTTAGCGCCTTTAAACGTCGTCTTGTCTGAGTGATTTTGACATTTGGTTTTCTATTTTATATTCAATTCTATCAACCATTTTTTTATTTTTTCTTCACTCATTTTTTTCTCTCTTCTTCTTCATCCATTTTTCTTAATTACACCTTCTCTCGGCAGCCAAGATAACGCATATCTTATTTTTCTTTTAATAATATTATTTGAATTCTTTCCCCTTTTCCTTGTACCTATTTGTGATTTATTCTACGGATTTCGGCCATTTGGATTCTTTTGGATCATCTTCCAATTACGCAATATCCTTAGAGTTTACTTGTGCTAATGGAAATTTAACTAACTTTTTCATTTTTGGATTTTACCGTCATTAGATACTTACCTTTCACCAGATTATCCATTCACGTGAAATCACCTTTTTCTTAACCCTATTCCCTATGCTTCACTTTTTGTAATCAAGTAAGATCTTTGACTTACTTGCAGTTTTTTTTTTTTACACAGTGATCACCACTTATCAAGGCACGGAAGCCACTCAGGGATAAGGGTTATTGCAAGTACATTACGTTAGTGTGGAGATTTGCTGAAGTGTTTAATTAAGGGGGCGGTTCATTAGGAATTTGTTAACATTGGACTTGAAGACATCCAAGTTGTACTCCAGAGGGAAGCAGGCAGACGGAACAGAGTTCCACAGGCGTGAAGTTCTAAGAAAGAAGCTTTGTTCATGGAATCCGCGTTTTGATTTAGGCACAGATATAGAGTGGGGAAAATTTTTCACAGTGGATTCAGCTAGACGGGTGTTTTTCGTGAAAGATTGGCGAGGGGGGACCAGAGATTGGAGTTCAGACGAGCACCTGCCATTGAAATAACGATAAAACAAGGATGGGCTCGCAACGTCTCTTCTGTCGGAGAGAGGTTGCAGGGTAAAGAAAAGGGCATTCCCCACTAAGCCACGAAGTCTATTTTATACTCTGTCAAGGCAGGATAGGCTGTTTTTAGCAGCTCCTGCCCAGATATGGCAACAGTATTCCATCCTTGGACGTACTTGGCTTTTATATAGATAGAGAATTGCATCAGTAGTGAGATATCTTCTGGAGCGGTAGAAGGATCCCACCATCTTTCCAGCGACCTTGGCAACAGACTTGATGTACGTGTTCCATTTCAGATCAGGAGTAAAGGTCAAGCCCAGAAGCTTGTCAAAACACGGGGCTTCTCCAAGACGAGAGCCATCCATCACAATTGATGCCAGATGGGGATCAGAGCGTTGATGATGTAAGGATAGGAGTTTGGTTTTGGATGCATTAAAGGTAACCAGCCACGTCTTCCCCCACTGAGCCACGCGCTCGAGATCAGAGGAGAGAGAATCAGAGAGAACTTTGCCATTTACAGCCATTGATGTGTTGCCGTAGATGGTCGTGTCATCAGCATAGATGTCAACGAATGATTTAAGTATGTGTTTAGGGAGGTCATTGGTGTAGATCAGGAAGAGAGTTGGGCCCAGGATTGACCCCTGAGGGACTCCAGCATTTATATTGCAGGCCTCCGATTTTTGTCCATCTACCACTACTCTTATGAGCCTATCGGAGAGAAATGATTTAATGATTGAGAAAACATTTCCAGTTATACCGTAGCTGGAAATCTTGTGAAGTAGACCCTTATGCCATACCTTGTCGAAGGCCTTTGATATTTAAAGAGCATCAAGTTTCAGCAAATACTTTTGCATGCCAAATCTGATCCCGCATTTTGCTTATTCCTGCCCTCTGATGAGAAGGAAAGTATTTCTTCGAAACTCTGCGGATTAAGGGCTATCAACTTATTTAGTGTTTCCTTTGCAAATTAAATATGTTTTTTAACATGTTTTATTATTCATTTGCGCTCTCTCTCTCTCCCTCTCTCTACATATATATATATATATACACATATATACATATATATATACATACATATGCATATACAGAA
>NC_136482.1:144042350-144287350 GCF_053919585.1 Euprymna scolopes
CACACACCTCCAAACACCCGGACAATGCCGAGTACCCCCCCTGCTAGTGGATCTTATAAAAGAAAAAAATAAACAAAAACAAAAGATAAATTTGCTGCTCATAAGAAATACGTACATCTCATATTTGAAGTAAATGTCTTATTGACACCATGTACGGGTGAAGAATAGCATCATTTCTTATACTTTTGCACCTCTATCTTCTATACGTATAAAAGGCAAAAGCGGCACATCTTTGTATTTCCAGCAAAGGCTTTTTTCACACGGTTCTCCATTGGGTTACTATATCTTAGAACTGTTTACATACCCCCTAGATCATAATATGTACGATTTGTGAAGGGACGTTGTATCTTAATTTATTTCGATCAACTTTTATAAAATTCACACTATTCCATTGTCGCGTGTTTGTTTGGCTTTTTGTATAAATAAAGTGAAACTAAATTAAAACAAGGTCACTTTCTCGGCTTTTGCGCCGGGGACGTCCAGAAAGCAACGAGCTTTTGATCAATGTGGTGAAAACCGTCATATCAGACAACTGCTTGAACACTTCCCTTTTTATGGAGAGCCGGTTTTCCTCCAACATCTTGGGGAAACAAAACACTGCCTCAAAGTCAAAGTTAACTGCAGGATTTCATTTCCTCTATTGCGTGATGTTTGACCTCATTAAATTCACGCACACCTGTCGCATAACTTTTTAATCATTTAATTTCATCCACTCTCATTCCACTGCCTTCGTAGCATCCAGGTAAGTCATCATGCTTTTTTTTCCACCTTCACCTCAAGGATTCGGGTTCGAGCCTCCCTCTCTCCCAAAACTTTTTTTTTTTACACCGACAAACACCCGGGCAATGCTGGACACCCCTGCTAGTCTATATATATGAAAGTAAAAATGTGTGTGTGTGTGTGTGTGCACTTTTGTGTATGTCCAGCAAAGACTTTTTTGAGGGGCGCGCTCGGTCGAGTCACTCATTCTTAAAACTTTATATATACTGTCTAAAGCATAATATCTACGAGTTATGAATGGGGGGGGGGTCGCATCTATCTTTAATTCGCCCGACTTTTACGTGCTATTTTTTAGATTTTTTTCAATCGCTGTGTCTTCATTTTGAAGCGAAACTGTGAAAACGAATTTGTGTTCTCAGCCCTATGTGCTGAGACGTCCAGAAAGCAAATAAGGTTTGATCAATTCTGGGGGGGAGAAAAAACGTCATATCAGACAACTGCTATTCATTTGGCGGGGGGGGCGGATCAAACAAATACGCAGAAACTGGCTTACAAGCGCCAAACTTAAGTTGCGTGATGTTTGACCTTATTAAATTCTCGCTCCTGTTAATTTCATTTCATAAGACAGTTTTCACTTCCTCTCCCCTCGTGGTCAAGCTGGTTAGGTGTCAGGGTTTTTTCCCCCTTTCTTTTCCACCTTCGTGTCAAGGCTTCGAGTTCGAGTCTACCTTCCTACCAAAACCTTTTTTTTTTTCTTTTATACCTTCAAACACCAAATTTTTTTTTTTTAACAGGGTTGTTTTGATCTACACACACCTCCAAATACCCAGGCAACGCCGGGCACCCCTGCTAGTCTATAATATAAATCCCACCTGTCTGTTTAAATGTATCTAAGTATGTACGTTTGTATGTCTGCCTAAAACTTTTGACAGAGGCGACAGATTTTCACGAGATTTGTAGCGTTTTGAAGCTCGCCCTTCGGACAAAAAATATCGAAAAACTGGCTAAAAACATTAATTCCTTCATCCTGAATTGGGCACTCTTCTATAAGGAGGGGTCGCTTTTTTCACCAATATTTTCGAAAATTATTCCCGCTTTGCGATTGACTAGTCTTGATTTAAACCTTTGCCACATCTGGTTTGGCGATAAACACAACGGATAGAGCGTCACTTTTTTTGTTCACATTCTTTTCCTCCTTAGCGGTACAGGTTCGAGCCTGCCTGCCTACTACCACTTTTGCTCAACACACACATCCAAACACCCAGGCTACGCCGGCTATCCAGACTAGTTTCTCTATCTATATATCTATAAAAGTGAAAATGTCTGTGTGTTTGCGTGTGCGTGTCTGTGTACATTTCCCTATCAAATAACTGTCAATTTTCGATCTAGAGACTCGATATTTCGCATAAAGGGTATTGAGATTTCGGAAAATCTTTTTAATTGGTTTTCGGTCAGAAATTTGGCTGTCAAGGGGTCAAAGTTCAACGATTTGACCTTTGAAAACTCTACCAAACTCCTCCGCCAATTTTGGGTCTAAACATTTGAAATTTTAGATATAGGTTACTTGGACATGGATCTAACTTAATAACTTGATTTGAGCCCAAAACAATAACTGTTAAAGGGTCAAAATTGGAGTCAAATTTTTTTTTAAATTGACCTCTGCGGTCTCTACCAAATTTCTCAGCCAATTTTTGGTCTAAACATTTGAAATTTTAGATAGTGTGTATTCAGACATAGGGCAAGCTTTTTAATTATTTTTTTTCTGAAAATTTGCATTCCAAGGGGTTAAAAAGATTATACCATTGTGGTCTCTAGCAAACTATTAAGCCAATTTTGGATCTAAACAATTGAAATTTTACATAAAAGGTATTCAGACATGCAGCAAGCTTTTTAATCAGTTTTTGGGCGAAAATTTGGCTACCAAGAGGTCAAAGTTGACAGAGTTGACCTTTGCAGACTCTACCAAACTCTTCTGCCAAATTTGGCTCTAAATACTTGAAATTTTAGATGTAGGCTACTTGGACATGGGTTAAACATTTTAATTTAATTTGAGCCGAAAACAATAAATGTTTAGGGGTCAAAATTGGGGGTCAAAGTTTTCAAAAATTCGACCTCAGCAGTCTCTACTAAATTTTCTCTATCGTAGTTAAAGAAGCCTATTATACAGAAAGGCATTACTTTACATATTCACACTTTTTAATATATACATATGCACATAACGTTATGAACAGTACATAGGGCCCAAGCAAAGCCGGCCTGAACTGCTAGTAAATAATATATATAATTTAACTATTATTAACAAATAATGAAAGTAATAATTTTGATTAGTATTTACTATTATTAATCAAATTTGTTACTTATAAAGATGGTAAAATTGCTGAATGCTAAAAATGCCTGTAAACCATTTCATATTTCAGCGAAGTTTGAACTTTTTGTTTCTTTTGGAAGAATACAAATTTTATAACGGTTTCATTCATGTGTACCAAGTTTCCTCAGTAAATGATGTTTTCCAGGCAGTGTCTTTATAGGAACTTTGTTGCTTCTCTATGGGTACACCTAGGTTTATATTCTACCAATGCAGGCAGAGGGACACTGGTGTTTTTTGTCTGAAACCTGTGACGGTGGTAAAGCTTTTGCAGGATGATAGTTCCTGTGGCACCTCTTCATGTTCATGTCAGGAGTGACGATTGTCGGTGCTCATTCCACTTCTACACATGTGCAAAAGTCAGACAAACTTCTGCACAGAACAGAGAACCTTTCCAGCTTGATTTGAAGCTTTTCACATCTCCATTTGTTTATCGGGTGTAAATCTGTTAACGTTGACTTTTGCAGCATAAGCAGAAACGGCAAATATTGCTGACCAGTATTCTGCAGCTGAGTAGCACAGCACTAAAGCTGACAAGCGTAGGATCTGTGCCTCAACTCTCAAAGAACTGTTAGCCAGAATCGCAAGCAGGCTGTTACATATCAATAGCTTCTTGGGGAGCTTCTGAACATGTGTTGTGCATGTGTCCTATTGAGTAGGACACCAAAATAAATTAGGTATAGAGTGTTTTCCAGGATTTTACCTCCCCAGGTGATGTTGAGTGTCCTTAGGTGGTTCTGAAGATAGAATGAACACAAATTAGTTTTACCTGGGTTCAGGTTTAGATGCCACTTGTCATAGGATGATGACAACTGCATGAGCACTTGCATCAATTGATCTTTGATGATTTTGAAGTTATTTGATTGGGTTGCAAGGTACATGTCATCTGCATATATATGTGAGTGTTACATAATATTGGCCTATCATCTGTATGTATATATATATATGTTGACCAATATGGGGGTCAGAACCGACCTTGTAAGAGGCCATTCTTCTGTGCCCTCCAACTGTGCTTTTCCCCCTACTCTCTCTACATAAAAATTCACAATGGGGATATTTTTTTGCTAACTTTCAGTCTAAGTGCTTGATGGTTAACTGTATCATAAGCTTCTGTAAGGTTTATAAAAACTATGCCAGTAACCAGTCCAGCTTAGAGCCAATCCCATACGTATTGATTCAAGTTTAATACTTGACCCTCAGAGATGTCCCAACTATTCAGTTATCAGCTTCAATGCTGAAGGCCTATTATCTTCCTGTCAAATCTCAAGACTGAAGTTCTGTACCTTCAAGAGACACATAAAACATTATCTCCAACAAGAATTCTAAGAATATTTCTAGTCACTTTCCATACCAGTGTGATGTATGGAAGCGTCATTTACATGTGGGACAAGACGATTATTGAAGGCTGTTGGGACAAATCGATGGACAATATTAAAATACTGCAGCTAGAAACTAATAAAATGGCAATAACATCCGTCTATAAGCCACTTTCAGTCCTGTTCAAATAGCCTGCCAACTGCACTATGAACAGTAAACTTCAACTGATTATTAGTGACTTCAATAGTTAGGATACAGTGTGGGGTTATGATCACACTAATAAAGACAGAACTGATTGAAGAGTGGGCTCTCTCCCATGACCTAGCCATACTGAACAAATTTAAGGATAAACCCTCTTTTCTTAGTGTACACTGGACTTGGCATTTGTTACTTATGAGGCATAATTTCAAGAAATCTATCGGTCAACCACTATCCAAATTCCAACACCGCCCCATCGTAGTTGAGTTACAAGTAGTTATCCAGCCCATCACCACCAAGCCCAAGCTTCGATTTAACTATCAACAAGCTAACTGGGAAAGCTTTGAACTGAATCTACATGTAGATAATAACATAATCACTATATTCCTGACTTAAGTGGATATAAATCTTTTCAATCCTTTGTATGGCAGTGTGTGAAAAATAACTCACATCTCTGTGCACATGCTTAATCTCAGTGAAACATTGTTGAGTTCACTAAGAAATGCTAGGAAAGAATCCTGAAGAGAATTCATCAGTAACATCAACATGAATCATAACAGCAAGGTGGTGTTGAAGACAGTAAATAAACTGAATGCTGTTAACCAATCACCACGAAGACTGGAGAGGGTAACTCCTAACCAAGTTGCCAATCAACTGCATTTGAAGAGATAATCATTGAATAAGGAACACAGATGCCTGAAGCAGATGAAGATTGCAATGAAGATCATGGAACAATCAGATGTCATCTTTCTACCATTTATGATGGCGGATGCCATGAAACATTTTAAACCATAAAATATCTTAAGGCAAGGTTTCAGATCAAAATAGGCTCAGTACTGAAATGATACAGCAGTTTGGTTCAATGACACTTGAGTGGGTTCTGGCACTCTATAAGAGATGTGCCACAGAGTACCAAACCACTAAGATCTGGAGAAAAGACAAAATGAATGCCCTCCTTAAGCCAGAAAAAGACCTCGTCCTGGCTGCTAGTTACCAACCTATATCCCTGATCTGTGTCCTATTTAAGCTCTATGAACAGCTCATCCTTAAACAAATTGCTCCAATCGTGGAGTCCCTCCTAACTTCGGACGAATCTGGTTTCCTTTAAATATGAACATCTATTATTTATAGGTGGATTATTTATCCATCGAACATGTTGGTTACAACAAAATATGAATATACAAACACAGAACACATTATTATAATATATGAAGATTTTAATTCTTTATTTTATGAGTTTCCAATAAAAAAATGACATGACATGATATTTACAAAGAAAAAACAAAGATGTAATATGATAAAAAAGATATTTTTGATGATTAAAAAGTTGAAAGATTTATTCATATATCTTTGTAGATGTTTTTTATTTGCTATTTTGTTTGTTTCCATGCACACATGATGATGTCACAAAAGGATGATGTCATCTATTAAAACAGGGGTGGTGGATAATGTAATCCATGAAATGAGAGTGGGAAGAGTAATCTTTTACAGAAATGAAGATCTAGTATATAAATAAAATTACAAAAATCGTTTTATTTTCTATTTGATTAGCACTCGGGAATGTTTCCTCTGGATTTAAAAAGAGTTCACTTCAAAATTCTTGGTAGATGATTGTCAACTACAAGAAGTACCTGAAGAAAGTCAGAGAATGAAACAGGTAACATTTTGAACATAAATGTAGAAAAATGAAGTACTGAGTGTTACCCGTGACCTACAAATTAATTGGACAAGACTTTTAGATTACTAAGAGTATCTTCAATTATCATACCGAGTAGTCAGCTAATGCAAAGTGCTTAGAATTCTGAGAGCCTGCCTTATAATGACTCCATTCTGTGAGCAACATATTGGCTGAAATGTGCACAGCAGTTATTGCATTAGCACATTTTGCTGCTTTTTAATATATCATCAACAATTCATATGGTATGTGAAGGTTTGCGTGTTTGCATGCTAGTGTACTTTATGACATCCTCAATAACAATAAAGATGAAGACAACATCTTAAAACATGTAAATAATATTATATTGATACATATAATACTCTTTTCTAGTCTCTGTGACAGTGAAAAGGAAAGGGAAACTTTGTTATTTTGTGACAATCGTGTCACCATATTCAGAGATAACACAGAGGTCAATTAGATTTCCAGATAAATTGCCTAAGCATTGTTACTTAGGTCAAATGAAAATGCATGCATAAAATTCACCTACTTCTTGTCTGTCCTGCACACTGAATTCATTCCACTTCTACACATGTGCAAAAGTCAGACAAACTTCTGCACAGAACAGAGAACATTTTCAGCTTGATTTGAAGCTTTTCACATCTCCATTTGTTTCTCTGGTGTAAAGAACCATCTCTTTTAAGACAAGTAAAACATTTGAAATATATAACAACAATCCACAAGTTTACTTGAGATTTTGAGATTTTTCTATTAAAAATCTCAAAATCTTTTGAAGAGACACAATAAAAGAACACTTTTAAACTTGCATTGAATTTCCTGGCAATTTCAGGCTTGAAACCCATTAGACAGCAACTATTTTGAATTTTAGGCAAATAATCTTTAAAACTGGCCTATGAAGCAGCCATCTTAAATCCTAGAATTAAAAAGCTCATTCTATCCTTTTTATTGGGAATGGGAATATAATTTCTATGAATTAACAGCAAATTATGTTAGATATACAGTTAAGCAGCTGCCGTTTTGATTTTTAGATTAAATGAAAATTTTCTTATATCATCATAGATATATTATTAGCCAATTTCACCAAACAGCTCACCAAAGATAAGTAATACCATATTCCACCTTTCATTGTATGTAATTGACCGTTATTTTTTCTAGATATTGCCATATAATATATGCCTATTTTCAAATTAATATCTTATATTTTTTTTTATTTTTTATATATATTTATACATTTTATATATATTTGTACATTTTATATATATTTGTACATTTATCATTCCTGTAAATAAATATTAGACTGTATATAATATTTTGTGTTTGCATTATTCTAGCCATTCAAACCAATTTTAGGAAAGAATAGAACCTTCTTTTACTTACATCGAATCCAGTGACTCATATCTTGTATACTGTGAAAACATATCACCTTTGGGAGACTCGTACCCAATATATATAGCAATGTGTTTATATAATTACAAATACAGATGTTCATGCATTAATTTCTGTGTTAATGCATTAGTTTCTGTGTTAATTTAATCTCATTAAAATAAAAAGTATATTTCAATGAGAATATAGTCGAAGAGAAATTTCACCTAAAAAGTCAGTTTGATGTAATCCTTGCACCTGAACTAAATTGATGATTTTGATCATCTATCTTTAAGTGGTGATAGTGGTGAGGTTTGGGGGGGGGGGTCAGGAATTTAATCCAATACCTGTTTATAAGAAATATCTTTTTGAAGCACACAACTGTTGTCAGTCTTTTTGTGCTTCATGTCAGATGAGGTAACATGTCGTTTTGAAGAATTTCCAGCAGTTTATTGCAATGGGTGGTCATGTCAGCTGCTTTCTGATCCCCAAGGGATGTGATCATCTGGATTTTTACATTGTCAACGTATAGGGGAGAAGATGCAGATGTGGGTTGTGGTGTGAGGGTCTGGATCAATCGATTCAGTAGGTTAGAGGCTTTGTACGTAATTAGGTCCTACAAGAGAAGATAAATCAAACAGCATGATGTGCAGAAAGAAAAAAAAATATGAGAAAAGAATAAGATGAGACAAAAAAAAAGAAGATAAATAGAAAAAGTTGATGAAAAGGAAAAAGAAAATATTTTATATTTCTGCAACTTAATGGCTTTATTTGGATTCCACATATTAAACATGGAGCTAACTTGGATTTCATCTTTCCATGTCTTTATATGCAATATACACCTTGGACAGGTTAAATCAGCTTCCTCCAAAGGAGGAAGTCCACAGGCGTTGTATATATATATATATATATATATATATATATATATATATATATATATATGTATATATCCTAGTAAGAATGCGCAAATTCAACACATAAACAGCTGCCACAATACCATAAAACTGCCACTCGAGTACTTAGATACATATCTACCCTTCTATGCTGGTGCAGATCAACTATAGCCATATCACCACATCCTTGTGTACCGAACCCACATATAACCACATAATTTGGATTTCAATAACAATCCTCCTAACAAACTTGAGAAATCAATCATCTACAATTCCTGCCTACTTTCTTTAAATGAATTTAAAACCACTTGTCTAACCAAAACCAGTATCAATAATTTAACCCACCCTCTATTGGTGCTTAAACCTAAACATGGATTGCATGAACAAAACTTCTTTCTTAGAACTGCCTGTAGAACTCTGTTCCACTGGTCTGCTTTCCAGCTGACTAAAATATTGTCATCTTCAAGTCCAACATAAACAAGTTCTTGTTGAACTGTCCTCTTAAATAATCTAATCATACCACTACTAACAATTACTACACTATTGTCCCAATGACTACTGTACATACATTAACCCTTATCCTTGTGTAGCTTCCAGGCCTTGATAAACAGTGATCACTTTATAAAAAAAAATCAAAATGCAACAATTTATGAGAAAGCTTTTGCAACACTCATTGTGATTGGTTATGGCATTCTTTACATGCACGTTCAGTTAATCAAATTTATGTTCATGAGAAATATTAACATACATAATAAATAACAATCGTATTGAAATACAGGAAACCAACGCCATAAGTAAACAATACACTGAAAGAACAGCAGAGGATGCATTGGTTAAAACGTGGTTCGAAATAGGTCAACTTTAATGAGAACAAAAATCTGAAAGAAAATAATATGAATGTAATAAAGACCCTAAAGAAAATCACACAAAGAAATACATATTTTTGCCAGACATCAATAAAACTCATTAGAAACACAACGAATACTGAATAAATGAATCTGTTGGGAAACTTACATTTCTGATTTCTTGGTTTCGAATCAAAGTGCGAAGAGCAACCAAAGCAGAGATTTGGATTGAGATGTCTACATCTTGGCAGGCCAAATCCAACAAACTGTAAAAGAGGAAAATAAATGGCACATTTACTCCAAGAAATTTCAGAAAAAATACTTGCAGTCAACACTGGGTATGTACATCTTTATATATACAGGGTGACTCAAAAAAAAACAGGCCCCAACTCTAATTAAGTCCGAATGAAATGAAACTTTGGTCATAACTAGCTTATTATGTTCAAAACATCACATCAATTTATCCATTTTTCCAATTTATCCATCACATCCAATATATCCATCACATCCATTTAGCTTTTGTTCTTTTGGGGGGGTCACCCTGTATATACTAGCCTGGGTGCTTGGCATTGCCCAGGAGTTTGGAGGTGTGTGTTGAGTAAAAAAAAAAAAAAAAAAAAAAAAAAAAAGTGGTAGTAGGCAGGCAGGCTCGAACCCGTACCTTGAAGGAGGAAAAGAATGTGAAAAAACAAAAAATGTGACGTTTTTGCTGTTGCGCACATCGCCAAACTGTAAGTGACATAGGTTTAAATTAAGGCTAGTCAATTAAAAAGAGGGAATGACTTTCGAAAATGTCGGCAAAAAAAACAACCCCTCCTTGTAGAAAAGGGCCCAGTTGAGGGTCTTGGAATTAATGTTTTTAGCCAATTTTTCGATGTTTGTCGTCCGAAGAGTTGAGCTTTAAAACGATACAAATCTCGTGAAAATATGTCACCTCTGTCAAAAGTTTTAGGCAGACAAACAAGCATACATACATACATTTAAATTAAACAGACAGGTGAGATTTATTATATATAGCGGGAGTGCCCGGTGTTGCCCGGGTGTAAAAAAAAAAAAAATTTGGTAGGGAGGTAGGCTCAAACCCGAAGCTTGAGGCGAATAGCCTGACAACTTACTGCGATGCTATGTGGGCAGAGAAGTAAGGAAGGGTGAAATTAAACGTCTAAAAATGCAGGTGGTTAAATGAACATGAATGTAGTAGAGAAGATGAAACACAGTGTAAATTTTGTAACATAATAAACGACAACTTTGTTTCGTAAATCGGACATATTATAATCTAGACAGTATATAAAAAGTTTTAAGATTTAGTGACCACACCAAGCGCCCCCCCCCGCCAAAATCTTTGGCGGACATACAAAAAAAATGCACACACACAAACACACACACATTTTCGCTTTTATATTATACTATGCCCGGGTGTTTGGAGGTGTGTATGGTTTTGGGTCAATCAAAACTCCAGGGGAGAGGGGGTTAAAATAAAGAAAAAGTTTTGGTAGGTGAGTATGAGGATCGAACCCGAACCCTTGGGGCAAAGTTGGAAATTAAAGTGTGAAAAAAAATCATGGGTCACCGCGACATACTAACAAAACACGTTTGAAGTTATTTATTTAAGAATTAACAACAGAATTGACACGTAGCCGCAATAAAAGTTAACTCTACTGCTTCTATTTGACCTCATTAATGAGGCCATAGAAGTAGCGGACTTAACTTTTGCTCTGCTTCTATTTGACCTCATTAATGAGGTCAAATAGAAGTCACGGAGTTAACTTTTGCTGCAGGGCAGCTTTTGGGTTTGTTTACCCAACTTTGACTTTTTTTCCCCAAGATGTTGGGGAGGGGGAAACCAGCTCCCCATTGTCCAGATTGAATAGCAATTGTCTGATATAAGGAGTTTGACCCCACATTGATCAAAGCTGATTGCTTCTGGACGTTTCCCGGTGCAATTACCGGGAACAATGCCTTAGCTTTGAATTAGTTTCGCTTTTTATACGAAAAAGCTGAATGAACACAAGACGGGCTGAAATAGCAATAATTTTGTAAAAGTCGCTGGTAAGTAAATCTAGACGCTACACGCTTTCCCAAATTGTAGATATTATTATCTAGGGGGTATATAAACAGTTCTAAGCGATAGTACCCCTCCCCCAGGAGCGTCGGCGAAAAAAGCCTTTGCGAGGCATACATAAAATGATCACACACATTTTGCCTTTTATATATATAGATATATATATATGATAAGAAACATTCAGCTTTGAAATGCGAAAAGTTTGTTTTTGATTCTTTTTATCCTCTTCCTTCCTTATTGATCTGATGATATAATAAAGTTCTTTTTTTTTCTTTTTTTTTTACATAGGCATCACCGCTTATCAAGGCCAAGAGGCCACTCAAGGATAAGGGTTAAAGAGTGTACAGTAGACATTGGACAATATAGCAATCATTAGTAATGAAAATTTGGTAGATTTGATAACTTATATAGAACAGCTCATCAAGAACTTATTTACGTTAGACTTGAACACAACAGTCAGCCGGAAAGCAGGAAAACGGAAGACAATTCCACAGGCGAGCAGTTCTAAGAAAGAAGCTTTGTTCATGGAATCTACGTTAAGGTTTAGGTACAGATAAAGAGTGGGGGGAATTATTGATAGTGTGTACAGCTAGACGAGTGTTTCTTGTGAAAGTTTGGCGAGGGGGGACCATAGATTGAAGCTCAGTTGAACACCTTCCATGAAAATAACGATACATCAGAGACAAACTCGCAACATCTCTTTTGTGAGATAGAGGTTGCAAGGAAGAGAAAAGGACATCTCCTACGAGGCTACGAAGTCTATTTTGAACTCTATCAAGGCAGGACAAGTCCTTTCTAGCAGCTCCTGCCCAGATGTGGCAACAATATTCCATCCTTGGACGTACCTGGCTCTTATATAGATAGAGAATAGCATCAGCAGTGAGATATTTACCGGATCGATAGAAAGATCCCACCATTTTTCCAGCGGCCTTGGCAACAGATTTGATGTGCATGTTCCATTTAAGATCAGGAGTAAAGGTCAAGCCCAGAAGCTTGTCAAAACTTGAGGCCTCCTGAAGACGAGAGCCATTCATTTCAATTGATGCCAGATGTGGATCAGAATGTTGATGATGTAAAGAGAGAAGCTTCTATGTAACTTTTATTCCTCACCTTTTATTTATATGTAATATATTGATTACTCCTTTTAACCCTGTAGAGCTTTTACTATCTTGATGAGTCTTCTTTATTAAAAAATAAATTCTTTATTAGGTTCATATATATTTCTTTTTATATTTTTTGGGGGGAATTAAACCTGGAGTTTAAAGAGCAGAGTTTATTTTAATGTATTAGTAAATGTATTAATACTTTTAAAAGAAAACAGTGCCCATTGTACTTTAGATATATAATAAGCTCAATAGGTGTAGGTATCCTAGAGCTATATTAATATTGAGTAAAACGATTCATAATCGTAAATTAAAAATCAGTTTATAAAAGGAAAAATTAATTTTGTTTGTTTTCCTTTTGAAACTGATTTTTAATTCACAATTATGAATCGTTTTACTCAGTATATATGGTTTCATTGCGCTGAATCTACCATAAGAGGTTGGAAAAAGTCAGCGCAAATTCATCACTGGTACGACCTTGCAATATGTATATATAGTGTCGTAATAAATATTGTATCTTTAGCTCTTACATTCCTGATTGAGCACTTTATTGGATTTTTTTCATTGCCTCCTGACACGCTATATATATATATATATATATATATATATATATATATATATATATATAGAAAAAGAATAATATTTGGTTATATATTCAAACATTGTAGAGCTCAATAAATCGATATTAATTCTAAAACAATTATAAATTAAGATATTTTCTGAGAAAAAAATAAGACTTTATAAAAAGCACGGTTGGTTTTTATCTAAAAAAATTGTTTTTTTCGTTAATTGTTAATACAAATGAGACCTTTATCAAAACAAAGCCGGAGTTTTATCAACAGACTGTGAAAGAGAAAAATAAATGGCATAGTTACTAAAAAGAATTCAGTAAAAACACTTGCAGTCAACACTGGGTATGTACAGCTTCATATATGATAAGCATTTAGCTTCAAAACGCAATGGCCTTAAGCATCTTTTCTTCTTTTTTCCTCTTCCTTCCTCATTGATCTAATGATATAAAAAAGCTCTATGTAACTTTTATTCCTCATCTTGTATTTTTATTTAATACATTAATTGCTCCTCTTAACTGTGTAGAGCTTTTACTATCTTGATAGGTTTTCTGTGTTAGATTCTTTATTAGGTTCATTTATTCTTTATATATATATATATATATATATATATATATATATATAAAGAATGTATTTTGGTTATATAGAAAGACTGAAATATAGAGCTCAACAGCTCAATAATTTCCTATATAATAAAATGACAGCAGAAATTCCCCTCTGGACCAAAGTATCATAGGTTTCCAACAATAGATGCCACATACAAATTCAATACATTTAGGCTAATAGCCACTATCTTATACAGCTTTCAAATACCATTTTATACACATTCAGGTGTGATATTAAAATGTTACATTTCATCCTACGAGCAACAGCATCACAATCACAACATCTTTAGAGGAAGTAGTCCTTATTTATCCCTCTAAATATTTAGTCTATCTGTTGTTACCGGAACAAATTCTACATTTTCCACAGATTCTGTGCTTTCACCGCTCATAACTGGCTATTACATATGTAGACCTAACATAATCTTCACAGTTTCCAATTCATAAATGATAATAGCTCCCTCACTAAACTCACTCCATTCTGATTGGCTGAGCTCTGATAATTCTCATATTCTGGAATCCAATTCTATGCTTCATAAATGACCAGTTACTAAAATTACAATACGGCGTCACTTAGAGGCATATTACTTCACACAGCATCAAGTTTGTTTCATACATAGGTCATTTCTGTCTTGTGTTTGTGTGTGTTGCACTTCACAATTCGCTGGGCGTTTGCTATAAACATTAACAAGACTCAAAATATTGTGTATCCACAAGTATTGAAGACATAAACAAAACATGTGCCACTAATGGTTCGTATTATAGTCTGTGCGTATGTGTGTTTGTGTGTGTATATTAAAAAAAAAACTTTTGTTGTTAAAACAATTGCAAAAAAAATAATAAACATATATTAACATTACAGAATGCAACATTTCATGAAATAAATAAATATACTCAGTAAATTTACAGTACATTTTTATCTTTTTATTGTATTTCTCTTTAAAGAAACTGAGCCATAGTAATGCATGGTTAGGTACAGCTAGTTCTTAAATAATTACAAAGTAAGATATTTTTCCGATAAAAAAAATAAGACTTTATAAAAAGCAAGATTGGTTTTTACCTAAAAAAATTATGGCTTTTTTATCAATTGTTAATACAAGTGAGATATTTACAAAAACAAAGTCTGAGTTTTATCGACAGCTGAATCTTCATATTTAATGAAAAAAGTATGAACTTTCTTTGGACATTGTCTGCGAAAAAGCATCAATTCTTATTTACTTGTTTTTTTTTTTTATGATACATGTTCTGAAAAAAAAGCTGCATATTCCATATATATTTATTATTTTCAGGCTAAAGAAAATAATTTTAAACAATGGCAAATTTGTAGAACCACTCTCTTCACCAGGCAGATAATATGCGTAAAGATAAAAGGTTTGACATTTGTCAAGGATCTAACTTATCCTTGGTGCAATAGAGTTTTCATTCTTAATTGGTTTCCCTAACAAGACATGAAAGTAAAGCCTATTTCACTCATAGGTGGAACAAAGAAATGATAGGTATATATCTTCATTAGTAATATTAGTGAAAATAGTACAATCATTCTAACCAAAGTTGAACATGGTATGCTAAGTCTGCAGTTGCACTAGCAATCATTTCAATAAGTTCTTACACATATTGATAGGTTTCCGAGCCGGATGACATATTACACTGAAGATGTCAGGAAATTGGTTTAATAATTCGCTGGCTGTTTGGATGCTGCAGGGAAGTATTATTGTGCTAATGTTATTTTTGTTCTTCATCCATGACATGCTGACATTAATGGACAGAGCAACATCTCATTTTACCTGTGATGACTTGACTGTTCCCAAGCTTTTATGTCAATGACACACAAATTTTTGTGTTACATCTAAACCCTTACATAGCGTTGG
Organism: Euprymna scolopes; assembly: GCF_053919585.1. Lineage (NCBI taxonomy): Eukaryota > Metazoa > Mollusca > Cephalopoda > Sepiida > Sepiolidae > Euprymna > Euprymna scolopes. Next base: position 144,057,930 of record NC_136482.1, read on the forward strand.
TATACCTGTAATCACTGCTTGCTTTTACGTCTGAGTGGGTGGGGGACTGGGGCATGGTGTTCAACTCAGCAAAAACAGTTGTGTTATTGTCTTCTAGATATCTCTCTTCTGTCCCTGTCCATGAGATTTGGTTTCAAGACACATTTATGCCATTCTCTAAATAGGAGTAATAATATCTACCAATCTCAGGCTTGACGATCACTTGTCTTATATATCCAATAGGGTTAATAGGGAGCTGTAGATGTTGTGTATCCTTATGATACTACCATTTTCAGTGTCATGAGTTGACTGATGAAATTAATCAGGTCTTTAATTAATTAGGCAGGTTAAAATAGGCAAATTTAATTGTGAAAATAATTAATTTTCAAATTACTGAATTATTTGAATTTGAGTAAATAACAGATTGTGAAAATCAGTGAAAATGAAGAAAAGAAAAACGGTCACCAAATACAGATATGCTGAAATAAACAATGGAGTCGTTAAAAGAAAAACAAGATTTTTAATAAGATGAAAATGACAAAAGTGTCGATCTTTTGCCAGCGGAGTTGACCTGCTAACCTTTTGCCAAAAGCAAAATAATTGTCAGAAGATATACAAAGTTATCGTAAGTAAAACAAAATCATTTCGATTTTAATAAAATGAAAATAACAAGTGTCAATCTTTGGCCTAAGGGTTGACCTGTCAACCTTTGGCCAAAAAGCAAAACAACTGTAAGAAGGTACACGAAGTGGTCAGAAACAAAACAAAATCACTTAGATTTAAAAAAAACGAAAATAACAAAAGTGTTAAGCTTTTGCCAAACAGAGTTGACCTGTCAACCTTTTGCCAAAGGTGAAATAATTATAAGAAGGTTCTGGAGTTGTCAGAAACAAAACAAAATCATTTTAGATTTTAATAAAAATGAAAACAACACAAAAGTGTCGAACATTAACAGGTGTTCTGGGTCAACCTGATCAGGGCATAAAGTGCAAAGTTTGACACAAGACCTTGGGAGTGGTCAAAGAAATTGAAGCCTAGATTATTAATTATGGCACTAGCCATTGGCTGCTCTAGAATGACCAATCACATACAAGTCCAGAGGAGGGGTGTCTCTTCTTGTCCCTCCCCCATGGTTATGGTGTTTCCTCTTGTCCCTCCCCCATGGTTGTGGCATTAAACTATTGGTCAACAGTCTTGATTGGCTGATCAGCCAGAAAGTGCACCTGCCAAAAATCGGGTCCATAAAAAGAGGGACACTAAATTGAGAAATCAAGTTGGTTCATTTCCCGTTGCTGACAACTCCGCAGCCATATCTGCCATTTTTGACTATCAAAAACTTTCCACCAGTCAACCATATTCTCCCCGTATCTCGGCATTCAACTTTATTTTTTTAACCAAGTTTGTTTTTACACATATTATTGTAACATTAACAGGTTTCAATAAATCTTGTTATTGTTGTCGATCGGCTGTTTCTACTTTTCCTTTGGAGCCGCTAAGTCTGTTTGGTAACCTCAACTACAAGATCCGAACAGTCTTCTAGGCCACATCACCTCAAGCCTTCTTTTGTGAAACTATTGTAAGACAATGTGGAGCATGAAGGAAGGTTTGAACAGCCAAAACCTCATGTGGTAGTCACGAAAACCTGACCATTTCAGTATCGTGACAAAGACAGGACCACATCCTGAGCAACTAAATTCTTCATGAATGGCTTTGGTGAATAGTCTTGACAAGGCAATGATTAGTCCCCACTTGGAATATAGGTACCTAGTGTTCACCAGAGTTGGCAAGGTGTTCTCTGATTCTCTTGAGCATCAACAGCATCATTGCCATCAGATATATACTATATATTCCCTGGTATAACCCTGCTCCCTTTGGAGTATATGATCTGCTTGGATTATATCTACTATTTACTTGCCAGAATGTAACAGTTGCTTCTTTTGCATACAGATTATTTCATGGTTGTTGCCCCACTGCAATGCTTAAATACCACCTGAACCAACCAAACCTGTGACAATATACATTCACGTTAGACCCTCTACATAATCATACCAGTGTTTTCTGAGATTCCACACACTATCTGAAAATAAACTACTTAGTTCTGGGTTTAACACACTTTTGGTGTAAGAAGAAATAAAGTAGAAAGGAAAGAAAAATTTGTTCACTAATATTAGAGAGTGATTAATGGATCAAAAATTAGTTTTAATGATGCACTCTGAAGAGATTTATAAATACAGAGTCTTCAAAAAGTCATCATCTATTTAAAAATGTTAACATCAAAACTCCAATCCTGATGATAATAATACTTATACACAAGGAACAATATATATTGGAAATATTTTTGTAAATGTGCGAAAAAAAAATTGTAGTTTTTTCCAACTTGGCTTTTCATTTCCTTGAAGTATAATCTAGAATTTTTCAGTGATGACCAGTATTTTAATCATGTAAAAAAAATACACAAAAATTCATGATTAATGGTCACTTACTTGCAACCTCAAGAAAAATATCTTTCTTCTAAATATTTTAGAATCCATGCCACCAATACCTAGTATTCCCAATTTTACTCCTCCAAACAAGATCTATATCGGAGACTATCAGTCAAACTAAAAAGTCCAACCACTCCAAGGCGTGGTAATTAAGAAAAGTGCAAACAAACGAACAAGAGTGAATTACTAGGCCCAATCCTTTCTTTGTCGGGGGACTAATAAATAAACTTGTGAACCATAAAACAATTGTTTTCTTGATTCTAATACTCGAACGAATAAATGTTGTTGCCATGCGTTTGTAACTGCAGAAATGAATGAAAATATGACAGATTACGAGAGAAAAACCTTGATGGCATCAGAAGAAGTCATGAAAAGAGAATTGAAATGCAAACATATCAAATCTACACAAGAACTAAACTAACAAAAACGTTTTTGATAATGAATTAATAAAAACTAAAACAGAAAATAGTTCATACTTACTTCAGAATGGTTTTCTGATGTATAAGTTCTTCACACAACAAATTTGAATGTAAACCAAAATTACCACAAGCACCTGAAAGAAAATTCAAAATCAAAAATTATCCCAACCAGCATTTTCTAGAATTTGTATATGATTCCATTATTTATTTACTGTAATATTCATTTTTCAACCAACGTTTTATTCTAAAAGATGTGATTAGAAATATGGTAAATATTAAGACCATAACACTAATATAGATGTGTCAACTTAGAAAATTTAATAGAAAATATGATTAAAAAACAAGTAGATAAAAATATTAAATTAGAATCGATATTCTTTTTTTTTTACAAATGAGTCACCACTTATTAAGGCCCGGATGCTACTCGAGGATAAGGGTTAATGAGTGTACAGAATTCAATGGGAAAATATCGTAGTAATCGTTAGTAGTGAAAATTTGGTAAATTGGATTACTTAAGGGCTTATCAAGAACTTGTTTATGTTGGACTTGAAGACAATCATATTGTAGTTAGCTGGAAAGCAGGGAAATGGAACAGAGTTCCACAGGCATGCAGTTCTAAGAAAGAAGCTTTGTTCATGGAATCTATGTTTAAGTTTAGGTACATATAGAGAGTGGGGGAAATTATTGATAGTGTAGAATAGTAGTATTCACCTTCACTGAGAAAATGCATTTCATTCATTAACTGACAAAGTAGATAGTTTGTCTGTTCATCCTAATATTTTCCTGAGAACTTTTTCAAAATTCTTTTTATTAAAAATCTTTTATTTTAAATGTATAATGTTTCGAGGTTTTTATATGCTGTAAAAAGTTAATTTCTTCATAGTTATAAAATATATATATATATATGTACGATTTATTGAATAGTGCGGAACCAAATTGATGTCTGTTGTGTCGAGGGGTGTACATATCAGGGACAAAAAGACATATAAAGGAGGACAGATAATGGCATATACCGGAGGACGTGATAATGGAGAACGAGACATCATTTATATAACGGCGTATCCGGCGATGACGGTGATGTGACAATTTCTTGTTGAGTTCATTTTTATAGTAGAAGGCATAGAGAGATGTGAAGGGATGTGAAATGGAGAGTTCTTTTTACACACAGAGGGGCAGATACATTATTGATGATGGGTCAAACAACATTTTGGAAGGGGTTTACACAAAGTTCAATATACAATATGATGGGACAGTGTGATCTTATAATAACAGAAGACACACATTACTTTGTGGTTGAAATGATGATGAAGACAAAGGCTTACAAATAACATGAAGACATTTATTTCCAGCTGGTGATGAGAATGATCAGGTATTCTATGCCTTGCAGAATTACTACATTGTCTTGTCTCCATTCCTACCTCGCTTCTGAAAGGGGCTTAGCTAACTCAACTCTCCTGCCTCCCGACCCTCCTAGTTGTAACTGGTCTGAACTCTGATTTTGAACCCTAACTTAACTGCATGTATTGAATCTATCTTTCTTTGTGATGTCAAAATGTGCTCAAACATGTGAATGTTTTTTTCATGTGGATTTTACATATAACATATGGCTCCAATACGTTTTTGACAACACAAAGACATTCCTTAATTGACATTGTCCGATTCTACCTTAGTGACCTAACTAGCTGTATAGTTATTTCTAATATAATGGACAATTCGCCAGATTCCTAGAATTGCATCTAAATAGCAATATGTATTCTTTTTAACTTTTGATCACCGAGTTCGATTCCAGTCTTTTCCTTTAATAAATATTATTTTCAATCCTATTTACTTTGTTTCTCTAATTACCGGGATGCAACAGAATAAGAACTTCTTTCTGAATTTAATTGTAGCTGATTATAATTAAAAAATAAACAAGTAACAACTTTTGGTCAAGTTTGAAGGTAAAGTAAATAACAAAATTAAGTGAGGCTGACAAACGTCTTCAGTTAAAGAAATGAGATGTTTATCTAAAAACATGCCATATAATTACTTAATTGCTTTAAAAATAAGATAACCCTCATTTAAATAAAATAAATATAAAATATATAATGTGAACATTTTCTTCATTGCAGATTCGTACCTTATACTGGAATTATGCATTCTATATCAGAAAGAAACTTTTGCATGCACACTCTTGGTGATGAATCAGAGTTCAACTAACTTCCAAAAATGTTGTACCCTGTATAGCTGCTTTTTGTATCACATAATCCTGACTTTTTTTTAACACAGCCATCTTGTATTATTTTGGATTATTCAGACTAATGTCCCATCTTGTATGTTATTTTTGCAACATTTTGGATTATATAACTTGAACTTGGAAATTTTTATATTGAACTTGGAAATCTGCACATAATTTTGAATGGAACCCTTTATTTAATCCACTAGAGTAGCATGCTCTTGTTCTGTCAGCCATGACTGGTCTTAATTAATTCATAATTGTATTGCCTTTCATTTTTTTTAATTCATGTTATCAATGAGTCAATAGTGTATCTTGTTTCTTACTACATGGTATTTGAATGTGCCTTTAGCTAAGTCTGAGTATATACTACTATTGTCATCAAGACATTACATATCCATTAACATCTGCTTAGATGTGTGTCTGTGACCAAGTCTGGCATAATGTTATCCTCCTGAATGTCTGCAAGATATTATATTACAATTACATCTGATGTCGGTCTACATGTATGTGTGCCCAAGTCTGAAACCAGACCATCCCAATGGATTTCAACAAGACATTCAACATACAGAAAAGAGAAAAGAAGGCAATATTTACTGGCCGCATGTGCTCTGGTCTTGTTGATGGGATCCTTCAAGAGCTGTGTCATGATGGGAATTGCTGGGATGAGCTGATGGTAGAGAATGTCACTGTGAAAGGCAGCATTACCCACAGCATAGGAAGCACTCTGGATAGAAAACAAAAATCAAACGATAGAATATTTCAATCAAGCTTCTCAACAACAGCTACAATAAAATTAAGTTTTTCAAAACATGCCTTCTGAGACCTTGCAAAGTTCCAGGAAGTCAAGAGTCATACAGTAATGACTTTCTATTCAATTATAGACGGATTTGTTTTCAAAACCCTTTCGCAAAGAAATAAAAACAATATTATGTTCAGCTATATCTCATCATTGCCTCTATTCAGTTTCAAAAGACAAGGCAGCTGCAGATGTAATTGTGAGGCAAGGGTTGTGCAATCTCCAACCACACCTGAATCGGTACTGCTTGAGTCCAGTGGCAAGGAGAAGTCTAGAATGACTGAAAAGAATGCTAAGCAAAGAGCACATACATCAACTGGAATTCCCAAATGGTCACCCATTTTAGTACTGACCAGGCTCAATGTTGCTTAACTTCTGTGATCTAATGGGAACCGGCGTGTCAAAGTAATTATGCCAAGATTATGGGCTGTATGTCATAGTGAGATGAATAATATAAAAATAGTCACACATTAGATTAGTTTGTACACACAATTTTTTTTTTAATTGAATACATTTAATTCCTCAGGACTCTCACAAGTTCATCGATCTATCATTATTTACAAATAGCCTGGGATGACAAAATGTGGAGAAATAGAGGTGGAATAATTATGTTCTAATCAAGTTGATAATTATCATGGTACAAACTCTCTCTGGTTTGATTACTCAGAAGAGGGTAAAAAATTATCAACTAAGTTTCAGCAAATATGCATTATTGATTGTTTGAAATTCAAATATAAAAAAAAAATATTAAGGTGGAGTTGTCAACCCGGGAGCCATGCCCGCCTACAAACAGAGACAGGGGAGTTAAAAATAATAATAATCAAAAGATGAATTGTGAATAATAAGTAGTAAAATTTAATCTATATATCTATAAAAGTGAAAATGAATGTGTGTGTGTATGTCTGTGTCTGTAGGTGTACATTTCCTTACCAAATAACTCTGACAATTTTCAGTCTTAGATACTCGAGATTTGACATTAGGGGTATTGAGATTTGGGAAAATCTTTTAAATCGGTTTTCAGACAGAAATTTGGCTGTTAAGAAGTCAAAGTTCAACGATTTGACCTTTGAAAACTCTACCAAACTCCTCCGTCAATTTTGAGTCTAAACACTTGAAATTATAAATGTAGGTTACCTGGACATGGATCAAACTTTTTCATTTGATTTGAGCCCCAAAAAAATAAATGTTAAGAGGTCAAAATTGGGGTCAATGTTAAAAAAAAATTTAACCTCTGAGACCTCTACCAAATTATTCAGCTAAATTTTGGTCTAAACATTTGAAATTTTACATAAATGGTATTTAGAGATAGGGAAAGCGTTTTAATTGGTTTGGGTCGAAAATTTGAGCTGCCAAGGGGTCAAAGTTTTGACCTTTGCAGTGTCTAGCAAGCTACTTAGCCAATTTTGGGTCTAAACATTTGAAATTTATACATAACAGGTATTAAGACATGCAAGCATTTTAATCAATTTTGGGGTGAAAATTTGGCTGCCAAAAGGTCAAAGTTGAAAGAGCTGATGTTTGCAGATTCTACCAAATTCCTCTACCAATTTTGGGTCTAAACACTTGAAATTTTTGATGTAGGTAACTCTGACATGGGTAAAACTTTTTATTTTGATTTGAGACCAAAATAATAAATGTTATAAATGTTAAGGGGGTCAAAGTTGGGGTCAAAGTTTTAAAAAATTGACCTCTGAGGTCTCTATGAAATTAGACAAATTTTGGTCTAATCATTTGAAATCTTACATAAAGTGTATTCAAACATAGGGTAAGTTATGAACAGTACATAGTGCCCAAGCAAAGCCGGGCTGAACTGCTAGTTGTCTATAAATGTAAATAGAGGAAAGTTCCTCCAACTAGTTTGTTAGAAAAGAGTCAAGTGCAACTTAATTTTCTGTGGTATTTGTAAGCAAAGAATTAACAAAAGGAGCAGTGAAACTGCAGGTAGGTTGAAAGAGGAAAACCGGTTTGAGTGCAGGAAGTGTAAAACGATCGAGATGGATGAGGATTTAGATGTGGACAAAGTTTATTTGAATCACAAGCAATTGAGATCGTCCAGAAGATTTGTTACATGGATGATACCATCGAAACACATACGTGTAGTAGGTGTTGGACTGTTTGCAAGAGTTAGAAATGAATAGAGTAAGTTCAGGGAAGTTCTGCCATTAATAATCAACAGAGCACTACCAGTGATATATGATATGATATGATATGATATGATATATATGATATGATATATGATATGATATGATAATGATAATGATATATGATATGATAGATGTGTAATGTTTGTCATAAAAGCAGGTTTAGATCTGAAGACCTCAGAGGATGATTAAATCTGAACAGTATAGAGAGACATATACAGATCAAGACACTTTGTATGGAAAGAATGTGAGTTTTGGGGTAAGTAGGTTTAGAAGATTTTAGGTAGTAGGTTCATTTCACAGAGGTATGCCAAAGAAAACAAGGGAAGAAGTGATAAAAATGAAAAGAGAAAGGATAAATAAAGACCTGGCCAGAGATAAGTTTGTTTGGATTGGTTGCTTTTATTTTATGGCATATCAATCCTTTTCAGGTTATTTAATGCCGAATCCAGTGATTTTGAAGAAAAAGTTTATAATAGAATATATTTGTTTTTTTATCCAAGTCAGTTTCTATTTAACTCATAGTTGGGACCCAAACAGGTACTACCACTCAAGGTCAGAGTGGACCTGGGAGCAATGGCAATTAAGAGGTGGCTCCACACTCCCCAAAGCCGGCAAGCTGGGGCCTCACCATTGGATATAATTTAAGGTTATATCCAGTACCAGGTTTGTTTGGAAGTCAATTTCTTAAGGCTGTCCAATGCAAGCTAGCATGGAAAACAGACATTACACCAAATATAATATTAGATAATCAAAATGCAGTGTAATCTGTTCTAAAATATCTCGTATGTTAAACAAATCCATTTTCAAACAGAAAATTAAAATGAAAATGCTTTAGTTATTCAAAAATAATTTTGCTTCTTAAAAAACATTAACAAGCTCAGCAAATGAAATATGTGTTAAATTCATTAAAGTGCATAAATATAATCCTGATACAGTGATAGCAAATGAAGCAGTATACCTTTTAAATGACCATGTCAAATGTCATGTCTCATTTTAGAAAAACAATCTTACAATGCAAATAAAAACAATTAACATTGAACAGGATTTTTATGAAAGAGAAAAGAAAAAGTAATCCCATAAAAAAGATTTACTTGAACTAAAGAGATTAAAAATGGAAGAAGCCTCTGAAATTTTTGTATGAAGCTGACTCTCCTAGGAAATAACTCCTCCCTTCCTCTCTCTATCATCCATCTACTTACATAATTACATCACAATTAAAAATGGAAAATATAGAATACAGTTTTTGTCGGCAACCATCCATCTCGGGAGATGATGGAGTAGCTCTGATGTCTATCTGTACCTCCGGGAATGGCTGTACAGTATAACTCGGGAATGGCAGTTCCTGCCTAGTGGAGCTACATAGCCTGAGCAGGGTGATATGGGAGGATAGCTGTTCTTCATACAGCAGTCTCCCCTCCTCTCAACTAAGCCGGAGGATCCAAGAGAAAGATAGAATCAATACAGCTTGCCAGTGATGACAATATGAAGTCAGGCAGCCTTAGGGACTCCATCTCTGGATTTTCTATCAAGGTTTACTCCTTTAGCCTTTCTGATAAGGTAATCCTGTAAGGCAGCAAATGTTCTGAATCAGAGTTACTTTCTCCTAGGTGAGCTATCATTCATAGTTGAGAATCCGAACCTACCCAAACATCACTGGTTTTAAGGCACCATTGGATCGCCTTTGCCCTTTCTTCTACTTAGTAGAAACAGCTTCACCAGGTTTAGTAGCTAAGCCACACCAGAAGGCCAGGAACTGGACTGGGTTGTCAGAGGCTATTTGAGATACACATCATAAGGACATTTTTTTAGAAAGAAGGATCTTACCACTCTCTACACCCTCGGTTATGACAACCTTTGAAATACAGTGTTGAGGTGTAAAATTACATTTTTATTCACACTTTTATGTGTTATTTATTGTTTGAATAAACATTTTTTTTACTAAAATTTACAATGTAAGCATGTAAAAAAAGTATTTACTTGGAAACGGATTAATCCTTTTTATATTGTTTAGATTAATTGGACAATTGTTCTCATCTTGAATGTTATCTCCACAACGTTTTGGCCAATGTAACCTTTTAACCTTCATCAGGTGTAGAAGTCAGAAAAAAAACGAGGGTACTTCTGCACTCTAAGATTCCAAATTTTTAGATCTAGTTGAAGTAAGTTTACACAAATTATAAAGATAAATTAATCATCAGCAAACACTAAGGGTATAATTTCTAGCTTATTATGATTACATTTTTTAATTAAATCCCTCAACCAATTGTAAGTTCTTAAAAACATAATATTTACAAAACTAAAAGATTACTGGTTAATGTGTGTTATCCATTTTTTTAACCAGATAAATTAAAAAAAATATTTTTGATATGTTATCATCATGACTGATAGAAGATAAAAAGGATGGAAGCAAGAAAAAAGTGGGGAGGGGAAGAAAGGGAAGATAAAAAAATTGAAGTTATTTATATGTGAAAAAAAAAACATAGTAAAGGGGGACAGCTCTGAAAAAAAAAATGGGGACTATTTGGGATTATCTCCCTTGAAATAACACACGAGAATAGTTGTCTGATTAATCTAAACAATACAAATATTCATACATCATCTCAAAAATTCAGAACTGTAATAATCTTTTTTACATTAATTGTAATGTGAAAAGTTGATTCAGTTTTGAATGATTCGGATAGAGCAAATTATGGTTAAAATTCAACTGTGTACCCTTATGGAGAGGCAAATGAATATGAACCAATTCTAATCAGTTTTTTTATGATAAAGAAGTAAACATTATGAGAAATGAGGAAAGGTAACCCAAACCTATGATGAAACAGCTAAAGTCAATATTTACCTTTGTCTACATTAGCTTTAATGAAAACATTGAAAATTGTTTGAAATAAAATGCAGAAGTAACACATCCTTATAGTAACAATAAACTCTTTAATTTCAAAGAAATAACAATTATTCCAATTTACTTGCAATGAGAGCAGAGTTAGAAATAAAATCGGTTTTAATGTGGAGAAAATCCATCTTCCTATACTATATTATGTTCAGTTGATTGGATATATTTACAAAAAATGAAAATTGCCTCAGTCTAGAAGAATTTCTCCTTCACAGACCAAAGATAGAATAGATACAGTGTAGTATCATAAAATATACTACATTTTGATCGGTTATGCTATTATAAAGATTCACAATTCACATAAAAGGGTGGGAGAAAGGTAAGATAGGCAGAGAGAGAATAAAGTGATGGATTTCAATCAAATAGCAGAGAAAAATTAACTGGTTCACTTTCTTTTTTCATACTCTTTTTATTGTCTTTTGCAATAATATTCAACGGACCTTTCGTACGTTTCCTTCTTTGTCTTTTAAGCAATCAAGAACATGTGTAAAAAGCTGCTCTCTGAAACAAAAGAAAATACAGATATCAAATCAAGACAATTTGTTCCCATAAAATGTAAACCAACATAATTCCTTTTTCTTACACTGTTCAATGATGACATCCGACAAGACATTAGTAGAGATTGTCGGACTGACTTCCTCATCTTGGTTGTTGTCACAACGTTTCGGCCGTTTGCCCTCCGGCCTTCATCAGGTGTTTTGTATCGAACTGGGGAACCATTTTTTAGGAGTCTCGAACCCAACCCTTTATTATTATTACAGGGGTACCGTGTTCGGACTCCAGCTAGGCTCTGGGACATAGTTGCTGATTCTCTGTTTTGAATGTTACTTTTCACTGCCTTCATTCAGGATTAAACTCAGCACCTTTGGTTAACAGTAAACTTTGATACAACGTTTAGGACCACTCGGCCATATGTCACTAGGGCAATTCTTAGTCGTCCTACACGTTGTATCAAAGTTTACAGTTACCCAAAGGTGCTGAGTTCAATCCTGAATGAAGGCAGTGAAAAGTAACATTCAAAACAGAGAATCAGCAACTATGTCCCAGAGCCTAGCTGGAGTCCGAACACAGTATCCCCGTAATAATAATAAAGGGTTGGGTTCGAGACTCCTAACAAACGGTTCCCCAGTTCGATACAAAACACCTGATGAAGGCTGGAGGGCAAAACGGCCGAAACGTTGTGACTATAACAACCAAGATGAGGAAGTCAGTCCGACAATCTCAATCAATGAAAACACCTCATCTCAAAAATACAGACAATTACAAGACATTAGTACTTTATTGTTTAGCATGATTACTTTTGTCACTAGCAAATCAGATCAACTACAAAGAGATGAAGCAACCAACTGTCATAAAATCATTTTATAACAACTGTGATATTATATATACACAAGCTTTTAAGATGATGACATTGGCTTGATTAAATAAAAGTTCATTGATAAACATATTTGGACAAAAGATATTATCTACATACTCACAATGAAGATACATTAATTTGAAGAAACTATTTCAGTTTTCATATTTTATTAAATTCATCGGATAAACCTAAGAAAATAGTTATTTTCCTTATACAGAAAAAAGGAGTGATCACCCTTGAATTTTGAAGTCGGGGCTATATCTTGAGATGCACACACACAGCTCCATATCGAAAGACTGTATCATTGCACATCAGTGATTAAAATTACCATAATCTCAATTGTAACTTGTTAAATAAATCTATTACACATTCCACTTAGGTCTTGTATCATTTTTATGTAGTTATTTCACAGACGACACGCATTTTAAAACCTTTTACAATAATGATGCATCAAATTTAGAAAAGTAGTAAAACAAGAAATTTGGTAAACCGCGATGGGATAAGAACTCCGAATTTCCTAACTGCATTCTCAGCAATTACTGCCATCCATAGTTATAAATAAGCTTTTAAAATGATGACATTGGCGTGATTGAATAAAAGCTATAAATAACTATGGATTGCAGTAATTGCTGAGAATGTAGTTAGGAGATTTGGAGTTGTTATCCCGTCACAGTTACTACCTGACGAAGGCCAGAGGAAAAGTTGACTGAAACATCATGAAACAACAACTAAGAAAGATGAGGATAATAGTCCGCAATAAATAAATTAATAAATAATACTCATCTCAATGAATTCCAACTAAGTAAAATATAAAGAAATTTGGTGTTGTATACAACATGAGTAAACCGACAACTCAACAGTTGAGAAAAATCTTGTTTGAACATATATTTATTTGAACATATATTTATTTGAACATATATTTATTTGAACATATACTTATTTGAACATATATTTATTTGAACATATATTTATTTGAACATATATTTATTTGAACATATACTTATTTGAACATATATTTATTTGAACATATATTTATTTGAACATATACTTATTTGAACATATACTTATTTGAACATATACTTATTTGAACATATATTTATTTGAACATATATTTATTTGAACATATACTTATTTGAACATATACTTATTTGAACATATATTTATTTGAACATATATTTATTTGAACATATACTTATTTGAACATATATTTATTTGAACATATACTTATTTGAACATATATTTATTTGAACATATATTTATTTGAACATATATTTATTTGAACATATATTTATTTGAACATATATTTATTTGAACATATACTTATTTGAACATATACTTATTTGAACATATATTTATTTGAACATATACTTATTTGAACATATACTTATTTGAACATATATTTATTTGAACATATATTTATTTGAACATATATTTATTTGAACATATACTTATTTGAACATATATTTATTTGAACATATATTTATTTGAACATATACTTATTTGAACATATATTTATTTGAACATATACTTATTTGAACATATACTTATTTGAACATATACTTATTTGAACATATATTTATTTGAACATATATTTATTTGAACATATATTTATTTGAACATATACTTATTTGAACATATATTTATTTGAACATATATTTATTTGAACATATATTTATTTGAACATATACTTATTTGAACATATATTTATTTGAACATATATTTATTTGAACATATACTTATTTGAACATATACTTATTTGAACATATATTTATTTGAACATATACTTATTTGAACATATATTTATTTGAACATATACTTATTTGAACATATATTTATTTGAACATATATTTATTTGAACATATACTTATTTGAACATATACTTATTTGAACATATACAACCTTATTTGAACATATACAACCTTATTTGAACATATACAACCTGATTCGAACATATACAACCTTATTTGAACATATACTTATTTGAACATATATAACCTTATTATGTTTCTGGATTTTTTGAGAGAAGGAAAAATTCTTTATTTGAATTTTTTGAACTATTGTTCTCATCTTGGGTGTTATTTTTCACAAAGTTTTGGCCAATGTAACCACTGACCTTCTTCAGGTATATTTTGTTGAACACCAAAATTTTTTTGTTGAACTCCGAAATCTGCACAGAATCTTGAATGAAACTCTTTGATTAATACACAGGAGGGGCATGCTCTTGTGCCATCAGCCATAACCAAGTAGAATTCCTAAGTAATTCACAATTTAATTCTGAGTATCCCCCACACTGAGGATTGAACCTTCAACCTTCAGAAGAGTATCATTTACAAATGAATCTTACCAAGTACTTTATCTGTTACACCACGGGTCATTGCAGAATAGAATAGGTTTAAGGTTCCTAAAATTCATGCTTGTACATGAGAATGAGCATAAGCCTCTCTTTTCATTGGCTACTACATCAAGATGTAGGGGAGGATACTATTCCTTTCTCAGAATTGTCCTACTTATTTTATAATGCTCAGTGTTTAATAGGGAGGTATCAAATATAATATTTTGTGTCTTTATACAAAGCAAGTGGAATTTGACAGAAAAACGGAATCTTATTCTTTTTATTGTGAAATAAATTTAACAAGAAAAACAAAGAGAATGCTTCAAATTATCTTTCTGTTTCACTCACCTTTCTTGAAAAACATGACACAAAAAGTCAGATTGTTTTAAGACATTACCCAATAAATTGCAAGTACCAGACTTGATATCAGGATTTGGATTGGTGAGTAAGGAACTCAACACCTGATAATCACCTAAGAACAAAAGAAACAATAAATAAAAAAGTCTTAGACATGACAAAAGCAAAAACACAAATATCAAATGCATAAATCTGCAGGTTAGTAAAATCGAATCCATAAGACACTATTGGTGTCAAACAAGAAACTTCATGAAATTTAAGTACGCATACCACTGATGACTATTTTTAATAAGAACTATTCTATTTTGGTAACAAGAAAATTCAGAAGTAAGTTTAAAAATGTATAAGTATGTTGTATATTAAGGTGGCTTTGAACTGGACAGAAATAGTATCTGTTCAGCAGATGCTGCACTTAAGGTAATTTGTCCCAGTCAATGGAGGCGAAACCCTCTATACTGGGACAATTACTATTTTTGGACCCAACCAGAGTGCCCCTTTTGCCTTTTTTTTTCGGGGAGTTGGTTTAACCCCACATAAAAACGACCTCGTGTCACATTTTGCTTTGGTGGGAAAGCAAATAAATACTGATAGAAAGTTGTTAAGAGTTTAAGATTGACTGATGTTTGAATAGAAGAGACAAAATGAAAGTATGAATTATCACATTGGGTTATGGTTGTAGAAGATCATGTTTCATCTGACAGAGATGATCTGAGTAATGAGTCAGAAGCATTTAAGAGGAGTTCTTAAATTGATTGATTATTTTTATCAACAACGTTTTTACAATGGTCTGGTTGATGTGTATTATGGTGTTTTTCAGATATATTATTAGTAATTTATGATGTTTTCTTGTACTTAAGTATGATTTTTTGTTGACTGTGTAAGTTGATAATAAAGTACTTAAATATAATGGAGATATGAATTTGACATTTATTTTTAAATTCAAGACACTCATTCAGAGAGTGGTATAAGTAACAATGCAAATAGTGACATGAATTTGCATATTCTTTTAAACATTCATTTTAATTAATTCCTTATTAGTTTTTTTCGGTTTTCTTAGGGGATGATCATCTTTAGTTAACATATAATTATATTCATACAAATATTCTACATGATTTATACTTACGTAATATTTGCATAAAAAGGTTATAGTAAACACAAACCTCTTTCTATATATATATTTATGTATGCATATATATACATTTGTTTAAAAAATTGTGCCTTCCAAACTCCTGTCAGTTTTTGGTCTTTTGTAACAATTAAAGAACAATATAGGTTTTATATTATATATAGAGTATTCAAACCCATGAAAAACTTTATATTTAGGTTTTAGCTGGGAGAAAATTGGTTCAAAAGTGTGAAAATTTTTAAAATGGAATTTGCCAAGTGAAGGTTGAACAACGGCATTACGAATATACATGCATAATGTAATAGCTATTGGTTCATGTTTTAATTTTTAGCCTTGCAGCAAACATGTCTTAATAGATCAGGCATTAATATCAAAGGAAAAAGTAAATCGTAAGCTAAACATTTTGGTTTCGATTCTCGGTGGTGGAGCATGAATCATTTTTTTTTTTTAACTTCTTAAACCATTACAATATATTTGGTCCGATATAATATAATAATAAATACAAAATCTGCATTAATAAAATATCATATTTAAGTGTATTTTAGGATCAGGCAATGCCGGGCGGTCTGCAAGTATTATTATAAACCATTGAATTTAGATTTTTTTTTTTAAATTCTTTGGTGTTATTTTTAATTCAATTATTTCTTTAATCAATGGTTCCCATATTTGATACATTGGAATTAAGTAATTAAGAAACATTGACACACAAATCATTAACAATAATAATATTACAATATGGAAAAATTGCAATACACTTAAAAGAAATATAAAGGTTGATAAGGACACTATTTCAATGAAAAACAATTTACATAATGATTTTTTTTTTGTTTGACTTTTGTAACAATTAAAGAACAAACTTAAAGAACTAGGTGTCTCATATCTATGCATTAGATATGTCCCTGAGTATCTCATACATCAATAGTGCATTAGTGTGGCACAGTGTTATACACTTGAAGTGCACTAGATATGCCACTAGGTCCTCTTACACCTATAGTGCACTAGATATTTCTAGAGGTCTGATACACGTAAAATTCACTAGGCATATCATTGTCTCATACATCTAAACCAAAGTTTTGACAAGCTTCTGGGCTTGACCATTACTCCTGATCTTAAATGGAACACGTATATCAAATCTGTTGCCAAGGCCGCTGGAAAAATGGTGGGATCTTTCTATCGATCCAGTAGATATCTCACTGCTGATGCTATTCTCTACCTATATAAGAGCCAGGTACGTCCAAGGATGGAATACTGTTGCCACATCTGGGCAGAAGCTGCTAGAAAGGACTTGTCCTGCCTTGATAGAGTTCAAAATAGACTTCGTAGCCTCGTAGGAGATGTCCTTTTCTCCTCCTTGCAACCTCTATCTCACAGAAGAGATGTTGCGAGTTTGTCTCTGATGTATCGTTATTTTCATGGAAAGTGTTCAACTGAGCTTAATCTATGGTCCCCCCTCGCCAAACTTTCACAAGAAACACTCGTCTAGCTGTAAACACTATCAATAATTCCCCCCACTCTTTATCTGTGCCTAAACCTAAACGTAGATTCCATGAACAAAGCTTCTTTCTTAGAACTGCACGCCGCCTGTGGAATTGTCTTCCGTTTTCCTGCTTTCCGGCTGACTACAATATGGTTGTGTTCAAGTCTAAAGTAAATAAGTTCTTGATGAGCCGTTCCATATAAGTTATTAAATTTACCAAATTTTCATTACTAATGATTACTATATTGACCAATTTCTACTGTACACTCTTTAACCCTTATCCTTGAGTGGCCTCTGGGCCTTGATAATGTGGTGATGCCTATGTAAAAAAAAAAAAAAATAAAAAAAAAACTAATTTATTGATCCACTCACCTGTTGGTCCTGTCAGAAGTGATTGTATAATGGAGACATGCCTAGTGGAGCTCCTTACAAGATGACAACAGATTGAAATGATATCATAGATGACGATTGGAGGAACAGAATCAGAAATTAAAGTTCTGTGAAGAAATATGATGGCCTAAAACAACAAAATAAAAAAAGATTAATAAAAAAGCAAGTGAAAACTAATATTTTAAGAAAATATTTTGCAGGCATACTCCAAATTCAGATAGGGATGGATGGCTGACCTAGTGGATAATCTTATCAAATTATGCATTAATACTGCTGGGAAAGGTGCACACACAATTTCATTTTCATTTATTTTTGCTTATTTATTATTCTTTATTTTCTTTACTGAACTAAAACTATCTTCTGCTTTTCTACAGGGTGGAATGATAAAATTGTCACCATAGAAAAGACGATATGATTCCATTTCCATTTGATAAAAAAACGATGTTCTTATTTTGTTGTAAACCATCAACTAGCTGGCCAGTTGTATACAAATCCAAAGAGTGATAGGAACCTTCTAGCATGTCTGTAAAACTCATGCTCTCTACCAATCCAAGTTATAACAACAGGACCATTGCCAGCACCCTCAAAATGTAAATCTGGATGGTTCAACATTTGGGGAACATGCCCAGGGTGATGAAAACAAAGTTTCTGGTCATGGTTATGGTCTTTGGTGCTGTTTCAAGAGGGGTCCACATCATGCTATCTCACATCTTCGAAGTCGACTTGAAATTCAACACCAAAGTGTACCTGGATGTGCTGAAGAATGTGGTGGTCCCCTGTTGCAATCAGGTGGCCGCTGGCAGACCCTTAGTGTAGCAGCAGGACTCAGTGCTGGCTCACAAGTCCAAAACGACCCAGGATTAGCTTCAGAAGAAGTGCTACAACTTTATACCCTTCTCTCACTCGACCCCCTTCCTCCCGTCCTCCCTGACCTGAACCAGCTGGACTACTTTGTTTGGTCATACATTGAGAACATCACTAACATGACCTCCCATAACACTAAAGCCAGACTAATCACCACCATCTGCTGAGTATTTGCCAAGCTCCTGCCGACGCTTGTGGAAATGGCATAAACCCATTTCCGGACCCGCATCAAGGTGGTGATTGAGGCTGAAGGCGGCTACATTGAATAGATGTCAGCTTTACTACATAATCAAGTTACCTGAATTGATTTTTTTTGCTAAAAGTTTAAAAATAACGCTGAAGAATTGTTTTCTTTCGGGTTACACTTTTATTTTTCTACTCTGTAGTGACCACTACAAAGTGTCACCAATAATAATGATGAATATATTCCTCAGATATTTCAGACAACAACAACAAGTACACTTTTATCAAGTAAGAAATCCTTTTATTTGTTTTAAAATTTCATTTTTTAATTTCATGCTTTAAAGCCATTCCTTGATTGACCTAATGGATACCAGCACAGACTATGGAATCAGCTATGACAAATTAAAATCTTGTCTGTTCTATTGTGATCATTTACACACTCATACTTTTAGAAAAGGCATGAACTCACAATCCTCCATCCATAAATATGAATAAAAAGCACCCTATATTCAGTTGATTGGGTACATTTACAATTATTATATTTTGATACAAACACAAAAAAAATGTTAAGAACTTGTCATAAAATAGACAAACCAAATAAAATTTAATAAAATCATTTTGATAATCTGATTTCGTCTTATTTTCTCACATAATGATTTACTGTTTGTAGAGAATTTTATCATGGAAACAGGATGTGAGAACAGCAACTTCCAAGCAGTTAACTCTTTTGGGTAATTGGACGGCATGGGAATGATTACTTAGCAGAAGTAATGTGGAAATGATGCAGGACGATGGATACGAGAGCATGTCTATGAAATACTGTGACCATACATCATAACTTAAAATCCGTTTTAATGAAGCAATGTGATTCGAATGAGGATCTCCTTCCATGCCTCCCTCTTTTTTCCACCTCTTTGCTGTTAAACAGAAACATGAATTCAGATAAATAAATTTTATCCATCAAGAATGTGTTCTTTGCTTACGATCATTTGATTTGGTTATGATCATTTTATGAGTTTTCATTTCAGATCAAGATTGTCTCCTCTCAGATGCAGAACTGTTGAGATGCTCAAACGAAAGCAAGTATAATTTTAAGTTATAAATTATGCTATTGATCACCCATTTGATAGTGTGCACGTTGGAGTTTTTCTAGATCGTATGCAACATATATATCAAACAAGTCATCTAGGCACATAAGTCTAGTAGTTCTTAATTTTATTATATGAACATTACAGAAATGTTAAACTTTATACTTTTATTACTATTGCCTACAACTGACTAATCACTGATTTATTATTAACTACAACTGACTAATCACTGTTTTATTATTAACTAGCAGGCCGTCCGGCATTGCCCAGTCATCAAATAAGCTTAAGTATATTTTAATTTATGAAGATTTCATATTAATTATTACAGAATCAAAACTCTATTGATTTTTATATTGTATCCAATATAAAGTAATGCCCCACCCCCGGATTTGGTCCAGCCATAAAATACTCTTTAATATGATATTTTAATTCATGCAAATTTGTATTGATTATTACAGCCAATTTTTTATTGAATATTATATTGTACCCAATATATAGTAATGATTTCAAAAAATTTTTTAAAAATTGACTTGGGTTCCATCAGCTAAAATAGAAACAAAAACATTTAGCGCTCAAGCCTTAGTCATTACCATTTGAGCTATTGACAGATGGATTAGAAAACATTCAAAATTATGCAACATGAATGAAAAAATGTATATTTGCACATGTGGAGAAGTAACAGTTTTAGTAGGTCTACTTTTGCTAAGGTCACTTTTTTAATTTGAACCTTTAGCGCCTATTTTTACTCACTAGAAATTAAATCAAATTTGTTCGCCAGATCTAAATCTCATATATATCAAGTTTAATGTCTGTAGATCAAACAATGAGAGAGGTGTTCAGTAGAAACGGTTCCACACACAAATAAGATCATATATATATATATATATATATATATATATATATATATATATATATTTACACATACATATATACATACATGTATGCTAGAGTGTTGCATCCTAAATGTTATGCAGTTATGCACAGTATAGAAATCATGCATAATAGTTAAATGAAACCAATCTAATAAGAAACCATAAAAAATGAATGATTAACTAATGAAAGTTTGTTTTTCAAAGGAATATGCAAATTAGTTAACATTTATGAAGTTGCTTCCATATCTATAACTGGGTATATTAAGAAGTTCATTTTAATAATTTTTAAATAAAATATGCCTTTTATATCAATGGCAAGACAAAACTCAATTTTATAAATATACATAGATTAACACTTATTTACGATTGATTTATAATTTTGATGTTCATTCTTTTATGAAACTTGTATTTTTGATTTATTATTTTCACATGGTTTATTCATAGATGAGGTCTTCATAATAATAATTAGGTCACAATTAATTTATGAATCTATGTTAGTCATTTGGTCATAATTGTATTAATTTTGTGACAAGATTTTGGTAGTTAGATTGGTTTTCATTTATTTGTATTTTTTTCTTTAATCATATAACAATATATATATTTTTTTGAGATTGTATCTCTGATTTTCCTGGTTTCTGCAAAAAAAAAAAAAAGAAGATTCTATGTGTGCTTCAACTTCATGATGTTTTTTTACTTTTTTACATTTTGCCATTTTGGTAAGAATAAGATGGTGCTAACCACAAGTTACACTGATGGGATTTCGATGCATTCATTTTGATTGTGGTCTGATGATTTTTCTACACATTTTTGTGATGTCCAAACTTTTGACATTTAAAACACCAGAGAGGGTTTGGAATGAATTCATCTACTTTACTTCATCTATAATATAAATCTCACATGTCTGTTTAAATGTATGTATGTATGTATGTATGTTTATATGTCTGCCTAAAACTTTTGACGGAGGCAACGGATTTTCATGAGATCAGTATCATTTTGAAGTTCGATTCTTCTGGCGAAAAATATCAAAAAATTGGCTAAAAACATTAATTCCTTCACCCTCAACTGGGCACTTTTCTACAGATATTTTGCCGATATTTTCGAAAATCATCCCTTTTTTTTTCGATTGACTAGCCTTAATTCAAACCTACGTCACTTCCGGTTTGGTCTTGGGCACAACAGCAAAGATGTCACATATTGTTTTCACATTCTTTTCCTACTTTGCGGTACAGGTTTGAGCCTGCCTACTACCACTTTTTTTTTTTTGCTCAACACACACCTCCAAACACCCAGGTAACGCCGGGCACCCAAGCTAGTATCCTTATTTGTTGGAATTCGAAGGATATTAAATGTTAATATATAGGTGTTCTTTTGGATCATCTGCCCATCCATCTTTATAGGCACTCTCAAGATCTGTGACACCCTGGTACTTCAGTTCATTTTTTATCTTTTCTAAAGTAAATAGAGACAATTCCTCACTATTACACTCTTGTTTTTATACAAGTGATTCCTTATACATGCTTCATAGAATTTTGTAATTTTTACTAAGGTGTTTACATACTTTGTGCATTCATTCTTTTGCAGACTGTTGTCCTCATCTTCATAGTTGTTGCTTCATCACATTTTTGGCCAGCCCATCCTCTGATCTTTAGATGATTAATCGTGACAGAATAGAAATGCTGAGTCTTGTAACTGTATCCCCAGTAATTACTGTCTTCCATAGGTGTTGTTGTTTCACTACGTTTTGACCAACTAATCCTTAGGCTTGCTTTGGTAGAATTGAAACAACTATCTTAAGACAATGTTCACCTAATACTGCAGAGACTCAATGCTTCCATCCACCGAACTATGCAAAAGAATGAATATGCTAATTATAATGCCTCACCTCAAAAGACAAAAAAAAAAAAAATACAGTTTTTGTATACTTCTTTTTTCTTAGATTCAATACACAGTTCCATTTTTAAAGTTTTCATATTTTATATCATCATTATTATATAATTATTATTATATTTGCAGGTATCATTTTTTGTACTCAAATGCATCATATACTTAATAGAAGAGTGTAGCCCTCTGATTAAAGCATTTCAAATCTTGAGATGTTATTCTATTGCTCATTCTGAATGAACATATGGGTTTTATTTAAGTGGGTTATGTTGTCCCATTCCCCAGCAGAAAGTTTTTAATTTCATTATAATGTTATACCACTGGCCAGGATTTTAAAATTGAGATATGGAAATTTCTTAATCTCTTTAGGTTGAGGGATAAAACAACAATATTGAATTCTTTGTAGGAGCCTTTCCTAGTCTCACACAAAAACACGCGTTCACATCTCAAGCCATATTTCTTGTCATATACATACGCGCACATAAACATACGCGGACATGTAAACACAAGTAGATATATTCACATTCGCGTATATACACTCACATTCACGTGTATACACACACACATGCTAACGTACACACATGTACGCACACATACGCGCACATATACGCACACTACATCTTTTCTTGCTAATTACTTGACCCCGACTCACTACTTAGTCATTTTTTAATAGGGGATTAGGCAGAAGATGCACGTTAGAAATAAGTTTTGAATGTGTTATATAACATATCACTCTATAAATATTGGGTGTAACCAATAAAACAACTTTTGAGGAAAATTCAACTTAATTCATCAACATAGTCCCATTCCTTTATGATGATATATTGATTCTAATGCTTCTCGAACAATGAAATGCCTTTTTCGTAGAATGATTTGTCTTTGGCCTCAGTTTCCAATCTCACTTCTTCATTAGAATCATGGAATATTTTATTTTTTTGAGATCTGCAAACAGGCAGTAGTCACTGGAGCAAGATCTTACTCTACCCTGGGTTTCAATTGTATCAGCAAGCTAACAAAACAATAGCTTAGCTGTATTATTTGGATTCTTCAAACTACTGTTTGTTTACATAACGTTTCAGTTGATGTAACCTCCACCCTTCGGGAATGTTTCTATCAAACTCAATGGATGGAATTTCGAAGAAGGTCAGAGATTACATTGTCCAAAACGTTGTAAAAATGACACTCAAGATGAGAACAGTAGTCCAAGGAATCCAAATAATAAGAATAACTAATCCTCATCTCAAAAATTCATAAATGTAAAAGCTTTGCTATCCACATTTTGTCCCTATCTCACCCACCTCTATTGTTTTACATATTTTGCACACAAATTGATTGCACTCTCTTAACCTGCCTTTGTAAAATATTATTACTTTCAGAAATCAGTGTCTGTCATAAAAACATCTGCCTTAAATTAATCTTAACCACAGATAGAGCTTGTTTATCTTATCAGACTGAGAAAGGAGTGGTTAGGGAGTTAAATTAGCAGTCTTTTCATTCTGTTTTACCCAAAGTTTATGTTCACTTCCTAGTAAATCTCTTATTGTCTTATTATTTTAGAGTGCCATCCATTACACGGAGCCATAAATCCATCTCTAAAAGATTAAGACCTGAGTAGATGAAAAAGAAAAAGAATAAAAGATCTATGAAAACTTTTTTAAAATATATATTTCATTTTCTTACCTTTGAGTCATTCTGAATAATTGAAACAAACTGATCAACCATGTCATCCGAAGAGAGAATCAATCGGCACAACAAACTGATTGGTATTTCCAGGTATTCTTCAGTCACATAATTAAAAATTGCAAACATTAACTTTGGTAATAATTCCAGAGTTTCATAGCACCTAAAAAAGAGAAGAAAAGAAAGCTTGGTTCATTTTGACTATTAGATTGGAACAAAACTATTATCCGTTTTGTGTTAAAGTAGCTCTCTAGATTAAAAAGTGATAATCAGTTTCATTTTTCTTTCAGATTTTGTCAATTTTATTTTAATAGAAGCTGTTGTATTGGATCCATGTCCTTCACGGCAACAATGCATTCTTCATGTTATTATGAATTTTATAATTGTGTAAGTGCAGCACAGCACCAGCCTAAACCATTTATTGTGATGGCATAGTAATTGAAAGAATTTACAAGAGATGGTCTTCATGCATCAGAAACAAGAACTATAATCTGTAGGAAGAATCCAGAGAAGAGAGTGCAATTAGGTTTAATTCCAATACACTCAAAGTCACTGCTGATGCAAAATTTTCAGTACTTAAAAATGGCTTGCTGACAAATTTGGCCTAAGCCATGCTACTTCTGCTCTTTTATAACTTCATAACACCCAAAACTAACCACAAGTGAGAGACACCCTTGCTGCAAGCCATAAACACTTTATTAACTGACTGCCTTAACAAGGGAAATGAAAGGAATGATATAATATCAGCATTGCTTCTATAATTTTGTCCAGGTAAGTGATAAAACAAAAAAATGTACTATCTTTTCCACCATGAAATCTGTCCATTAGATTGAAGTTGGTCATAGCACAGATACACTACTCTCATATCTGTCTGACCAATTAGCACCCTTTTAAGTCAAGAATGACGTTCCCTCCATATTAAGATCATATACTTTCGGTACTTTTTTTTTTTTTTTTTTTTTTTTATTCAATTTTCACCCCAAACAAGGCACAGTGCCACTTTGAAGCAGGGGGCTACTATTAGGGAATTAATTAGCGGGGTCATTATGAAGGGAGAAGAGTAGAAAGATGTTTGTTAACATTACACTTGAACTTCTGCATATCATTGCAGTTGGGAAAGCAGAATCCCGGAAGGGAGTTCCAAAGACCCGCAGTTCTGGGGAAGAAACTATTGGAGTAAAAGGCTTTCTTGCACCTAGGGATCTCCACTGTAAAGGGATGAGACTTAGTAGCTTGTCGGGTTTGTCGGGGGTAGTTACGTCGGTTTGCAGTTCGTCAGAGCATTGACCATTAAAGTATTTGTAGAACAGGCAGAGAGATGCAACATCTCGTCGATGGGACAGAGGTTGAAGCCTAGATGACAGTTCAGGACCTATCAGGTTGGCGACTCTTTTTTGAACCCTGTCCAGGAGCGAGAGACAAGCAGCAGATGCACCAGCCCAGATGTGACAACAGTACTCCATACATGGGCGAATGGTTGCCTTATAGAGGTACAGGATACTTTCAGGCGTAAGTAGTTTTCTAGCACGGTAGAGAGAGCCTACCTTCCTTGCAGCAGCCTTGGCAATGCTCTCAATGTATCTATTCCAGTTCATATTCCCTGTAAACGTTAGGCCGAGGAGTTTAAAAGAAGTACTTTCAGGCAATGTGCTCTTGGCCATTGCTATTGGTGGTAGAGAAGGTTTCTTGTAGTTATTGAAGGAAACAAGCTTAGTCTTAGCAGCATTGAATGAGACCAACCATTTTTGTCCCCATTCCACTACGGATTGGAGGTCATCCTCTAGTGTTTCTGCCATTTTCTTGGATATGTGTTCACTTGTTTTCCCCTCATATCTGTTATAGAGAGTGGTGTCATCGGCAAATATACCCATCTCCGAAACAATATTATCAGGGAGGTCGTTTATGAATATCAGGAACAATAGAGGTCCAAGGATAGACCCCTAAGGCACTCCCGCATTTATGTCATATTGTTTGGATGTACGTCCATCGAGGACAACTTTGATTTTTCTATTATTTAAGAAGGATTTAATTACGTTATGAATTCTTCCAGTGATTCCATATGATCTAATTTTCCTTAGAAGACCATCGTGCCATACCCTGTCAAAAGCCTTAGATATATCAAGGGCCACCGCTCTACCCTCCCCTGTTTTATCCAATGAACGGTATATACGTTCAGAAACTACAGTTAAGATATCTGCTGTTGAACGGGCTTGCCTGAATCCATATTGTTTGTCAGTCAGGAGTTTAGCAGCTGTTAGGTGCTGGACTAGGACTTGATTAACTAAGGACTCAAATATTTTGGCGAAAAGCGGGAGGAGGCTAATGGGGCGATAATTTAGTGGGTCAGTTCTTTCACCAGAATTCTTGAAGACTGGTACCACAGAGGCGGTTTTCCAGCAGTCGGGAATTGCCCAAAAATTAGGAGCTGACTATTGAGTGCATAAATTGCAATTCCTCACAAAACTTGGCATGGTAACATTAGTTAAAATCAGCCTGCATTCTGCATCTGTTCATCATTGTAGACCAGAAATATCTCAATAACAAGGAGAAGCCGCTGCTCAGGAAATTCTCATATACTGAAAAGTCATGATAATTGTCAGCTAACACATAATAATCCTCTGAACAATGATAGTGGGACTCTTCAATCAGAGTCACATTTGCAAGAGACAAGAGATTTTGCAGAATGCCAATAGTACAGGTTTCATTCGTCATGCTGTTCACAATCAATCTGTAATGAGACCTGATACTTTATGAGCAACTCATATGATTCTAAAATACTCTGGGTTTTTGATGACATATGTCTGAAAATTTCGTTATAATTAGACCATCCAGATTAATAGTTCAAATATCAAGGAAAACAGAATAAGTGATGGAAATAAACAGGGATCCTCACATTAAAATGATCAACACTAAAATGTTGGATGATCTTGTTCCACTAAGTTGGTATGTTTCTTTTCTCCATTCAGCTTCTATCATCTGCCATGAAACATAACTCCTGGCTAATTTTAAGGAGTGGATAAATGTAGTGACAACGGTTGTGGCATTAAGAGTTTTGCTGAAGAGCAATAGCAACTTGAGAATTCTTTGGTATTGTGTAATCTCTACTAATGTTTCCAGAGGCCAATCTTGCATATGTTTTCAGCCATCTTAGAAATTCATTCATTCTTTTTTTTTTTTTTTTTTTCAATTATGCAGATTAGATACTAAATAGTATCATGCCTACTCTAGCAGTCTCAGCAATGCACATGACAGTCCTCAACAAAGATGAAAAGTGCCAGTTTCCATTCCTAAATAGAGGTGGTACTGCATCGAACTTTGCTTCATCCATGCACAACTATGTAGTTTCGCATTTATCTTTCTCCTTCCACAGACAGGGTTTGCAACTCATGTAGACATAGGTAAGCCATAACTAATTTGGGGCCTGAAGTATAAGAGCAGACTTGAATCAAAATAACACAAGTAACAAAACAAAAGAACAATCCTTACTTGAGCGTACTCTGGATCACTTGCTCACTTGTGTCCAGGCAGAAAGGATAACAGCATAACTGGGTCACTCGAAGAATAATGTCAATTACAAGATTCAAAATGTCATCATTAGAGCTACAAAAAAAAAAATAGTAACATTTCAATTGAGTAAAAGTAATGGTAATAATAATAACTAGCGGGACCTGTGGAAATTCCACAAGGGACTCATCCATATGTAATATATTGATGTTGGCATTCTGTAGATGTTCAGTGTAAATGAAGATGCTCTGATATTATTGTAGCTTTTTCATTAAAACTGCAAAAGTATTTATCTAAGCGCTAGCATGAACACCCAGTAAAACCCGGTTGTAAAGTACACTTAAATATGATATTTTAATTCTTACAGATTTCGTATATATTATTATAGAGTTAATGTTCTATCGATTTTTATATGTTATAAATTGCAAGTTTAAAAATTAAAAAAAATATATCCATATGACTTGGGTGTAGTAATTTGAATCGAAACCAAAATAAAAACTTATGAAAAAATATATGTATATATATATATATATATATATATATATATATATATATATATAACTTCAGTTTCTTCAGCCATAATTGAAACCGAAACCAAAACTTATGGAGAATTCTTGTTAAATTATTTTGAAAAAAAAAAAATGATTTAAGTGCCATCACCTATAGTTGAAACTGAAACCAAAACTTATTAAGAATTCTTGGTAAAATAATTTATGACAAGAAACAGAAGAACATAACAATTAAATGACCCAGATATGAGCAGGACACACAAAAGAATGCACACGCTATCGTATTAATATATAGATAATATGAAAAAGAAGAAGAGTATGAATCAGATGAAGAATATGAATATCAATTATAAGAAGAAGAAGAAGAAGAAGAAAAAACAAACACATGTAATGTGACTGTCCCTGATAGGTTGAGATTAATCATTGCCATGTTAAGGAAGAATGTGTTGATGGAATTCAACCATAATAAACGTAAGATTTAGAAAAAATAAGCAACAGTGATTTTCAGATTAGGTACATATAAAAACAAAAAAAAACGAATAGCTAGTAAATAAAAAAAACAAAAAACATTAGAATGAGTTTTCTAACTGATCAGGATTGACTCCGATAAGTGCAGTTTAAAAAAATGCAAGAAAACTTGTAACATCAAAATCAAATGAGCAATAAAACTTGATTTTGTGTTTTTCTGAACTTTCAATGGAAAGCCAATCTGTGAGGGGAAGATGATACAAGAAATTTGAGGAGAATGTTCCAACAAAGGAACAAATAAGTGTTCCCCTATTTTATCTTATACTAACAGGCTGCTCAGCATACCCTGGTCATAAAATATGCTAAAATATGATATTTTGATTAATGCAGATTTCGTATTTATTATTGTATAATATTGGACCAAATATATAGTAATAATGTAAAAAGGTATAAAAAATAAATAAATAACTTGTGCACCATTGCCGAGAATCGAAACCAAAACATTTAGCTTATGATTTACTTTTTCCTTTGGCATTAATGCCTGAACTATGAAGACATGTTTGCTGCAAAAAGTAAAACATGAACCAATAGCTATTATGCTATGCATGCATATTCATAATGCCGTCATTCAACCATCAACTGGCAAATTCCATTTTTTTTAATTTTCACACTTTTGCACTGATTTTCCCTGGCTAAAACCCAAACAAAGTTTTGCATGGGTTCGAATACTCTATAGATTAAGTTTCATGTCTGTAGACCAAAAACTGACAGAGGAGTTTGGTGGGCAACATTTTTTAAACAAATATATATATATATGTATACATAAATATATATACATAAATATATATAGAAAGGTTTACTATAACCTTTCTATGCAAATGTTACACAAGTATAAATCATGTAGAATATCTGCATAAATATAATTTACACACAATAGTTGACTAAAGATGATTATCCCATCAGAAAACCGAAGAAACTAATGAGGAATTAATTAAAATGAATGTTTAAAAGAATATGCAAATTTACTAGATCTTTTGCTGATGAATGCAATTCTACGACCCATATATAATAAAGTTGTATTTTCTTTTTAAATAAATAGAAAAAAGGGGTTTTAATATGAATATCAATACACAAAATAAAAAAAAAACAAATTCATATGAGTATGGTTTCCATAGTTCCCAACAACAACAAAAATGGTGAAACTCTGGTACAAATATATGAAAATAAGAAGAGAAAGAAAAAAGATGGAAAAGAGGCAGAAGAATAATGAGAAGAAGAGGAAAGAGACCTATTCCTCGGAGAACAGAAAAGATGCCAAAGAGTAATAAGAGGGACAAATGATTTGCTATGCAACAACCTAAATTGAGCACCACCTTGAACAGCTATAAAATCAGGATGTTGTTTACTAGGAAAGATAGACGCTAAATGTGCTGCCTTTAATTCCTTCTGAACAGATCTTGAAAATTCATTCATCTGTTTCAATCCTCTCATAATAGTCTTCATCATTCAACAGACATTATATTTACCTCATTAATCCTTATCCTTAAGAAGTGATTGGATTTTGGCCTTGTTTGATAAGCAACAACTCGTTAGCAAAGAAAAATTAAAAATATAAAAACAACCTTCTCAACAACAGCATCCTCGAGGTTAAGATTCCTAGGATACACCAGATCCTGAATCAAAGATCCGTGCACTAGCTTGAACATGTTGCACAAATAGATAAAGATCTACTACTCAAATACATACTTTAAAGGAGCTGGTTTAAATGGGGCAGTCTATATACAAACTCTCAGTATGCTACAAAGATGGCTGCAGGAAGCCTGAAGAGACACAGTGGCAACATTAACACATAGAAAGCTAAAGCGCCCATATATTAATCCTTGGGACAGACAGAACAGAAAAAGTATCTCCAAGGCTGAAGTAATACTTGACTATCAAACAGACACAAAATTACATAGAAAGAAGACCATAAGACTGATAGGTGAGCATGGAACTATATTTGTAAGAAAGAGTGACATTCTCAAATATTCACATCAAGCCACAACAAAGATTGCACCTGGATCATTATCCAAAGTATAACACATCACTCCCAGACCTCATATATAGATAGCGCCACTAAAAAAAAAAATTCATAATTTGTAATAAAGTGCTAATTTTCAAATGGCACATGTCAATTTTGAGTCCAAATGGATTATCAGTTTACAAATTACAGTTATATAATTTACTGTTGCAAAGTTTAAAAACAATGAGAAAAATACTGTTTAAGCAAAGCAATGGCTTCATAAATATTATTCAGATTCTACTCAATTGGAAACAATTAAGACGTGGTGTATTGACTTTAAAAGCAACAATACAGACACAAATTCAGGTTGCCAAAATGTGGCAGAGGTACTGGAAATCATCAACAAAGTCTACAAACTCATTTTGGCTGATCATAAATTGAAGTTGCATAAGCAGAGGAGCTGAAGATATCAGAACGCAGTGTATTCAGCATTTTTCACAAATATTTGTCATTCAGAAAGTCGTGCACAAAGTGAGTGCCACATTTGCTCACATTTGATCAAAAACAACATGTTCATGATTCAAGGCAGAGTCTGCAAGTGTTTCAACAAAATAAAACAGAATTTTTGTGTCAATTTGTGACAACGGATGAAACATGGATTTTCCACTTCACTCTGGAGTCAAATCAACAAGCAGCTGAGTGGACAGTAGCAGATGAAAGCTGTCCAAAGTGACCAAATATAAAAACATCAGCAGGAAAAGTCCTGGCCTCCATATTATGGAATGTGCAAAATATTGAGTGTTGTGTAAAAATCCTTAATTTTCAGAGATTGTCCATGCTTTAAATTCTTGAAGCCTATCATCTCTGTATATAATAAAATGATAACATTTTTTCCTCCCCTAACTATCAGTACCATAGGAAAACAAAAGAGGCCATTCCTATCCAAATCTTTTGCACTCATCATTTAAAGCTAATACTGCAGCATGTTTTCGAGCAAGAATACACATATTTTGTCACCTCCTTTCTGCACTCTCTCAGCTATGTAGACTCACATATGCAGTAGCAAACCATCATTAAAGTCATACTTAGTCACATGCCACTGAGAAATTATTCCACTTCTTAAATGCATTAATTACATACTTATTACATTGGCCTAAAATGATAAAATAACAAATGCTGCTGTTTATTTTTTAGTTTAGCAGAATTTTCTAAATAGCCAGCAATCACCAGTTGGAGAAACACCATAATGTTAGAACCAGTCGTTCTTCAGATTAGCGGTTTGTATTTTTGAACATGACAAAAAACTTGCTTCATGCCAGTTTTGAATGTGTTCCCAAAAACCAAAAATTCTTACAGATCGCATTGTAACTTTTCCGATTATTTTTTTTTCCACTACAAAACAATCTTTCACATTAATCATTCAGCTTACACATCAGAAAAAAAGATTCCAAATTATTCATGTAAAATAATTTCACATATTTCGCTTAGACATTTACACACTCAAACATATGGAAGTCCAGAACAGCAGAATTATATATTTTCCCCTCTTTACGTATTCCTCATCACACAAACCGTTACAACACGATTTTTTATGACTTCTTGCCATTTGTACTCACACAGATCTTACACTGCCTAATTATTGTTATTGTTATTAGTATTAATATTCCTAATGCTTTTGTTGTTATTGCTATTATAATTTTATTATTCATTATTATCATCAGTATTCTTATTATTAAAGCTAATACTAAGGGGAAAGTGGACACTAATGTTCTTATTTTATTTTGCATCTAACTGCTTAAACAATATCTTCATTTTTTATTTTACTAAAAATGAAATTACAATAGTTTAATTTTTTGAAAGCTGTTTACTTAGATAACACTGATTTTTATGACTCTTCAGTACCTTCACCTAACATTTTTATAAACAGATATTGTACCATTATTCCTCTTATTGTTATATAATTTTTATAGACACAAGCAATACCATATAAAGTTCATACATTGCCTAAATACTGTTATTACTATTAATATTAGTGCTTCTATTAATAATACTATATCTATTATTTATTGTTATTACTAGTATTCAGCAAATAACAAGCATAGGCCATTCAAACCGGTGTCAGTTGAAAACCGATTATTAATGTACTAATGTTCTGTTTACCAAACCGGTTTTTGCTTTAAATATTTTTAAAATAAGAAATGTTCACATACAAGTAATATATAGTTTATAATAATAAAACAGATTTAAAAAAAAAAAGTAAACAAGTAGCATTTTTTTAATTATTTTATGCAAAATATAATCATGTATTTCTTGTGTATAATAATTTCACATATTTTCTTTCATGACAATTTGGTTATGTATTTTAAATTGAAACAAAGTTCAGTTTGATAATTGGACCATCTTGACATAAAATTGTAAAAATTGAATGCGCACATACAAAAATAAACATGGCGACTAGTGAAAACAATAAGGAATAGATTACTTGTCAGTGACAATTTTAAATGTGATATTTGTTCAAAACAGACCTACAAGTAATCGCCCCAAACCAGTACTAAATTGCCAGTAGCTACCAGTGTTGACAATCACAGCCAGTTGCTTCTGCTGGCTGCCATTGCCAGACAATACCCAACAGTGGATGCCAGATGATTTCATTTGACTCACAACCATTAGTGCCTGCTATTTTCCAGGGCCGGCAGTTATCTCCTCTACCACCTGTAATTTAATTTGTTTTTGGTGTGTGTGTGTGTAAGGAAGGAGTCCTTTATCAAATCTTTTCTGGCTTAATGCCATATTTCAATGTGCTGGTAGTTTAAAATAATTGCTTAAATAGAATAATAGTAAAAAAATAAAAATAGATGAAAATGATTACCTTTTTGTCAAAATTGCAAGAAAGTCTTTGGAGAGCAGATGTGCAACTGTAAGCATGAAGATTTTGTCTGCTTCCGACAAACAGGTAACAAATTCTTGAGGGTTCTGGAAGAAGTGAATGCAAGCGAAATGGATTAATTATTAATCAAACCATAAATACGTTAATACTGAATCAAAGAAGCAAAAAGAAATTTGTCAGATAAAATACAGACGATTTTCTTGCTATTTTTTTACACTGCACTCATCATATCTTTTATGTATACAACCATCAAACAAAAACATTTGTAAATTAATTAAAGAAATATGAATGAAAAAATTAACCAAAATTTTATAAAACATTGTCTTCAGAGAAATGACAGGGCAATGAATAGGTGAATATTCATTAAAAAGCAAGACCAGATCCAGAATATTAGGTCAGACATTCTATTTGCGAAATTCACCATCAAGAAACTTTATGTCCTAATAAGAGCAATCCATCTTCACTGGTCTTCACGGGTATGTTAAAAGAAGTAATGAATATATCAGCAGCTGCAGAGACCTAAAACTGGACAGCAAGAAGAAGGCTGGGTGTCCTAAGAAGAAATAGAAAGAAACAATCCAGCAAGATCATAAGCAGTGGTAAATCATCAATCCCGACAGTTGTAGTCACTGAAGATTTAGCATAAGGACAGCCAGACAACATAAAATGTCTTGTTGAAGGGAACATATACGATAAACGTGAATAGTGAGTAAGTGTGATATTCATAAAAAATAATCCAAATTGTAATTTAATGTAAATCCAATTACAGTTTTCTCAAGTTTTAATATAAATAACCCCCTCACCTGTTGTCATTTTTATGTTGTGGTTTTTAAACAAAAAGAGGAGGCAGGTCCTTTAAACCTTTGCTTTTGACAAATTTATGCGTAAAAATATGTCCTTCTATGAAATGTAAATGAAAATGGCCAAAGTGTGTTCTTTTTTGCATTAAATTAACGTGGCCTATTTAACATTATGGTTACAGGGTTGTGAATCGGCTAGGAAACTTTGGTTCATTGCTTGGTCAAGTCATAGCAAAAACTAATAAAAAATGATACTTGATGCTTCCTTGCTAAACATTCAGCATTATAAAATGAAGATTGAGGATAAGTCAATTAATCCAGAAAAAAGTGTGATGCCCTCTCCTACATGTTGGTGTCTCAATGAGAAGGGAACATTTAGGGAGCTCTGTCCTACATTCAAACTACTTACCTACTAAAATAGCACACCGATTCCCATAATACATCATAAACATTATGTGAAAATATGGTGCTTAATCGAACAATTAAAAAATAAATGAAATAAATTAAAATGTGGTGCTTAATCGATAGTATTTCAAGCAATTAAAAAATAAAATCTGTAATAAGAATCAGCATGATACATCCTTACCAAAATATTTGATAATTTTCATATTTTATACTTTTATGCAAATAGATTCTAAAACTTTTCGATATTATCACGTACCTATGTATATGAATAAATTACAAAATTCCTCAGACTAACAGTAAAAATGTTAGAATCACTTTCAAATCATTAATAAACTTTATCTATAAAACATTAGAATCAGTAGTCATTGTACAATTTTTTCATATATACATTTTTAAAAGCCTGTTTTAATGAATACTTTCCCCATGTTATTATTTTTAATTGTATCAGTATGTTATATAATTAAAAACAAAAAACAACATTAAATGTAAATAAAATTAGTCAAGAGGGATCTTATTCAATGAGACTAGTAGAATGTCTCATACCCTCAAAATTACAAACACATATTTAAAAAAAAAAAAAAAAAAGAAGCTTAATATGATAATTTAGTGTTTAACTGATAGTATTCCCAAGAAGTAACAACAAAAAGTCTGTGATGTTAGAGATGGAATATTGGTGTTGTAATTGTCAGACATTTTTATCTTACAATTAAATAAAATTTGTCAAGAAAATGTTTTGCACTTACTTTCTTATATATGTAAAAATATTTATTATACAAAGCAAAACAATACAATAAAATGAATAACAAATGAGATGTACAATCAGTTCTGGTGAAGTTTTTAAACAGAAGCAAAGTTAAAATATAATTGTGATTTACGAAAGATTCTGTCAATTCTGATGTAAATATGAATGTGTAACTACCCAAATAATATTGCATTTATTCATATAGATAAGAGGGAAGGTAGATAATAATTAACAGAGACCTATTACAATGTTAAGAACGGTTTTCTAAATAACAACATTATTATGTAGAAACTCATTCTTGACATACCATTCACTGGCCAAAGCAGGGGAAGGCAGAGTGGTAGCTCTAGATATGTTTAAGGCTTTTGACAGGGTATGGCATGAGGGTCTCCTCAGGAAAATTAGATCATACAGTATCACTGGTAGAATACTTAACATAATTAAATCCTTCTAAATCTAAACAATATGATATAAATGCAGGAGTGCCCCAAGGGTCTATCCTGATATTCATAAATGACCTCCCTGACAAAATTGCCTCTGAGATGGGTATATATGCTGATGACACCACACTCTATAACAGGCACAACAGGAAAATAAATGAACACATATCTAAAGAAATGACAGAAACACTAGAGGATGACCTCCAATCTGTAGTGGAATGGGGACAAAAATGGATGATCACGTTCAATGCTGCCAAGACTAAACTAGTTTCATTCAATAATTACAAGAAACCTTCTCTACCACCTATAGCAATGGCCAACGACTCTTTATCTGAAAGTACATCTTTCAAACTCCTTGGCTTAACGTTCACAGGAAATATGAGTTGGAACAATTACATTGAAAGCATTGCCAGGGGCGCTGCAAAGAAAGTAGGCTCTCTCTACCGTGCTAGAAAACTACTAACACCCGAAAGTATCCTGCACCTCTATAAGGCCACCATTCACCCATGTATGGAGTATTGCTGTCATATTTGGGCTGGTGCATCTGCTACTAGTCTCTCACTCCTAGACAGGGTTCAAAAGAGAGTTGCAAATCTGATAGGCCCTGAACTGGCATCTAAGTTTCAGCCTCTGTCCCATTGACGAAATGTTGCATCCCTCTGCTTGTTCTACAAGTATTTTAATGGTGAATGCTCTGACAAACTGCAAACACTTGTGCCCCCACGACGTGAACATCCTTGACAAACCCGACAGGCTGCTAAATCCCACCCCCACACTGTAGAGATCCCTAGATATAAAAGATCTTTCTACTCCAGTAGTTTCTTCCCCTAGACTTTGGAATTCCATTCCAGGTCCCTGTTTCCCCAACTGTACTGATGTGCAGAAGTTCAAGTGTAACGTGAACTGACATCTTGCTGTCCAAATCCCTACATAGTACCCCAGTAGTTGTTGCCCCTGATAGTAGCCCCGTACACCAAAGTGGCAATGTGCCTTGTTTGGGGTGAAAATGTAATAAAAAAATCTAAAAAAACATGGACCTATTCTGTTCCCAAACTATTTTCTTTTTAATTGTTTATTAAAATTTCAAACCGGATTAACAACAACCAAATGCAAATGAGGTTTCTTTTAAAAAAAAAACGAATCTTGTCTCACAATTTTTGATCAATTACAAGTAAAACATTAGAGAAAAATATGAAAGATCTACACTTGTAATAAATGCTACTCCTCCGAAGTGTATTTTTATGTTTTGCAAAATATATGCAGATATTACATGAGTTGGTGTGTGTGTGGGTGGGGGGGGGGTCATTTGAACATTTTGAAAAAGTATTGAATATTTAAATGAATGTTAAGAAATTTTAAAAGAATCAGAATTGATACTTTATCAGAATCAGAAATTTAGAACAGAATTTTTAATTCATATTTTTATTCACTGAACTACTGTTCTCATCTTGAGTGTGATTTTCTCAACATTTCAGTCAATATAACCTCCAATCAATAGCACAGTGGTTAGAGTTCTTGGAAAATTCAATTGTAAAAATGATATTCTCCTGAAAGTTTAAGGTTCAATTCTCAATATGGGCGACCGAAAAATACAATTGCGAATTACTTAGAACCTCTACCCAGTTATGGTTGACAGAACAAGAGCATGTTACCCCTGTGAAGTTTTTCACAGGGTTTCATTCAAAATTCCATCCAAATTCCTGAATTCAACAGAAACATTTGCCGAGTTTGACAAGATACATTAGAAGAAGGTTGGAAGTTACATCGACCAAAACGTTGTGAAAATTTGCAACAATAGCAAAAATACTAGAACCATAACAAAGCCTTTATTTTCTTTTAAAGTTCATCAATTTATTTAGATGATGGAATTTACAAAAAAAAAGAAAAAATAATAATAAAATAATAAAAATAGATTAAGTCATGCTTAAAAATTTATAAGAATTCCTTGCTCATTAATTAACCCAGTATAACTCGTTTCTTACCTTAGTGAAAACAATTACAGACATTTGTAAAGCAGCGAGAAGCCCTTGAGGGGAAATGAGTGTCCAGTCAGGTTTTTGGAAAATACCACCTTCTAAACTGGTCTCTAAGTCATGGATAGGTTTGCATTGCTGTGGCCCCACAACCTGCAGAGCTTGTGCCATACGATGCCAAAGAATCTCCCATACACCAGTATCAATTAACAGCTGAGCCATTACCATATCACTCTGAAGATGTATAAGGCATAGCATTAATAAGATGCACAAAAAAAAAAAATAGAGATATCATTGTAATATGAGAGAAAGGAAATTTCTAGAAAAGCATTATGTTTATCTAATTAATTGGAATTGGGATTGTTCATTTTACGGCACATCAACCCTATGAGTTATTTTCTATCATATATCTACTTATATAGAAAAGGCACTTTGTGTATGTGTGTGTGTGTGTGTGTGTGTGTGCGTGTGCGTATGAGTTCATTCCCTATAGATTCCGAACTGCTAGGCTGATTTTTTTAAATTTTACATAAATGTACTTTATCTGTCTGGGAGTGTTCTTAGATAGGTTTTGTATTGGAATACCTTCAATAAGTACTGGTAATCGATAATCAAAAAAATCCAATTAAAGAAGGAACAGTCTGATTTTGGCCAAAGTTAACACCCTTATACAATCTAACACCACAAGTGCATTTGAGAAGTTTTATCAGCGCACAAGCAAGAGTACCTAGAATATAAAATCAACAGTAGATTTTTTGATGAGACAGGGTCATGTTTGAAATGAATGTTTCCGTTCAGAGCACAATTCAACCATGACACTTGACTTTTTCATTTTTAACTTTAGTTCAAACCATGATATAAAAATAATTTTAATGTATTATGTAGATTGTCTACAATACAATGGAGACTACAATGTACTGCAAACTAAGTCAGTGAGGAAAGGTATGTAGGTGCACCACAGTGGGTCCCTGATTAGTAAAGGGAATCAATCGATTTGATTGATAAATAGACGATTTCACCAATTTTGATGATAATAAAAGTATTAGTAGTGTGGCATATTCGTTGATCCTCATTCAATTCTGAGCAACGCCTGGTCTCCCTGCTAGTGTTTATATAGTTGTTTGAAAAGTATTTAATAGTAGCTTGGATTTTTTTCCTGAAGGAGATGAAAGTGAGCTTTTTTTATGCAGTCTATTAATTCATTTTAAACAGTGTTGCGAAATTTGGTGGATGAGTATCTTACAGGCTTTTGTTTTGTTTTTTTTTACATAGGATTCACCACTTATCAAGGCCCAAAGGCCACTAGAAGATAAGGGTTATTGTGTGTACAGTAATCAATGAGATAATATCGTAGTAATCATTAGTAATGGAGATTTGATAAATTGGATTACATAGGGGGACGGTTCATCAAGAACTTGTTTATATTGGACTTGAAGACAATCAAATTGTAGTCAGCTGGGAAGCGGGCAAATGGAAGAGAGTTCCACAGGCGTGTAGTTCTAAGAAAGAAGATTTGTTCATGGAATCTACGTTTATGTTTAGGCACAGATAAAGAGTGGAGAAAATTATTGACAGTGGTTTCAGTTAGACATGTTTTTTATGAAAAATTGGCGAGGAGGGACCAGAGACTGGAGCTCAGATGAGCACTTGCCATGGAAATAACAGTAAAATAAAGACAAGCTCACAATGTCTCTTCTGTGGGAGAGAGGTTGCAGGGAAGAGAAAATGGCATCCCCCACTAAGCTACAAAGTCTATTTTGTACACTGTCAAGGCAGGATAAGCTGTTTTTAGCAGCTCCTGCCCAGATGTGGCAGTAGTACTCCATCTTTGGACTTACTTGGCTTTTATAGAGATAGAGAATTGTATCAGCAGTGAGATATCTACTGAAGTGGTAGAAGGATCCTACTATTTTTCCAGCGACCTTGGCAACAGATTTGATGTACATGTTCCATTTCAGATCAGGAGTAAAGGTCAAGTCCAGAAGCTTGTTAAATATGGAGCCTCCCCAAGATGTGAGCCATCCATTTCAATTGATGCCAGATGTGGATCAGAGCGTTGATGATGTAAATATAGAAGCTTGGTTTTAGATGCATTAAAAGTAACCAGCCACCTCTTCCCCCATTGTACCACATGCTCAAGATCAGAGGAGAGAGAATCAGAGAGAACTTGGTAATTTAAAGCCTTTGATGTGTTGCCATAGATGGTAATATCGTCAGTATAAATGTCAACAAATGATCTAAGTATGTGTTTTGAGAGATCATTGATGTAGATCAGGAAAAGAGTTGGGCCTAGGATGAACTCCTGACGGACTCCAGCATTAATACTGTGAGCTTCTGATTTTTGTCCATCAACCATTACTCTTATGAGCCTATCAGAGAGAAATGATTTAATAATTGAGAAAACATTTCCAGCTATACCATAGCTGGAAATCTTGTGAAGTAGGATTTATGCCATACCCTATCAAAGGCCTTTGATATGTCAAGAGCAATTGCCCTAGAAAAGAAGCCTTTGTTGAGAGATTCACTAATCGTATGAGAGATTAGTACATCTGCTGATGATCTAGCAGAACGGAAACCATATTGCATGTCACTAAGAAGGTTATTTCTGCTGAGGTGGGTGACTACTTCTTTATTTAATATGGATTCTAGTAACTTACTCATGACACACAGGGGACTTATTGGTCTGTACTGAGGGGGAGATGACCTATCACCTGAATTCTTAAATGCAGGGCATACTGATGAGGTTTTCCAGGGTGTTGGGAAACAATTCTCCTTAAGACAACACTTAAACAGTTTTGTAAGTCTGGGAGAAAGTTCTGGTTGAAGCTTTTTCAACACTATAATTGTTTTAGTTTATTTTGTACAGTAGATTATGCCAGCATCTTAAACAGATGTTAAACTGATGATAATGATAAAAAATGACTGAGTAGTTCATTGCAGTAAATATACCGCGATGTAACTTTGGTTTTAAGTAAGTACATGTGTTAGATACGTCCAATTCTGACTGTTTAATACTATATTTTGTCTTTGATAAGATAGAAGTGCTGTTTTCTTTTTCAAATGTTGCTTAATGTTCATATAATTTGTTGTTTGAGAACATATTCCATGAGCTTAGTTTTGTAATCTGTAGCTCAAAGTTTAATAGAAGGTATTACAATGTTGGTTGCTTCTTTTGCAAGCATGTCAACTCTTTGAATTCTTGTGATGCCAACATGATTGGAAAGTTACACCAGGATTACAATTCTATCAGTCCAAATCAGACAATGACAGTGTTCTAATATTCTATGCATGTCAAAGACTATCACTTAGAGCTGATCATAACTTAATGACTTTATCCGTTGTGCCATATTTGATAAAATTCAAGTTTGGGAACTTTAAACTCAATCTTGTTTTTAGATGTCTAATATTTTTTTATGGAAATTGCTCCAAACAAGACATATAGTCACTTGATGTAAAGAGCTAACAAGAACAAAACATGATTATCATAATGACAAGAGATGCTTATTGGCGTTAGTCTTTAAAAGATCAAGGCTATAGGTGGAGGAAAACAGTCATCAAGAAGAGAGCCTAAATGCTTGCGTTTTTTGTTGTTGTTGTTATTGTTGTTATTGTTGTTAAGATATTTATAGCTGATAAAGCACAAGGGATAAATAAAGATGTTGCTGCAGGAACACATGATGAGAAATAAAGAATGGTTGATGAAACATGGTATAGCTATATATTATATTCATAATCATTAGTAAATTGGATTATCAATGACAACAAATGGCAGCCAAAACAGGTTGTATATAGCAACCACAATGATAATCATAGAAATATTTGGATCTTTTATTTTTTATGGATTAAAAGACAAATTTCTTTTTTTAAATTGTATCAGATGAAATGAAAGTCAATCGACTTTTATTATCATTGTATTATATAATTCTGCTTAACCTTTGGGATATAGATATTTATTCGATGGGTTCAAAACTTGACCATTCCATATTCACTGGTGTCTCTGAGCATCCTTAAGCTTTGTATCAATAACCATATCCACAACATCACAATTTGTTCAAGATGCTTAATCCACAAATAAGAGGTAAATCGTCTAACAAAGAGACTCCAATGGTTTGGCCACACCTTTCTTCATTTTTCAACTGACCATATTCATTAAGAAATA
The DNA here is from genome assembly GCF_053919585.1 of Euprymna scolopes. Taxonomy (NCBI): domain Eukaryota; kingdom Metazoa; phylum Mollusca; class Cephalopoda; order Sepiida; family Sepiolidae; genus Euprymna; species Euprymna scolopes. The sequence continues at coordinate 144,100,355 of NC_136482.1, forward strand.
TTGTTGGTTCCATTACTGATATGGTACAACAGAATAGAAGTTCAAATGAATACTTGGTTCATGACAACCAAAGTTGATTTTGAAGTTATAGTCGGTCTGTGCATCTTAGCTGCTTGATAATGGAACTGTAACTGGTTGCAGCATGCTGAGAAGTCAACTATAGATAGATGTAGATGCACTTCCTTGACTCAATGCAACAAATTCACTTGCTGCTAGCTCAACCAACACCAGTGAATGATGTCACTGACCAAGATTAGATGTAGACCAAATAAGAATAGCAGATTATTTACAAGTATTATCAAATTTAGAAAACAGTTACCTGGGACAAAACTTCACAAAGCAGAAGTAAAACACCATCCAAAACACCATAGTCAAATGGACATCGGATGCAAATCTAAAGTGAAAAAAAAAACTATTTAGACCACAAAAGAAAAAAGGTATTCATACATTTCTACAGGAAATTTAGTTTTGTTAAATCATGATCTATTGAAACAAAAAATGAAATATTTACCAAATAGACATCCATATTAAAATAGCCTAGTTTTACAAATTCTTTGTGACAAAAACATATTTGGATTAATATAAGAACTGCATTAAATTGAAGAATTCATGTATAAGACCAAGAATGCATCATTTGATAATTGTGATGAATGTAAAAAAGGAATTAGTTTGAAGCATGACTATGAATAATAAAAAAAAGTGTGTGCTGTCAGAAGTACTGGAATTAATTGAACTAAGCAAGGATTTTGCCAAAATGTTTTTTATTATTCTTGAAAATGACCGATTCCAATATAAATGCAAGAACAGTATGTCTGAAAGTTGACCTAAAACTCCAATCTGAGTATCAAGTATGCTCATATCATTTTACATACAAAGATATATTCAACAGTGAGTAATTTATTAGAAACCGTTCCGATTCAATGTTTATATCACAGTTAGTGCTTCAGTTGTACTTGTGATAGATGTAAATTTGTAGCATTATGGTCAACCAATTCCTTGTCTACAACAGATTATCTAGATCAAAGGTCATCAACCTCTGGCCAGCAGGCTAAATCTGGTCATCAAGTGAATTTTGTTTAACCTTATTTAGGGCACAATATAAATATAAAATATGCTTGTAATTTTTTTTATCCCTGTAGCAAAACATGTGATATTTAAATACAATCACATTATATTTAATAGTTGGTTTTTTTTTTTTTCAAATGCTCAAAAAATTAATTTACATATTTAATAACATTGTTGTACTCCATGACAATGTAGCCAAAGCTATTTGTTTCTCATGCTCCAAAAGGTTGCCAACCCCTGATCTTGATGGTAGCTTATCATATAAACAACTGATATCTTGTATTTCAGCCACTAAGCAGCAGTAGTATAAGACATCTGTGTGTCATTAATATTATATTTGCTGCTGATTGTAGAAGTAGCAATCATTGTTATCATGAGAGTAGCAATCGTCTATGTCATAATGGTCAAATATGAAAAACAGTTTAAATATCAGAAAGATAAAATGGTTCTTCTTTATTATTGTAGTGAAATCCAACAGCAGAAAAAAATGAGTTTTCATTAAAAACAATAACTATTTATTGTTTTTGTCAATTTTAATAATAGGAAATGTTATCTATTACTGAAAAGTTACAATTACTGAAAAGTTTCTGGAATATTATATAAAACACATGTCTCCATTATTCAAAGGAAAAATTATTCTGTCATGTTTGTTCTGAAATAACATTAATACAAGGGAAATAACATTAATACAAAGGAAATAACATTAATACATGGGAAATAACATAAATACAAGGGAAATAACATTAATACAAGGGAAATAACATTAATACAAGGGAAATAACATAAATACAAGGGAAATAACATAAATACAAGGGAAATAACATTAATACAAGGGAAATAACATTAATACAAAGGAAATAACATAAATACAAGGGAAATAACATTAATACAAGGGAAATAACATTAATACAAGGGAAATAACATTAATACAAGGGAAATAACATTAATACAAGGGAAATAACATAAATACAAGGGAAATAACATTAATACAAGGGAAATAACATTAATACAAGGGAAATAACATTAATACAAGGGAAATAACATTAATACAAGGGAAATAACATAAATACAAGGGAAATAACATTAATACAAGGGAAATAACATTAATACAAAGGAAATAACATAAATACAAGGGAAATAACATTAATACAAGGGAAATAACATTAATACAAGGGAAATAACATTAATACAAGGGAAATAACATTAATACAAAGGAAATAACATAAATACAAGGGAAATAACATTAATACAAGGGAAATAACATTAATACAAGGGAAATAACATAAATACAAGGGAAATAACATTAATACAAGGGAAATAACATTAATACAAAGGAAATAACATTAATACAAGGGAAATAACATTAATACAAGGGAAATAACATTAATACAAAGGAAATAACATTAATACAAGGGAAATAACATTAATACAAGGGAAATAACATTAATTCAAGGGAAATAACATAAATACAAGGGAAATAACATTAATACAAAGGAAATAACATTAATACAAGGGAAATAACATTAATACAAAGGAAATAACATTAATACAAGGGAAATAACATTAATACAAGGGAAATAACATTAATACAAGGGAAATAACATAAATACAAGGGAAATAACATTAATACAAAGGAAATAACATTAATACAAGGGAAATAACATTAATACAAGGGAAATAACATTAATACAAGGGAAATAACATTAATACATGGGAAATAACATTAATACAAGGGAAATAACATAAATACAAGGGAAATAACATTAATACAAGGGAAATAACATTAATACAAGGGAAAAAAACGTTTGAATTGGCCTATGTTCTTGACAGGTTTAAAAATGAATTACTTCCCCTGCTAATATAGGCACTCTTCAGTTACTATGTAAGCTAAAATTGCTAATATCTTAAAAAATTATTATTTTTAATAATAAATTTTCTACCTTATAATTTTTTTTTATATATTTTTGGATATTTCCATTACTGCAATATGACAATTCAGTAGATACTGGTTTCACTTGAAATGCAATATTTCATATTTTATGGTTCGCTACAATAACAAAGAACTGATAAAATAGCAACTCTTTTTAGGTTTACATGTTTATTTTTCATTTTTAAATTTCGATGCAGAGAATCCTGAAAATCATTTAATCTTGATTATGTGTCATATGTCTCAATTCTCCTCCCCCAAAATCTCTAACTTAGCTCTTTGAAATATGTATTTGTCATGACTCATGTCTTAAACCAAAGGGAGTAAATGGTAATCTTTACTTTTTTCTTCACATACTTGCAGGGAGCAATTCTGTTTTTTGAAATCACTTGCTGAGAAACCACATTGCCATCATTTTACAATTTGTGGTTCAAAATGGTTCAAAGTTTATCAGTTTCTGTTTGATTTGAATCACAATTGGTCTCCAATTTGATTGAAATTGTTGGTAATTTATTAAGGTGTCCTCTGTACTACATTCATTTTGATTTTATTCTTACTCTTGCTAATGTTGTGTTGAATTGTACTATATTGACTGTAAATCATGTCAGCTTCTCAAACTTGATATCTTATTTGCATATGAAGGTCAGCAATTGCTGAGTATCTAATAATTAAACTAAAACGACCTTGTAGCTCTAATTGGGAAGCAGTAAATAAGATCAACAGATATCAACAAAATGTTTACTGTGTTAGGATCAGTGTTTGATTTAAAAATTTTTGGAGATCACTTTCGTACATTCTTTTTATAAACAAAATAAGCAAGTTGTTGAGACTTGGTATAATCTATATATTAATTGGATAGCGTGTGTGTTATTTATTTTGTGTGTCATGCTTACATGCGAGTGACTGTTGTTTCATTGTTATGGACTTCCATTTTTTGTAATAAACAATTTTAACAAGACTTCTTTATAAGTTTTGATTTCGGTTATAGCTGATGGCACTCAAGTTATCTATTTTTTTTATAAATAATTTTACCAAGAATTCTTCATATGTTTTTGTTTCGGTTTTGATTATAGCTGAAGGAACTCAAGTTATATATATATATTTAATAATTTTTGGTTTTAATTTTGATTCAAGCTGATACTCCCAAATCATATGGATATATTTTTTTATTTTTGAAATCGCAACTTTATAATATATAAAAACCGATACAACATTATAATTAAATATACAAAATCTGCAAGAATTAAAATATCTTATTTAAACATACCTTATGACTGGGCTATACTAGGCGTCCCTGCTAGCTTAGATAAATACTTTTGCGATTTTAACGAAAGAGCTACACTAATATTAGAACATCTCCATTTATGCTAAACATCTACAGAATGCCAACATCAATATATTATATATGAAGGAGTCCCCTGTGAATTTCCAGAGGACCCACTAGTTTATATTAAATACTTATGTTGAATCCTTTCTCATTTATTTCTTTTTACTTCCCAGTTAATACAATCATTTATCCAGTAAAAATCCTTAATTTTAATTAACAAAGATTAAAACTTGTCAATACTTTTTGGGTCATCTTTATGCTGAGATATTTTCTATTTTATACCATAAATAATATAAATGTTTTTGTTAGCTATCATTAAATTTTTGTATGCTGCACTAAATATTGAACCATTTGATTTCTTCTTTCAAACTAGAATTTATTTTCTGTGTATGTTTGTCTTTTATATTTTTGAGGTCTAAACTTTTGTCCAGTTTCAATATTTACTTATTAGCCAGACTCATTAAAATTCCACAACAGATTACTAAAAAAATAGAATTATTTTAATTATTGTTCTTTAATTTTATTGTAGTTATATATTTTATTAGAATTTTGGCATTTATTATGTATTGCTTGAGATGCTCTCATTCATGAAAGATGGCCGATGGGATTACACAAGTATTCATGTTTCCATTCAGAGTGCTCTTTTTAGAACACTGGATTTTCCCCACATAAAAATCCAACCTTGTATTTTACTTTGTCCTCATTGGGAAAGCGAATAAATATGGACAATAATCAGGAATTACTTTCTTTCTAAATGGATTTATTACTTACTGTATGACTGAAAGCATAACAGATACTACATTTTGATCCTAGCTCAAAGCCAGAAAATTCTGATTATCTTTGACAATGTATTTGATCTGGGATGAATTAATTTTAATATGTAAAGTCCAACTTTTTGACATATAGTGATATCAGATGCATTTCGCTTACTTTATTAGGTTTTTGGTGATCATGTGATATCATTTTTTTAATGAATGTGGAAGGTGATAATGCACATACAAGTACACATGTATTATTATTATTATTATAAAGATTGCAATTCTTTTTTTACATGAAGAAAAAAAGGTAATGGCTGATGTGGCTAACTATTATAAACCACAAAATAGGAATATATATAAATACATGTTTTCATGAATAAATAGTTGGCATAAGAAGGTTTAACAGATGCTTACTTCAGAAAGGTCAGTAAAGACACAATAGCATGACTTCATGAGTTCTGTTGGCGAGAGAGCTACACATGTTCCATGATAGAGAATTTGGCTGAAAAGCATAGCAACTGCTGCCTGTAAAAGAGAAAGATTCTATCAGATATAAAAAGAAGAAATAAGCAAAAAAGATGTTCTTTAATACAAAATGAATAATATGTTATGGATTCATCTGATGAGTACTATTTTGCATACTCCTCTATCACCATCTTCTTTTGAGAGTTGAAGATGTTCTCGACTTGTTTTGGAAAAACTGGTATATTCTTTGAATTATTTAAGGCAAACAAATTATAGAAATTAGGTAGAAAAACCATAAAAAATGTGGGTGGTGAGGAGGATGTTTACCCTCATTGTAACAGCGCATATCGTGCACGTGTGAGAAAATCAGCAGCAGCCATAGGATAGCAGACTAGCAAAAATATCAGCAGCAGCAGTCATCTTAGCACATATGCAAATTAAGCAAGTGTGCATGCACTGACGTCACGGGAAGGAGAAAAAAAGCAGAAAAAGGACAGTACATGGTTGAGAAAAAAAGAGAAGCAAAGTTTGTGTTGGAGCAACACACAAGGGTGAGGGCCAACATGAGATGATGGAGAAAGAGACTTTAAAAGAAAAGCACATATACAGCAGAGCGATGTATTACGTGTACAAAAAGACTTTTGAAAAATAATATAATGCGTTATTTTGGAAGAACCACGAATAAATGCATTTCATTTGCATTTAAAAAATGTTGAGTTAGATTTTTCTTTCTTTTTTTTTTGTTTGTTGCTTTGCAGCAAAGTCCAAGACAATGTATGAGTCCGAGCGGTTGAACACGGTCAGAGTGTAACAGATGTGTTATACACTCTTAACTAAATGTAATTTGATCCACTTGTCTAAGCACTACCTCATCATTTGTCTATCACTTTCAATTCAGCAATGACCACAATACCACATTTACTCTTTGGACTATCCTACTTAAAATATTTCTAATGATTAAAGATCAATTCTGTTTACAAAAGATATTTACAATTTCATTGGAGAAAGACAGAGAGTGGGACAACAAGAAACAGAACAGGTTAGTAAGGTCATTTTAAACTTTTCTAAGAGTAGAACATCAACTGTTTTCTGGTTTGTTTAGAATTGAAAAATAGCAGGTCAATCTCTAAGTAGCAGTGGGTGTTAAGTGGGGGCCAAAGAAATAGGGATGAATTTAGGAAGTGTATGGTGTTCTTTTAAAATAATAAAAAAAAACAATCTGGGGAAGCCAAGAGCAAAATTAAAAGTGAAGAGGAGATAGATAGAACATAGGACAAAGTATATCTGGATGGTGAAATTATTGAGGTTGTCAAGAAGTCTTGTTACCTTGGTAGTACTGGATGTACAGGTGTCTATCTTATGGACTGCAAGACTTTCCCTGCCTTTTTTTATAGGAAAACATGGGTCCATGATGAAATATCTTTTGGTACCAAAGATTTTACGGCTTGTTGCTGAGGGTTCATAGGTGGGAGTTTATTAAAATAATCTCACAAACTGTTTACATAGAAAACTGGATCTGTTGCCGTTAAATCTATCTGAGTCAACATCTGACTCAGAAAAGATCTAAGTACTCCATAAATGGGTTCAGCTAGAGAGTATTTGAGATCCTCTTCGATAGTTGCACGGCAGCTAAGGACAATAGGTACATACTCACTCCATCGCTGTTGGTTAGGATAAGCACGCAAGGCAGATGACTACTACAGATGCAGTAAGTTCAGGGAATTTCTGTCATTACTAACCAGCAGAGCATTACCACTGTTGACCAAGGAAAGAGACTATCAGGCATGTGTACAAAGTGTGATGATGTATGGAAATGAAACCTGACAAGTGAGGATTGAAGGCATGTATTGCATGGGGAAAGATATGAGAATGACACAATGGATGTGTAATGCTTAGACCTTATAAGCTTAGAGAAAGAATAAATTTGGATACTAGAGGGAGATTTGTGCAGAATAGGTGACTTTGACGGTATGGCCACATTGAAGAATGGAGTTCTTGAGTCAGTAGACACAGAACAATTAAGGTAGCAGATCCAGTTCACGGGTGAAGGCCAAGGAAAACATGCAAATGTAACATAGTCGTCAATATGTAGAAAAACACAAAACTCCGTCAAAAGGAACATAAGAAAGCAAGAGGAAAGAAATTCAACTTGAGGTTTCAAGTTTTAATAAAGGAGCTTCAATCCTCGTTGTCTCGACTGTGACGTCACCCACGTGTTTCTAACATGATCATCAATCTGCACACAGGTTCTTCTTTTCATAATCGTTGCCTTTTTCCTTGCCATGACATCACCTCGCACACGGCTTGGTCATTTGCATACAGCTGCCACATGTGTGTCCCTGCTCTGTTAGAAGAGGAAGTAATAAAAATAAACTTGAGAAAAAGAAGGATAAATAAGGACCTGGCCAGAGATAGGTTAGCTTAGAAGTCAATTTTTTGCAGCTGTCCACCATATGCCAGCATGTAAAACAGACGTTAAACCAAATATGAAGAGGAGAAGGAGGAGTAAGTATCTTTGAGGATCTCTATTACCAAACAAGGGGGCAGGACTCTTTCATTCAACTATCTAAGCAGCTATCTGAACTGGAGTGGATCCAAAAAAAATAAATAAAAACAACTCAGAATCATGAGAACAGGTGCTCGTACCGGACTCCCAACGGCCAAGTATGTGAAGAGTCTTTCCAAAAAGAGGCATCAAAATGTTCTGCTACTGACAAGAAATACCTAGATGAGGTTCATGGTTTATGCATTATGATGTGAAGTGAATCAGATTGGTCAGTTTCATGTGACATATAAAGATTGGAAGTTAGATTTTAGTTGCAATTTTAGTGGAGAAACATGTAATGCATGATCTTGTTTGAGAGATAAGTCAGAAGATTGTAGAGAAGCAAATATGAGTCTATTCACAAAAATTAAGATGAATAAAGAATAGTTTAAATTAAAAACCTTGTTCTCTTTTTATTCATGAAATTACTATCTGCCCGAGAAAGAAGTTTTCCAGAACATCATCAGGCTAGGTTTATGAGAGGTGAACAACAACATAGAAATACGTGAAAAATGAACTACGTAACTGATAAGCGAGGAAGATTATGAATATCAGATGATGGAGGAGTTACTTCGCTTGAATAAGTATCCAAGAAGTGGAGACTATTTAAGGCAGACATATTTATTGATCAGCATCTGAAGTGGACCAACGAATGTCTGTTGAAGCTATAAGAAATATTAAAAATACACCCTCCCCTCATCAAAAGCTATATAAGACTTTGTAGCATCGTTCTATGAGAATTGCAAAAAATTTTAGACTTACATGAAATGAATTAGACTAATTTTGGGTACATTTACATTTTTATTTGTTTTTTTCATGAAGTCAAAATAAAGTTCATTTATTTAGATACATTGAAGATTACCATATTTAATTAAATATTAATAGATTTTAGTATAAACAAAAAGGAGAAAAATCATTTAGAAAACTGTCAGTTTTAGAAGTTATGTTAAGTGGACACTTTTACTTACTGTGTGATTGGCTAACTGGGACTCAAGAAATATAGAAACAATTAAATCAGATGAGTTTTTAAGGCTGAAAAACAAAAAGAAAATTAAGACATTTAAACAGACGTAATCTTTCAAACGTGTCATATATACTGCTCAAACATTTATTTATGGAAATTAAACCTTTATGTAGTTATGGAATAACTTATAAACATGTACGCTTCTTCATCTCTCCTAAACACTAGTCTAGTCTAATTATACTAATCCAGCAGTCATCTTGTTAGATATTTATGATCCATCTTAGTCTATAACAAAAACACATGGAAAGCCATCTTTAATGTAGGTGCACACATGGAAAGCCATCTTTAATGTAGGCACACACTCCATGCCCATGGCGATCTTGGGGGTCAGATTTAGATTTTAAGTTAGAGTATCCTTTAATTAAGTTACAATTAAATCGAAAATCTTGGAAGGGACGTAAAATTAATGAATAAAAAAATTATTAAATACTCAAAGAATGTTTGATAAAAATTTTTTTTTTGTTCATTTTGTATTGTCTGCAGCAAAAACAAATGGCAGCCACTGAAAGCCCTTACAGAATAAAGGTTTTAATATCTTAAAAACTACTTATCATCAACAATATTAAAAGCGATATTTGTCCAAAACAGGCTAGAATACCCGTAAAAGTCAACTTTTGAAAGATGAATGTTTAGTTGGTACACATCGCCACTTTGAGCCAAAAAAACATGGATGAAATGTTTATTATTTAAAACTTTGACTTCAAGTTTTTCACGTATCAAACTTTGCAAAGTCATAGCAATCTAGCAAAACTAGTGTATATGTTAAAGTAGGATATTCTCAGGGCTTTACATTATGAATGAAATAGTTGCATTTGTGAATAATTTTTCCAAGTGGTGATTAGAAATAATAAAACGCTTATCTTTTGGTGATTGTGTTTTTTTTTTTCACTAACAATTTACCAAAACTCATCACGAAGTGAAAAATGTTTTTTTCAATCTTTACTTTTTTGTTTAAATAAAACATGCAAAGTCAAATTATTTAAATACTAAAAGTTAAATTGAACAATATGCTCTTTTTATTTAACAAAGGCCATTAAAAAAAATCTGAAGAAATTTGAACGTTTATACGTTCAAGTCTCAACATAAAATTCTGTGCATGTTCAGAATTACACTTATTCAAAAATAAAAAATGCAAAAAAAAAATTTTTATTGATGTACGTAGTTTCCATGGAACAAAGATGTCATATTCCAAAAATCATATGGGTTTAGCTAATAACTTTACTACTTGGCTTGCAAACAAAAATATTTAGTTGTCAAAGGTCAACTAATGATAAATTTGTTCATAGAACCCTGCAAAAGAGCTGACAAAAAATTAATAAACCAAGACTACATTCTCACACCAGTATAATCACTAAAGTTGGTTCTCAGAATTTTAAGATTCTGTTATCAGTTCTATTGTATTGACAAACATCTTTTTATAATGATCTTTTGATACTGACAGAATGTGAAATGTATTGAGCCTACTCTTGGCTTGCAAAACCACAGGACATCCGAATGAAACTTCCTGATGTCTGCATATTTGTTTTGGAAAACGACAATTTATTAAAAAAGTCAATTAAATTTAAAATTGAATATGACTAAAAATAAAATTAATTAAACGAACATCTTTGCTGCTGATAAAATTAATTAAAAGTAGAAACATCAAAGCAGGAAAAAACTTACTTTCTTAAATTACTGTTTTCATTGAACCATCGTCATCTTTCACCAGACTGAAGTTTTGACATAAGAAATGCCGCCAAAAATTTTTTAATGTAATTATGTAGTCAGCATTTCATTTTATGAGATGAACATATTCCATAATTCCAATATATTTTCTGCATTAAAGCTATAAAAATCACCTGAGATCACAGCAAATTCTTTTATTTTTTCAGCCGACCTCCTTTCTCATGAATAATATATGTAACTCATTTCTCTCCGCTTTTTTCACTAGTTCTCAGTTAACCACATCATTTTCTTTTTACATAAGTTAAAAAAAAATCTTTAGGTTTTCAGAATGACAACATTACTGCATAAAAAGTTTCAGTAAAACTTCTTTTTTTTTTAGTGGTATACTTACATAACAGGAAGTTCTTCCAGCTGAATCACAATTGTACTTAATACATGGATAGTGATTTCTATAACCATGTTCACATGCATGTCTGGAACTTTAACCTGAAATAAACACAAACGTTATTTTAATTAGAACCATGATTTACTACTTCTATGCAGCTTGAACTTACGTTCTAGCTATTTGTAGGCCTGATAGAGTGTGCTTCAGTAATAAGCTCAGAAAGGTTTATTAACAAGAGAATTAAAATCACTTCATCCTTCAATGTTAAATTCCATATTGTGTGCACACACTTCATAATCTCACTTTCTCTTGATCAGCATTCTATGAGCATCATTCCAAAAGTAAAGACTCCTATTTTTTTAATTCAAAAAAGTTGAAGAGCTATGAAGACAGGAGTGGTACTATTAAAACGAGTGACAATCTCAGTGCACTTTTGTCAGGAATTCAATGAAACTTCTCTGCTTCTGAGCATGTCCATGAGAGGGAGTATTTCTTAGTCTCACACTGTCAATATCTGCAATAGAGAAATTAAACATTTCAAGTCATGAATGCATAAGTTCAGTCATCATAACAATGCACTTTGCAAACTCCTCTGATCTATTCGAGCAGAAAAAATAGGAGGCATTACTTTTAAAATGGCCGTCATAAAAATCAGCCGTCTGAACTAAGATTTGGCCTAACAGTCGCAACGTGATTGTTTATATGCTTTACATCTGAACACTTTCATTACTTTAATTGATATTACTGACACGACACAAACACGTTTCTTTATAAAAATAAAACTACTTTATCCATTTATGTGATTTTTCGTGTACAATACTTTGTTTACCATCCCGAGTAAGTACATCATAAACATTTTATTTTTGTTTTGTTCTTGAGGGAGGTGAGTTATGGACTAGTACTAAGAAAATGAATCTTGGGTTTATTTTCAGCGTCTGTTTAACTCTCACTTCCCTTATTTTGTCCTTTAGTCCTCACATTCCAGGAGTGATGTTTCTGACAAAGAGGGAAGAATTGGTGCTTTCTGGACCAGAATCTATTCCATCAAACAATAACCATTGGCAATTTTTTTTGTTTTTTTTTTAGTTCTTTACATCAAGTGGCGTCATGCCTTGTGTCGAGGGACCCCCTCCCTTCCCTCCCGCCAAAACAAAAGAAAAAAATCACAGTGTTTTAATGAAATACGAAAGAAAAGCACTGACCTCTTCAACAAGCACTGATATTAAAGATCTGAGAAAACTGTCTCTCGAAGCGGTATAAGTACACAGAGCAGGAGACACTTGATAACAAGAATAGAGCACCTAATGGAAAGAGAAAAAAGAAAACATTTAAAATTTGGATGCATATCTTTGTTTCAGCAATTAGCAAATGCAGATATCATTTATATTTAGTTCATACAACAGGCAGGTATGGGTGAGTAAAAGATCTATTTGATATGTTCTTGATTTTTACAGTACATTAGAAACACTAGAGGAAGACCTCCAATCTGTAGTGGAATGGGGACAAAAGTGGTTGGTCGCGTTCAATGCTGCCAAGACTAAACTAGTTTCATTCAATAATTACAAGAAACCCTCGTTACCACCCATAGCAATGGCCAACGACTCTTTATCTGAGAGTCCATCTTTCAAACTCCTTGGCCTAACGTTCACAGGAAACATGAGTTGGAACAATTACATTGAAGGCATTGCCAGGGCCACTGCAAGAAAGGTGGGCTCTCTCTACCGTGCTAGAAAACTACTAACACCCGAAAGTATCCTGTACCTCTATAAGGCCACCATTCGCCCATGTATGGAGTATTGCTGCCACATCTGGGCTGATGCATCTGCTGCTAGTCTCTCGCCCCTTGACAAGGTTCAAAAGAGAGTCGCAAACCTGATAGGCCGTGAACTGGTATCTAAGCTTCAGCCTCTGTCCCATCGACGAAATGTTGCATCCCTCTGCCTTTTCTACAAGTATTTTAGTGGTGAATGCTCTGACGAACTGCAATCACTTGTGCCCCCACGACGTGAGCACCCTCGACAAACCCAACAGGCTACTAAATCCCACCCCCACACTGTAGAGATCTCTAGATGTAAAAGATCTTTTTACTCCAATAGTTTCTTCCCCAGAACCACTAGACTCTGGAATTCCATTCCAGGTCCCTGCTTCCCCAACAGTACTGACGTGCAGAAGTTCAAGTGTAACGTGAACCGACATCTTGCTGGCCAAATCCCTACATAGTACCCCAGTAGTTGTTGCCCCTAATAGTAGCCCCCTACACCAAAGTGGCAATTTGCCTTGTTTGGGGTGAAAATGTAATAAAAAATTAAAAAATAAATAAAAAAAAAAAAATAAAAAAAAAACATTAACTGTTATTTGGTCCTTTTATGCTGAACCTTATATAGTTTGTGTATCTTTGGTCTCTAGACTACTTCATTATTGTGTAGGTTTTTATTTCACTCATAGATAAGGCCCTTATAGGTACAAGGACTGGAATCCAATGGATGCATGAGTAATGAGAATGAAAGGGTGACTCACCATCCTGCAAAATTCCCAACTTGAGATATTACCACTAGATTCAGTTTTGTGTAATACTTTAAGGTTTTCATTACGAAATTATCAATGCAATGTCTTTGAAGTTTAATTAATGACTTCAAAGTAAGAAATAAAAAAAAGGGTGGTAGAAACCCACCCAATAAATGTTACATAAATGGCTGGGTTTCTATCAGCATGTTTTATTTCTTATTTTGAAGTAATTACCGAGACTTCAAAGATGTAAAGGCATATCGCAAACATTTTTTCTTGTTCTCAGGTAGCACTCAATATTACTTGTTTTTCAAACTGAATAAACATTTTACATTATATAAAAACACTAAAAACTTATCTAGTTAGGGAGAAAAGTAACTTATCTTGCCTTTAATAACATTTATTTGTAATAAATTTGTTTTTTTTTTTGACAACTTTTTCATACCTCTGTGGATTGTAATGCAAACCCGCAAATTTTAAAAAACAATGGAAAAATCTGAATTGCATTTGTTGATAAAGCATTACTTTCTGATAGAAGAAAATACTATTCAAGCAAAACATTTGCATGATAAGTGTTACTCTGCTCCATTGGAAGCAATGGTGAGATAGTATGCCGACTTAAAATGTGGTCGTATAAACACAAATGTTGAATACTCAAGTTATCCAAATTCAGCAATTGTTCCATTAAACGTAAAAGAAGTTCTAAAAATTTGTTTTGGCCAATCATAAATTGAAGTTGTGTAAGAAAGCAGAAAAGTTGAAGATATCAGAAGGCAGTGTATTCAGCATTTTGCATGAACATTTTTTTTTATTCAATTTTCACCCCAAACAAGGCACAGTGCCACTTTGAAGTAGGGCCTACTATCAGGGACATAAGTTGCAGGGGTATTATGAAGGGAGATGATTAGCAAGATGTCTGTTCACATTACACTTGAACTTCTGCATTTCAGTACAGGTGGGAAAGCAGAATCCTGGAAGGGAAGTTCCAAAGTCTGTCAGTTCTGGAGAAGAAACTATTGGGGTAGAAGGCTTTCTTACACCTAGGGATCTCTACTGTGAAAAAGTGGGATTTAGCTGCTTGTCGGGTGTGTCAGGGGCATTCACGTCGAGGGGGTACAAGTGCTTTTAGTTCATCAGAGCATTCACCATTAAAGTACTTGTAGAACAGGCAGAAGGATGTAACATTTCCTCGATGCGACAGAGGCTGAAGTCTAGATGACAGCTCAGGACCTATTATGTTGGGATTCTCTTTTGAACCCTATCCAGGAGGGAGAGACAAGTAGCAGATGCACCAGCCCAAATGTGAAAACAGTACTCCATACCTAGGCGAATAGTGGCCTTATAGAGGTACAGAATACTTTCAGGCATAAGTAGTTTTCTAGCACGGTAGAGAGAGCCCACCTTCTCTGCAGCAGCCTTAGTAATGCTCTCAATGCATCTATTCCAGTTCATGTTCCCTGTAAATGTTAGGCCGAGGAGTTTAAAAGAAGTACTTTGTTAATGAGAAAGCAGTGTTCAAAGTTGATGTCATGTTTGCATCTGCTTCAACACAATAAAAAAGTTTTTGCATCAATGTGCAACATTGCAAGAAACATCGATTCACTGTTTCACTCTGGAATTAAATCAGCAGCTGAGTGGACAACAGCAGGCAAAATCCACCCCAAAATGCAAACATCGGCATATATATAAGATATGCAAGGAATTTGGTTCATTGATTAAATTGAGGAAGGAAAGAACTGCCAATAGCAAATATTATATATCATTGGTTCATTTGAAGGAAAATAATGACAAATAATGTTCACAAATGAAGAAAAAGTTCTCTTTCGCCAAGAGAATGATTGCAACAATGGCAAAACTACATCAATTGCACTTCGATTTGTGGTCATATTCACCCAATTCTCCAGGTCTGGGTTCAGTAACTACAGATTGTTTGCAGATCTCAAAAGAAGGCTCCAAGAAAACAGATTTGGCTCCAATGAAAAAGTAATATTGGAAATTAAGGCAGATTTTGAGGCTAATGACGAAGCACTGAATTGTCAGAGAAGCGTTGGAATCATTGTCCCCTCTAAAAGGGGGCAATGTTGATGAATAAAGTTGAATTTTACCTAAAAGCTGTTGTTTGATTAGTTAAGTCTGGTATTTATTGAGTGATGTGTTATACGTAAAAAATAAACAGCAAATTACAAATAATTAGCCTGATGTCAACTTATATAGTAAATGGACATGGATTATTTTTGAGGTGAAAACAGAATCTTTCAATCATTTTTAGTTTTTCAGGGACTTTTTGATAATTGTGTTCATAATTACCAAAGTGTCGAGTCAATTCTTTTTACGGATAGATGGATGAAAAAATTAAAAAGTTTAATATCAAAATAAAATTAAGTAAAAAAAAAAATAAAAAAGACTAACAATGTTACTTTGACTGTATGAAGTAGACTTACACTTAAGACATTACTGCAAGCTTCAGAGGATGTAATCATTTGGAAGAAATGGTCTGTGATTTCCTGGTTTTCCTCTGATACCATCAGTTCTGCTAGCTCCAATGCCAACTGATATAAGCATGAAAAATGTGATTAATACAAAAAGGTGAATCATAAAACGTCTACTTACATCTTCATTTTTTAAAGGGAGATAATTTTACAATTGATTAAAACTCCTTTTCAAATGTGTGATATTTTTTCTACATAACTTTACAAATACATTTGACAAAGGTTTGGAATTTTAATGTAATTCACTGTTATGATTATTTTAAACTGCACATTCATGTTAATCCCAATAAACATTCACGAAAATCAAACTAAAAGTTCCGAATAATTACAGCCAACCCGGAAACAAGCTGCCTGTATGCTGCTTGTTTCAGAACTGATTTCTCTCTCATTAAAAAAAAAAGAAAGAAAACAACAAACGTTAGTCAAGAAGTCATTCTTCATCCATTTGATATCCAAACATGTCAAAGGGTGTTTAGCTTTAAGGGTTCAGTTATCAGTTACAGGTTTCTATTTTTGACCTTCTGCACTTAATCACCAGTCGATCACTTTAACAAGAGAATGGAGGTGAGGGGTTTGACTGAAAGAGTCAGAATATGTCTATAAATTTTAACCTTTAATAATTACCAAAGTCAAATCTGGTATTATTTGATGTTTAGTATTATGTTTTTATTTCTGATGTACTTTATGCTTTTTATTGCATTTTGTTGCAAGTGTTCATCAGATGCAACATATTGTATTTTATTGTATTTATTAAATGCACCTTATGCTTTTTATTGATCTTTGTTTCATGTATTAATCAGATGCATCTGGTGTCTTTATTGCATTTTGTTAATAGCATATATCAACTGAACCTTATGATTTACTTTGCATTTTATCTTTGAATTTTGCTTAAACCTCTGAGAGAGAGAGAGAGAGAGAGAGAGAGAGAGAGAGAGAGAGAGAGAGAGAGAGAGAGAGAGACAAATGATCAAATGCTTACTAACCTCACTTTTACTCTGGTCGGTAGGTGAAGCAACCAGTGACAGATGAACCATGGCTGACAAACAGGAAAGACAAAGGATCACTTCACTTTCTTCATTAACCATAAATTCTTTTTCTGTTAAAACAATATAAAAATATAAAAGCAAAGTTTATTGGTGATATAGAATGTTCAAACTTCTATAATATATACTATAAAAGCGTAAGCATATTTCAAAATGAACATTTTTAATTATGAATAGAATTCTATAACTATTTTCTTAAAAAAAAGAACAAAGAAAACATTCATATCATTAAAAAAAATAAATAAAAACACAAAATTTTCTGCTAAAAAAATAAATAACCACATACAAGTTGAACAAGTTCAATATGAAAACAATATTTATTTTGATTACATAAAACTTGTTCAAATTTTTTAATGCATATAATATAATATTCAAAATGCTATGATAAAAAGACCATCAACCAGGGTTTTTCTTTCTTCAGAATATAGTTTATTTGAATTAATTTTGTCTAATACATTTTATTTCAATCTGAAGTTAAATGCAAAATGTCTAGAATTATCCCCCCCCCCCCGAGAAAAAATTTTTTTTTAGGATTAATGCTTTACTCTCTCTATAAATATAAATGTAAAGATCCCTCCCACCATAACCCATTCTCCACCATTTCTGCCATAGTAGCGAAACTCGAATGACAAGTGTCAATGAGTGAAAAACTTTCCAACGTGATAGAAATGCCTTTTTGGCAAAGAAGAAATCAGTTTAATGAATATCTGAACACGTGGAAACTCCAGACCGGTATCTTTAAAATTATTTCAATGCTAAATTGACATTATTATACTCTTTATTTGAATTAATTTTGTCTAATACATTTTATTTCAATCTGAAGTTAAATGCAAAATGTCTAGAATATTCCCTCCCTCCCCCAAGAAAAAAAAATGTTTTAGGATTAATGCTTTATTCTCTCTATAAATATAAACGAAAAGATCCCTCCCTCCATAACCTATTCTCCACCATTTCTGCCATAGTAGCGAAACTCGAATGACAATTATCAGTGAGTGAAAAAACTTTCCAACGTGATAGAGATGCCTTTTTGGCAAAGAAGAAATCAGTTTAATGAATATCTGAACACGTGGAAACTCCGGACCGGTATCTTTAAAATTATTTCAGTGCTAAATTGTCATAATTTCTTTGTTTGAAGTGTCTCTTGGGAAGAAGAAAAGATGAACACTCTTAAATGGAAATTACAGTAACCTATATCTATTCCATTTTTTCATTCGTAATTAAGGGAGGGGAATTTATCTTCAAATATCTTAAATTTCAAATTAAAGCGACGGAATTTATACTAAGTAAATATTAATAAGTCCTTACTCCCCTCCCCCTGTTTTTTTTTTTAATGGAGAGTAGACAACAGATTGTGGATGCATTATCGGCAGTTCTCGTTACTCTCGCTTCCTCTTATTTGTCGCTCAGTCCTTATTACCAATGCATGATGTTTCTGACAAAGGATGAAGAAAAAACTGCTCTCCAGGACGACAGTACTTCGTGAACAGTAGCCTGAGATGCCGGAAATTTTCTGTTCCTATGTCTATCCTTGTGGCCATGTCACTAGTAAGGGTGCTGGAAGTAAACGTTTCATCTGGCCTGACGTTATCCGACTGATAGTCAGGGACCCGAATCTTGGATTAACCACGAAGAAGGCCGTCCTATCAAGAGGTGCAAAATACTGGGGCTGCTGTATTGCCATTTGGTGAATGGACTCTGGAACCATGCAGTAGTTTCGAGTGGGGCCTCTCGATGCCATACTAGTGGGTAATTGTTACGGCTTTACCTTATCATGGCTACAAAAACAATCTTCCTCTCCTTTTCTCTCTTACCTTCCCTCTCTGCCCTGCTCTAACCAAGTCTGTCGACCTGTTCCACAAATCCCAATCCTCAACATGAAATACCTCCAGAAAAATAACACGCGTAAACCTAGAACCCCATCCTCCAACGTAGACTCCTACTACCATGTCTCCTTCTCAGGGGTCTCTGTTCCAACCTTCCAGAGGCTGAAACCCAATTACAGGAGACAAAACTAGACATATTCTTCCTAAGTGAAACTGGCATTAAGCCTACCGCTTCCCTTGACGAATTCATAATTAAAGGATACTCTAACTTAACATCTAAATCTGACCCCCAAGATCGCCATGGACATGGAATATGTGCCTTCATTAAAGATGGATTTCCGTGTGGTAGGGATATCTCCAGAGAAGACCCTAATTTACCTTATATGTGTTTCCTGGTTGCGCTTGCTTACACCACTGCATTTATATTCGCTCTCTATCACACCCACAACAGCGGAGTTACTATCCTTAAGAGAATATCTGAAAAAAATTGACCACATCCTGTCTGCTCACCCTTCAGCTAACATCCACATTTGTGGTGACTTCAATGTCCACAATGCAGAATGGCTGACCCACTCTAACAAGGCAGATGATGAGGGGAGGTTCTGTCATGATTTTGCCATTGCCTATGACCTCACCCAGATTGTCCACGAACCCACCCAAGTGCCCGATACTTCTGGTCAGTATGCTAGCCTTCTAGACCTTTTTCTCACAACTTCCCCTGAGCTATGTTCAAGTTCCGTTCTGTCTCCTCTGGGACTCTTCCAACCATGCGGTTGTATCAGTTAAGATAAAAACGAAATGCAATAAGTCTGGAGATGTATCTCTCCACCGTACTGTATATCGATACTCTACCACTGACTGGGATAGCTTCCGTACACTTATATCCGATCTACTATTGCATTCCATGTTTAAAAATGATGTGTCCTCCATAGTATTAGACCTGACCGAATGGCTAATTGTAGGCATAGACTGATTCATACCATCCAAAAAATTCCAACAAAAACCTAATAGCCAGCCATGGTTTTCCCCAGAATATGCTGCTGCCATCGCGCACAGAAATCACTTTTTCCATAGCTACCAACGTAATAGATGCACTGAGACTAAAGCTGCTTTCAGGACTGCCAGCAACCACTGTAAAAGAATGATAAAAAATGCAAGAGAGCTATATGCTCAGTCCGTTAAATCCAAAGTAACTGAGCAGCCAGTTTTGGCAAATAGCAAACAGGATCCTGAACAGAAGCGTGCGTTCTATCCCAACCATCATCAATGGACCTGAGGTCATCTCGTCAGCATCAGACAAGGCCAAACTATTTGTCAAGAACTTTGCAGCTAATTCTACCCTATGCGACAAAGGCCATCAATTCCCCGTATTTCCTCCTATAACGGACAACACACTCTGCAACATACAAATATCTGTACGTGAGGTCGCCAAGCTAATCACGAACCTTGATTCCAGTAAAACAACTGGCCCCAATGGCATTCAAATAATTGTGCTGAAAAAGCTTCAACTAGAGCTTGCCCCCATACTTACAAAACTGTTTAAGCATTGCCTTAAAGAGAAGTGCTTCCCAACACCCTGGAAAACCTCATCAGTATGCCCTGTATTTAAGAACTCAGGTAATAAGTCCTCTCCCTCTCAGTACAGACCAATAAGTCTCCTGTGTGTCATGAGTAAGCTGCTGGAATCCATATTAAATAAAGAAATAGTCAACCACCTCAGCAAAAAATAATCTTCTTAGTGACAGGCAATATGGTTTCCGTTCTGCTAGATCTACAGCAGATGTGCTAACTGTTATATCTCATAGGATTAGCGAATCTCTTGACAAAGGCTTCCTCTCTAGGGCAATTGCTCTTGACATATCAAAGGCCTTCGATAAGATATGGCATAAGGGCCTACTTCACAAGATTTCCAGCTACGGTATAACTGGAAATGTTTTCTCGATCATAAAATCATTTCTCTCTGATAGGCTCATAAGAGTAGTAGTTGATGGGCAGAAATCAGAGGCCATCAATATTAATGTTGGAGTCCCTCAGGGGTCCATCCTAGGCCCAACTCTCTTCTTGATATACATCAATGATCTCCCAAAACACATACTTAAATCATTCGTTGACATCTATGCTGATGACACAAACATCTATGGCAACACATCAAAGGCCGTAAATGACAAAGTTCTCTCAGATTCTCTCTCCTCTGATCTTGAGCGTGTGGTATAGCAGGGGAGGAGGTGGCTGGTTACTTTAAATGCATTTAAAACCAAACTCCTATCTTTACATCATCAATGCTCTGATCCCCATCTAGCATCAACTGATATGGGTGGCTCTCGTCTAGGGGAAGCTCCATGTTTTTATAAGCTTCTGGGCTTGACCTATACCCCTGACCTGAAATGGAATACGTACATCAAGTCAGTTGCCAAAATCGCCAAGGATGGAGTACTGCTGCCACATCTGGGAAGGAGCTGCTAAAAACAGTCTATCCTGCTTTGACAGAGTACAAAATAGGCTTCGTGGCCTAGTGGGTGATGCCCTTTTCTCTTCCCTGCAACCTCTCTCACACAGGAGAGACGTTGCGAGCCTGTTTTTGTTTTATCGTTACTACCATGGCAGTTGCTCGTCTGAACTCCAATCTCTGGTCCCCCCTTGCCAATCTTTCACGATAAACACCCGTCTAGCTGAAACCACTGTCAAAAGTTTTCCCCACTCCTTATCTGTGCCAAAATCAAAACGTAAATTCCATGAACAAAGCTTCTTTCTTAGAAGTGCACACCTGTGGAACTCTGTTCCGGTTGCCTGATTCCCACCTGACTACAACCTGGATATCTTCAAGTCCAATGTGAACAAATTCCTGATGAACCGCCTCCTTAAGTAAGACACTTTATCAAATCTCTAACACTAACATACTGTACACACAATAACCCTTATTCTCGAGAGGCTTCCGGGCCTTGATAAGTGGTGACTACCTTGTTGCTGTTTTTAGAATATATTTGAAGTAGATAGTATTTATGAAACAGTATGCAATAGTATTAAAAACTAAAGATCTTAATTTCTGCAAATTATATAAACGTAAGCAAATAAAAGTCAAACTAAACAACTTGTAATTTGAAATGCCAGAGTTAATTTGAGAACAAAATCAGAGTACAAAAGTTAGGTCTTGACTGAGGTTTCATCTCTCAATTTCTGTCTCTAATTATGAAGTGGTAATCGATTAACCTAGTGAGCAAATACGAATGGTGATGCTATTAAATACATAAATTAGACCTCCCCTCCATTTTGCTTTAAAATGAATCTGTCAAGCAAAGGCAATGAAAGAAAGCAAATAGGATAAAAAAAAAGACTTCCTTTCCTCCTTCACCATGGATATTGAAAAAAATTGTCTGTTATTAAATTAGTAATAGGTAATTTAATTAGCAATATTAAGACTTCTGACAATGAGGATAAGAACTCTGTCTTTCATTATTCATGACTAATTTAAAACTAAAATATTGACCAGGATTAAATATAAAAATTGATGAAATCGATTGATAATAAAAACTTTGCTTTTGAACAACATTTGCTGTAAATCAGATAAAAGGAATCTTTTCTATAGTAAATTATAGTAAAAAAAATATTAATCACAAAAGTATGAAGAGAAGTAGGGAAATTGTTTATATTTCATGTAGAAGATTAATACAAATTCTTTTATTGACTAAAAACAAAAATATTTTTTACTCATAAAAATTTTATTTTCATTATAAATCATCAAACTTACTTGACTGATCTTTTGGAAATGTTTTCTCATAGGTACCGAAAAACACATAGCGTAGAGTCTGTGAGGACTTTAATGAAAGACTTGCATAAAAATTAGGTGGAATGGTTGTCTTGTTACGATCCATTGTTTCACAGAGGTAAAGCAGTAGCTGCAAAATATAGAGAGAAAAATAAATGCATTAAAATCACGTAAATGGCAACAAAACTTAAATATGACTATGAAAAGTTTTACAATAATACAAAAATTTTAAATTGTATATGTATATATATATATATATATATATATATATATATATATATACAGTGATGATCATATTTATTGGCACGGTAAAATAAAAGTTAAATTTTGTCTAATAAATTCTAAAAAAGGGATTAAATTAAAGAAAATAACAAAGTATATTATGTATTTTTAACTGGCCTTTCCGATGCAGCAATCGGATTTTAGAAAAAATAAATAACAAAGGAACAACAAACATAATTGCAAAAAACCCTTGTTCAAAATTATTGGCACGATTTATTTAATAATCAATTGTATAGCCTTTGGCCTTGATTACCTTCCTCAGTCGCTTTTCATAGTTTACAACCAAGTTGTTGCACTCTTCAGTAGTAATTTTAGCCCACTCTTCCTGACAATAATCCTCCAATTGAATAAGATTCTTAGGCTTCCTTTGCATTACCCTCAATTTTAATGTTCTCCATAAATTTTCAATTGGATTAAGGTCTGGGCTTTGTGATGGCCACTCCAAAACATTAATATGATTGTCCTCAAGCCATTTCTTAGTCAGTTTAGCCGAATGCTTTGGGTCATTATCTTGCATGAACCACCAACGACGACCAAGTGAGAGCTCTTTAGCAGAGTCTTTCAGGTTTTCATCCAATATTTTAACATAATCTTCCTTTTTTATGCTACCTGTGACTTTAACAAGTCGCCCTGGTCCAGAGGCAGCAAAGGATCCCCAAAACATCAAACTGCCTCCACCGTGCTTCACTGTGGGTATGGTGTTCTTAGGCAGGAAAGCTTCGCCAGATTTTCTGTAAATATAAAACACTTTATTATGGCCAAATAACTCTATTTTCGTTTCGTCAGTCCATAGAACACGTTTCCAGAATGCAACATCTTTATCAATATGACGTTTTGCAAAGGCTAGCCTTGCTTTCAGGTGCATAGGCTTCAATAAGGGAGTCTTTCTCGGACGACATGCTTTTAAACCAGCTCTCTTCAAAACTCTACCAACTGTATGTCGAGATACATTCACTCCAGAGGTGCTCTGTTCATCAACAATCTCCCCAACAGAGATCCTTGGGTTTTGTTTTACTTGTCGAACAATTTTCCGTTCATCTCTTGGGGAAAGAATCCTTTTTCTCCCTCTACCCTCTAAACTCATAACGTGGCTTTGCGATTTGAACTTGTTTATTATGGCTCTAACAGTGGATTTGGGAAGGTTTAGCTTCTTTGAAATCTTATCATAGCCCTCCCCATTGGTATGGCATGCTACAACAAGCTTCCTGACGTCTTCGCTGTGTTCCTTAGTTTTAACCATGGCGATTGAAAATTATAATTTAGTCACTTATAATAGTTTAAATAAATCGCTATCTAAAAATTATCTGAAAAAAATTATTCACTGAATTAGCGTTAAACAAGCATAATATGGCTATAAAAAAGTTCAGAAAGAACGTAAACCGGAAATTGATTGATATTATACTGATACTAAAAGAAAAACAAAGCCGTGCCAATAATTTTGAACAAGGGTTTTTTGCAATTATGTTTGTTGTTCCTTTGTTATTTATTTTTTCTAAAATCCGATTGCTGCATCGGAAAGGCCAGTTAAAATACATAATATACTTTGTTATTTTCTTTAATTTAATCCCTTTTTTAGAATTTATTAGACAAAATTTAACTTTTATTTTACCGTGCCAATAAATATGATCATCACTGTATATGTATATATATATATATATATATATATATGCAGTTGCATAATAAAAGTCAATAATGATATTTTACAAAAAAAATATTTTAAGATTAAAAATGACAATATTTTTAGATGAAAATAACTATTCACGAATAGATAATATATATGTTTATATAAATTGAATAAATAATATACTAAACTTAAAACATCCAACTTAAATGTGAGAAACACCAATACCCAACCCCCTAAATCATTCCTCCACCAAAGAAATGTTGTATCTAAATTCACATGCTTATCCACACAGTAATTTTAGTCCATACATAGGTTATGCCACAACTGAACAGTTGATTGAAAAAACATACTATATCCAAAGGATGCAAAATTCTAATCAACAATATAAAAATCATCTGCAACAGCAATTGTAAACAAGGACTTCAAATCCTGGAAGCCATTATCGGTAATCTATATATAAATCTCACCTTTCTGCTTAAATGTATGTATGTATGCATGTATTAGTGATGGGACGATTCAAAAGTTTTTCCCAATTCTGATCCAATTACCGATTCCATTCTAAATTTCCGATTCCGATTCTTTTAATATTTATAAATATTTAATTAGATTTTTTTTGTTTTTAAATCTATCTATACTCCTATAAATTCGTTTTTCTTTTGTGTGTATTGATATTCATATTAAAAACCCTCTTTTCTATTTATTTAAAAAGAAAATACAATTTTCTTATATATGGGTTGTGGAATTGCATTCACTAGCAAAAGACCTAGCTAATTTGCATATTCTTTTAAACATTCATTTTAATTAATTCCATATTAGTTTTTTCGCTTTTCTTATGGGATGATCATCTTTAGTTAACTATTACGTGTAGTTATATTCATGCAGATATTCTACATGATTTATACTTGCATAATATTTGCATAAAAAGTTTACAGTAAACACAAAGTTGTTTCCATATATATTTATGTTTGTTTCCGTATATATTTTTGTTTAATCTATAAAAGTGAACATGTCCGTGTGCGTACATTTCCCTACACAATAACTGTCAATTTTAAGTCTACAGACTTGAAATTTGATATACAGGGTACTGAGATTTGGGAAAATATTTGTAATCCGTTTTCGGCCAGAAATTTGGCTGTTAAGGGGTCAAAGTTCAACGATTTGACCTTTGAGAACTCTACCAAACTCCTCCGACAATTTTGGGTCTTAA
The DNA here is from genome assembly GCF_053919585.1 of Euprymna scolopes. Taxonomy (NCBI): domain Eukaryota; kingdom Metazoa; phylum Mollusca; class Cephalopoda; order Sepiida; family Sepiolidae; genus Euprymna; species Euprymna scolopes. The sequence continues at coordinate 144,126,252 of NC_136482.1, forward strand.
CACTTGAAATTTTAGATATAGGTTTCTTGGACATGGATCTAACTTAATAACTTGATTTGAGCGCAACACAATAAATGTTAAGGAGTCATAATAGGGGTCAAAGTTACAAAATTGACCACTGTTTTTTTTTTTTTTTTTATTGGCTCAACATACACCTCCAAACACCCGGGCAACACTGGGATAAAATGCTAGTATTTCCGGGTATATTTTTTCTCAAATGTTTTCCTTGTGATGTATTGCAATTTGAAAGACAACAAAAGGTTTATTTTAATTTTAAACAAAGCCAAATTGTATCAGTTCGTCGTTAGTATACAACATGCTACTTAAAAGTTTCCATAAACAGTTGAAAATAGTCGACAATTGGTAGGTAAAATGAGAAAACGATGTAAGAACAAACTATTAACAACCCCCCTGCTTGATTATGGCTCGTTTTATTTTTAATTTTTTCTAATAATCTTTTTTGTGTGAAAATAAAAAATGAATCAATGTTCCATAAGTATGATGAGTACTTTCAATTCTTCATAGAATCCTCTTGAAGTAAAAATAAACAAATGAGCAAGAAAAAAAGAAAAAAGAGAATTTCAAAGGTCATAGTAAAATGCATTTACATGAAATAGTGGCATAATAGTATATAATAGTACGCTAAGATGCTGGTAAACCAGACCACACATACTAATAACATAAATCATTATATACACGCTGTGAGAAAGGTTGTTAGTTGACCTCTAAAACACCTATCAACCTTTTACTTAGTTATTTAATGCTGAATCCAATTATTTTAATTAAAAGAATTATTAATTTTTCCAGCATTTAACTGATTCTAATTTAAATATGAATGTTTTGTAGATTCATTGTTTTACAATTATATAGTTTGTAAAGTCTGTAATTGATAACTTCTGTTAAATCTATAGTGGGATCTTGCCAGGTGTGACCATTCCAGGTCAAAGTAAATCTGGTAACTAAAAAGTGACTTCATACTTTTCAAACAATCTTAAATAGGGGTCTCACCATTGGATACAGTTTTGTGTTATATCCAGGACAGTGAAAGGTATAGAGAGTTTCAGTAGTCGATAGGATTTCAAAACATGATTGACAGAAAAAAAGGTAGAAAGGGCTATGAAAAATGGATTTTGGAGTGGTCTAACATAGCATGGACAGCTACATGCAAATACCAAGCCATGAGCGAAATGACATCACACTTAAGAAAAAGAAAAATATAAAACGGATAGAGCACATTCAAGAGGTTGATCACATTAGAAGCCTGGATAACATTCGAGAGCACATTCAAAAATACAATCACATGAAGGACGTCACAGCAGTAATGAAAGAATGAGGAAATAAATGTTGCTGTACAACAAATAAAGCAAGTTGAACTTCTTTTCATTCTTTGTCTCCTTTACGATGTAAACTGCATAATACATGTTGGGTATCATTATAGCGTTGGTGTAGAGTAAGGGGTGAAGATGTTGCTCAAGCATTTTAGGGGTATTTTTTTGTTGTGCAATATAATCATTTAACTCTAATGTAGCCATAAAGATGAATAGATATCTTTGTATAACAAAGAACGTTGCCTTTCCTTATAAAATGTTCATTCCTGAGGAAAAAGATTGTGGATACACACAAAGAGAAAAACAAAAACTTTGAATGAGGAAACAAATCCTTTACAACAAAGATTATGATCAGTTTTGAAACATTAAAATCGTTTTCAGTTTATTTGACTACAATGAGAATAGTATAAGACAATATTTCTAACATGAAATATTTTTTTTACATGCTTTGCTCTGTTATTTTCATTGTGGTTTTTATATTCACACTGTTTCAATCAACATAATATTTAGCCATCTTCAGGTTCTATCTCTGGTTCTATTTGGTAAAGTCTAGTGCTATAATACTATCATGGCACAGGAATGCCTCTGTATGAAATTATTGTTATAGAACTATGAATGGCCATTCATCTAGATCTGTTCCATAATCCTGGTTCAACATTATGATTAGATCCTCAATATCTCAGTCTTTTAAAGTCGGTTCATCCAAACAAAGAGTAGATCATACAATTCTCTGCTGGAACCATTATAGTCTGCTGTGATGTAGCGATCTTCTGAGGTTGAATCTTATCGTTTTAGGAAAGCATCACCAGATTCTGGGTACTATAAAAGTTGTGTGGGGGTTAAGCCGGTTGCATTAGGCATTAATCATCATTTCTTTGTCAAATTAAAGTATTAAGTCTTGCCTTCATTTGAGTGTATAGCTGAAAACGGTTTGGTTTTGGTTTTTATCAAATATATAATTTATTCATTAAAATCCATTATATGCTGACCAGATGCCTGCTGAGTCAAGTCATCCTGCAAACTGGAATAATGATTCACCACAAAAAGAAATAATTTAAACATAGGCTTTCAATCATAGCACTCTGCTGACAAACCTTTAAGTTATAATAGCTTTAACCTTTTGAATTGCCACACTCTCTCACCACTGCATCCCTTCCCCAGTGTAATATGAAGGAAGTGTGATTGATAGCCCTTTTCTCTCAGTTATATATTTACAGTCATTGATTGATGAGGATTACATACGACAAGTAGGTTTTTGGTTATGCCTCTTCAGTCATCATCCAAGGTTGTGCAAAAAGGGTACCTTTGCGTTTCTTGTCTTACATTACAATGGATTAAATAAAAAGTATCTGAACAAAACTAGAAAAAATAATGGCAAAAATATTAAAAAACACAGGGCTCTACATTGCAAGTGATTTTTTAAAGTGGCGACTAGAAATAATGAAATGCTTATCTTTTGGCAATTGAATTTCTTTCACTGAGAATCTTCCAAAGCTCACTACTGAGTGAAAAATATCACTTCAACTTTTTTTTAATAAAATGAACAAAGTTAAATTATTAAAACAATAAAAGTTTAATAGAACAATATACTCGTTTTTTTTTTTTAATGAAGGCTGTTTAAAAAAATCATCTGAAGAAAACAGAATGTTTATACCTTGAAGTATCAACACAAAATTTGTTGTATATTTAAAATTACACTTATTAAAAAAATACAGAAAAATATTTATGATGTACATACTCGTCACAGAACGAAGATGTCATATTCTAAAAATCATATGGGTTTGGCTACTAACTTTTCTATTTGGCTAGTAAACGAAAATATTTAGTTGTCAAAGGCCAACTAAAGATAAATTTGTCCATAGAGCCCTGAGATACAACATTCAAGATGACAGTAGAGAATGGTCTCAAGAGAGTTGTGGCATGGTAATAATAAAAAATTTTTTTTAAGTTGAACCCATTTTGAATTCTGCTCTTTGAACTAAGTGAGATCGTCTTGCAAACAAAAAATATAACACTTTTTTTAATTAACCATTCTAATTGGGAGCTGAAGGAAAAAATATTGAAGAAATGTTTGGTTATTTACATTAATTAAATGTTTTGGATATTATCTTCATCTTAGTTGTTGTCATGTTCATAATATTTTGGCCATAGTTCTGAGTTATGGAAGATGAAAACTAAAATCAATGTTTACCACAAATGTTTGATGATATATTTTCTTCTCTTCATCAAATTTAAGATTCACCAACTTTGGAATCATGTGAATAAACTGTATGGCTGCATTTTGGTATTCTTCAATGCTGAAAATAAATTCATCTTTTGTGAACAATGGATTATATAACAAAATCATTGAATAAAAATAAAACAAAAACATACTAAAAAGTCAAGGGTATGAGTTCCATTATATAAACATTGCTTTAATTTGAACAAAATAAAATATGCATCAAGTGCACTTCAAAGCCAAATCGCAACGTAATATTAGGAATTCCAAATATTTTACTTGCTTGAAATTTGTAATTTAAATATATTTCAGAGCTAAACTCCATCCTCAGTATGTTGTTTTCTTTCTTTTTTTCTCTTCTTCTTTTTATTTTATTCAAATTAAGTCAATGTTTCTATAATGAATTAATAAATAATATTCAAATAATAAATTTTATTCAAATTAAATCAACGTTTCTATACATATATATATAATGGAACTCACATGCTTGACGTTAATCTCGCATTGCCAACACACAGTTACAACATTTCAAAATATAATCGCTGAAAACAATGTTCGGATCTTTACAAACAGACTTTTCTTTCCCCAACTTTACAAAATGGTAAGAAAGAAGAAGAGAAAAAAGAAAGAAAACATACTGAGGATGGAGTTTAGCTCTGAAATATATTTAAGTTACAAATTTCAAGCAAGTAAAATATTTGTTTATTTTCCTTAATATTACGTTGTGATTTGGCTTTTCCTGGTTTTTTCTTTTTTTTTTTTACTTCGCTTATTCTTAGCCACACCCGGGTATCCACCGATTTTTTAAATTTTAATATCGAAACAGACTTATTTAAGCCATTTTTCACATGTTCGTTTGCCTTACGTTAGATTTTTTAATGTTTTTTTTATGTTTTGATTACCCCCCCCCCCCCGCTTAATTAAAACGTTGTTTTCTTTTCTTACTTCGCTTATAACAATGCTTACATTGTCGTCGTAACGCTCGACGACTTTCAAACATCTTTTGGCCAGGACGAATCCACAGATATAATTTAAAACTAAAATATTTCTCAATATTGAATGGTAATTTTATTTATTTTTTTTGGTACTAGTTTATACACATTGGTTCTATTTGTTTATTCTGAGTATTTCAGAAAAATCCATGCACAATTTTTTAAATATACATGAATAATTGTAATTTTTTTTCCGTTCCTTATATTATGGCCGATACTGTATATACATACAATATTTATTATGACACTATATATAATACATATTTCAAGGTCATACCATTGGTTTTGTTACACCGAATCAACCATAAGAGGTTGGAAAAAAAAACAGCGTAAGTTCGTCAGCGACACAGAAAAACTGAAATCGATTCGGCATAACGAAACCAATGGTACAACGTTGAAATATGTATATATAGTGTCATAATAAATATTGTATCTTCAGCTCTCACATCCACGATGGAGCACTTTATTGGATTTTTTTCATCACCTCCTGACACGCTATATATATATATATATATATATATATATATATACACACACACACTATACTTTTTAGTTCATTAAAAAGCGAACAACAATTATAGCCTGTTGGCTTAGAATGAATGCTTTGTGCCAAATCGATGGCTGAATATGGTTACATTTGTGCTCATTTTTCCATTAAAATACTAATCCTTATTAGTCTCTAAATGTACATTAAACGAATACCACAATACTTATTTTGCTGCACCTGATCATCACAAAGGTCTATACAAAAGTTCAACAAGCTCACCTAGCAGTTTCCAAGAAAAAGTGGAATGGACAGACAGGCAGACAGACTAAGAGAAATATAATACAGATGAGAGAGTTCTTTAGTTTGCACAATCCATGAGCAATGTTTCTAACAAAGAGAAAAGAATTTGTGGTTTCTGGATTGAAATCTATCACTTGTCATTGGCTAGTTTTTACCCTTGAAGTAAATATGTTTAACTCCTTAGATTAACTGGTTTCATGCTTTGTCTGGAGTAATTTCCATTAAAAAAGAAAAGAGTTACGATGATGATTGAACAAAGCAAAGTAAAATGGAGATCTATATAAAAAAATAAAAGTCACTATAAAATTCAGCAAATACAATGCTACTTGTTTTTGTCAGTGAAAGAGCACTGATATCAACTCGTGTGAAAACACCAAGTGAGTAAATAATAAGATTAGTTTACTTCTAAATTGCCTAAGAAAAACTTTCATTATGTCACAATTTTCTACAAAAATTCAAACAAATAATTAATCCAAGTTTGCCTCTTTTTTTTAGTAAAGGAATACGTTTATCAACATTCTGTCACACTTATTCTATTGGTTACAGAAATAAAGATAAGGATTGGACCGAATTGTACAGAATTGTTCAAATTGAAGACCTAAATCATCTTATTTTTTCATTAATATTTATCATTTTTATTTACATATTATTATTATAATTAGTAGTAGTAGTAGTAGTAGTAGTAGTAGTAGTAGTACCATCATCTATTTATTTGGAGTTCTCACATCAGTTGTAAGCACTAGTTTCTCACTTAAAAAATTCAGTGTCTTTCCTGCAAGCTTGAGTGACAGCAAATCACTTTAAATATTTCATTCCATTATCATTGTAACTCATTTGATGTCCTTACGGCAGTCATTACCAGTGATTTCTTGTTTATATCAACAAGTATTCCTGTATTTTCAGGTGGGGTAAAATCTTCTTCTAACCTATCATAAAATTTTATCCAGATAATTTCAGATCTATTGAGTTCATTTTAATAGTTTACATTTTCCCTTCCAGTTGTATTTTATTTTATTCTCATGGTTATTTATCTATGGTTAGATTGTCTTATTTTATTATGTAGGTTGGTTTCTGCACTTAAGTATTTTTTTTTTTTTAATATACCTTCATAAATGCCTTGATTTGTATGATATCAATTCTTCTAATAATTCAAATTTCTAGTATTTTTACAAGGGTCTTTTGAACCGTTCCAAATTATTCTTATACAGTGTAACCCGGATAGAAGAGACTTCTTCTCTGGTCTCTACAGCTCTCTTATATCCGAGGTTCTTATATCTGGGTTACATTGTACATTAACACAGGCTCTATTTTGGGACCAGAGAAAATCTCTCTTATATCCATTTTTCTTATATTTAGGTTATACTGTAATTAAATTTTCTTTTTGTAATAATTATTCACCACAAAAGTATGAATGTTAAGCTATGCCATTATCTCATAAACACATTCTTTCATAAGAATAGAAATTGTTTATGGGATCATATCCAAAATATTAATCCATAATTTAATTCAATATACTTATAAGTATTATAAATTTCTTCTGAGGTATAAATAAAAATCAGTAAACAAAAGAGAATTAAAAATAAATTTAGTTATAAAAAATATAACAGAATTTATTTATGCATACAATACAAGAAAATATGCATACATATCAAAGTTTCTTTTGTTTCATTTTACTTTATTCAAAATTTTCAGAAATCAAGGGTCCCTTTTCCAGGAGCCAACACTTAATCTCTGTAAGAGATACATAGATATTTGAATATTCCATTGAAGTTCTCCTTTACATCCCAAACACTGAGTTAGTAAAGAAGTTGAAAACATATTTTTTCTCTCCCCAACTGACAAATGTTGCAGTATTTTTTTTTTTTTTTTACATAGGAGTCACCACTTATCAAGGCCCGGAGACCACTCAAGGGTAAGGGTTAATGGGTGTACAGTAGTCAATGGGATTATAGCGTAGTAATCGTGAGTAGTGGAAATTTTGTAAATTGGATTACTTAGGGGGACGGTTCATCAAGAACTTGTTTACATTGGACTTGAAGACAATCAAATTGTAATCAGCTGGAAAGCAGGCAAACAGAAGAGAGTTACACAGGCGTGAAGTTCTAAGAAAGAAGCTTTGTTCATGGAATCTACATTTAGGTTTAGGCACAGATAAAGAGTGGGGGGAAAATTATTGATAGTAGTTTGGGCTAAATGAGTGTTTTTCATGAAAATTTAGTGAGGGGGGACCATAGATTGGAGCTCAGATGAGCACCTGTCATGAAAATAACGATAAAGCAGAGACAGGCTTGCAATGTCTCTTCTGTGGGAAAAAGGTTGCAGAGAAGAGAAAAGGGCATTCCCCACTAAGTTACAAAGTCTATTTTGAGCTCTCTCAAGGCAAGATACGCTGCTTCTAGCAGCTCCTGCCCAGATGTGGCAACAGGACTCCATCATTAGACATACCTGGCTTTTATATAGGTAGAGAATTTATAGATGTTATAGTATACATTTCTTGTGGTCTCTTGGTCTTACTGGATTCCAGAACAAGAATTACTCTAGTTTGATGGGTTATCAAGCTTCATGCCATTACTTGAGGTAACATCACTTGGAGAAGATGCATCATTTCTTGTAAAAACCAGAACTGGTTTAATAATGAGTCAAAGAACTCGTCTAGACTAAATAATGTCACTTCAGTAATTAAACCAAAAAGGGAAACGAATGAAAATATTTGGCAAACAAGCTCCTTCTCAATAGTCAGGGAGAAAAGAGAAAATTGACTTCTGAGCCACACATTTATATGGGTGACCACATAACCAATAGTTGACGATTACATCATCATGTAACCTAGGACTCTGTACATTAGTTAAAATGCAGACCCAATATCCTTTCGATTTTGTTTTAAAACTTATTTTTTATTAATCATCCAAAATAATAGAATAACATATTTAATTTAGTATTTCCTACCAAAGCATTAACTACAGTAATGCAGTAATACAACTTGCATTTTACTTATTTATAATTCTTACTTTCCAATTTAACAAACAATTAAATCTTGATTCAATTTATGAAAGGTTCAAAAACACAAGAAACTAACCTGTCTTTTTCAAGCTGATCACTCCAACCAATTTCTGAACTGAAATATCCCTTCAAAGCAAGGAGCAAATCACTAAAAATCTGCTGGCACCAAGGTTGCTGACATAGGATAAAAAATAATTATATATATATATATATATATATATATATATATATATATATATATATATATATATATATATATATATATATATATATAATATGATTGGAAAACAAATGAAAAAAGAAAATATTCTATGGAAACAATATATAGTGAAACAAAAAATATAAAAAGTTAAATGAATGTTGAATTCACTTCATTTTTTTTTTTTTTTCAGCCTGGAAGGTTAAGCGATTTTTTGAGCACCGGATGGTGGCCTTTTCAAGAAAAAGGAATGTTTTCTGCATTTCAGACTTCATGTATATCATAAGGAAATGTGAGTGAGGTAAGCCAAATATATGATTAAAAACTGTTTTTAGTGCATTTGTGTACATTTAAATATTATGAATTATTATTATGAATTTTTGCACATTTTGATATTATGAAAACCATAATATTAATTACATTACTCATAATTATAAAATATTTTTATTACAGCTATAGTCTTTTACTACTATGCTATTACAAAACCTTGTGTTATAAATAAATTAAATTTTAATTTTAAAATTGAAATTGATATCTTTTATTCAGTTAATATAAAAACGAAACAATGCTTCAATAAAAATTCAATCAATCAATAAAACTTTTTTTAAAAAATCTAATATAAAAATGGTGAAAAGGACCATCATGCACCAATAGTTTTTAAAAAAATATACTATTTCTGACTGATTATACTCTGAAATGCATCAACTTTTTTTTCTACACATTTATTTAAATTTTTAAAGTAATTTCTTAACTGTGATTCAAAATAATTTTCTAGAAATTACACTCTTATTTAAATAACATTTTTGATTCTCGTTTGTGAAATACTGTTTATGAGCACAAATTAACTATGATACTTGACTTTCATTTCTTTCAGGCAGTTTAAAGGTTTCAAAATCAATAGATTTTTATCACAGTCACTGGAATGGCCATTTGTAATAATGTAACTTGTTGCAATGTTTTTATTTTAAACAATTTCATCCAATTAATTTAAAAAGTTATCTTTGTAATAAATGTAACTTGTTGCAATGTTTTTATTTTAAACAATTTCATCCAATTAATTTAAAAAGTTATAATTTTTAAAAAAAATGGCTGATTTAATTATAATAGTTATAATTTAAAAAATAAATGACTATTTAAATAATAATTTATTTTTTATATATCCAAAGTGTCACTTCATGAGTAACTGTTTGAATAATGTCTCAATTTTAAAGAATTTCATTGAATTATTTAATACACTAAAAGATAGATCAATCAATTTACATTTCACAAAAGTCATGATTAAAAAACGAAAACCAAAGTTGCTATTGTTTTAAGTTAAAGAAATATATATGTTTCTGGGAATTATACATTTATTTTAATTTCATTTCACCTTTGTAAAATAAAAATAAAAGTAAAATGTCTTGCAGGCAAAGTCAGAGGGATACAGATAGTAATAATAGTAATAAATTCGAGTTATGGAATCTAATTTGATGTTTGAGCATACTGCCAATGAATAGTGACCTAAACTTCCAATAGCAGAGATCATCAACAAAATTCTAGAATTCCCTGATGTCTTTCTTTTATTTGAAATAAATGTCTTCATTGTGATCAATAACATTGAATGATAACACAAGCTGTTCTAGACACCAAACTATCAAAACATTCATAGATAAAATAATGACACCTCTAATTTCGTATATATCAAGTTGTCGTATAAGTTCCTGCCATTTCATAAAAATATTTTGTTCTAAAACATGTTTTGATATTTGACAAAGTGATATATATCATTAGAAAGCACATATTCTGTTCTACAAGATAATGGTCATCGCTTTTTGCTCATATAATTTTTTCTTGTTTTTCAGAACCGTCAAATGGATTGTCAAGTAGATAAAAAAATCACATTTTTGAAACCTCCTTCTTTTCACCTTTATTCGAGGTCAAAAAGCGAGTGAAGTGATCAGGGATATTTGTGCAGTATATGAGGAAAATGCTATATCTGAGAGAACTGTTCAAAATTGGTTTACCAGATTCAAACAGTAATTTTGACCCCAATGATACTTCTCATTCTGGAAGACTAATCAAGATAGACGAAGACCAACTCAGGGTTCTTTTGAAGGAAGATGGTCATCAGACATGTAGAGAATTGAGTAAAAATATGAAGTGTAATTTTGCGACAATTTCACGCTACCTTCAGTCAATGGGATTCACACAAAAACTTGGAGCTTGGGTCCCTCATGAACTTACTTTTGCTTTTAAAATTCTTTGATTTTCTTGAAAAAAAAAACAAAAAAAACGGCAGGAACTTATGCAACAACCTAATATATAACATATATATATATATATATATATATATATATATATATATAATACTACTGATAGAAAAATTAAAAGCTTGAAGTAATCTTTATATGATTCAATTAAGTTAATTTGAGTATTAGAAGAGTTGTGTTGAGACTACCCCCCTACACACATACCAACTTCATCTGGACTTTGAAAATAATTGGTTTATTGTTAACTACCTGTACTTATCTAGTGTTGCCTGGGATGCAGTGTAGTTACTTTAATTTTTTTATTATGTTATTTGTTTGAACATTTTTAAACTTGACATAAACAACCAAAATCAACTTCTTCAATGTAAAATGAACACTTGATCTTTATATGAGATACATAGATATTCGAATGCATTAGTTATCCTTCACCTCTAAAATACTGTTAGTATAAAACATACATTTCTATAAATGGTAGAATTCTCTAGTTAATCAATAAATTGAAAGTCATGTAACAACTGCTAGTACTAGTTGTGTAAAGATGAGAGTCCAGACTGCCAATCACAGTTAAAGAAAGCCAATAATATGGTTTCGAAGATCAGTGTGAAAACATGTGAAATAGCGAAATAGCAATATATTACTTTTTTTTTCTTCATTTTACATCAGTTGCAGTTCTCAGATGTCAAAGGACTCTCTTCCTATGACTAACACTTGATCTCTACATGCGATACATAGATATTCAAATATTTCAGTAAAGTTTTCTTTTACGTCTCAAACACTGATTGTTTTTTTTTAGGTCAATTAAAAATATTTCATATTAGCAGTCGTCTGAACTGGAATAAGTATTTTTTAAATGAATTGTAGATGGTACAACAATAACAAAAGAAAATTGTCTACTCAAAAGCAAATTTTGATTTGTTAGCTTAAATGCTATTTGGGTTTGAATTTGAAAATCCAACATAACAACTTTATATGTTAGATTTATACATACTAGCGGAACCTGTGGAAATGTCACAGCACCACCTTTCATATGTAATATATTGTTGCTGAGCGTTCTGTGGACATTCAGCATGAATGGAGACCTTGCAATATTATTGTAGCCCTTTTGTTAAAACTGCAAAACTATTTATTTAAGTAATCTGGTTAATGTAGTGTTAGAATACATCTGGTTATTGCAATTTATCTCCAATATCCTTATAGGAGTCTGTGACATATTTCCATTGTATGGACACCCAGCATGAACACAAATCCTATGACATCATTATATCATCTTTAGACAGAACAGATACTACCCTTGGATCCTAGCTAGAAGACCAAGAAGGGTTTAACACACAGCCCAAAAGTGGCATTTTGTTAATTTTTTTTTTTTTTTTTGACATTGCGTCTTCTGTGATCGGGAGATTCTATTTATTAAAAAGTTGGTTGGTTGGTTGGTTGTTTTTGTTTTACGGCATATCAACCTTTTTCAGGTTATTTAATCTAATTATTTTGAGGAACGATTTTTAATGGAGTATATTTGTTTTTTAAGTCGGGATTCTATTTCACCCATAGTTGGGACCAATGGCAATTCAAGGGTGGCTCCACACTCCCCAAGGCCCGCTAGGTGGGGCATCACCATCAGATATAGTTTTAGGTCATATTCAGGACCATTTATTAAAAAGGGGGATAAAATGTGATAACATACTACAAACATTAAATTAGCATATCTATATATTAATAATTTAATGTTCGTAGTATATTGTCACCTGCTATCTTCTTTTTTAAAGGATCTCCCAATCAGATAATTTATAATCTGGAAACCGTAACACACGTATGTTAAAAGGTACTATGGTATTAATATATAGATACTTTAATTTTTTTATTTTAATTGGGGATGGAGAGAAATGTCCATGAATTATCCAATTATTTGCATAAAAAAAAAAAACAACTTCCAGAAAAGTCATTTCCCTAAAAACAAGTAAATTTTCTGATTTTCCCTGCAAGAAATTTGCTCTTTCATTTCTCATTGCTTTTCCTGTTATGCACGAATTTCATTTGTCTTACCTTTTGTACATCAAGACATTCAAGAATGGCTGTTATGGTCTTAAGCAGAAAGGATGGAATTGAAACTGACTTACAGAAATTCATAATCAAATCAACATCACTATAAAAAAAGAAAACATTTCTTTAACAGAAACAAAAAATAATAGTCCAACACTTGACATCATAATTTACAAAAAATAGATAAAATTTTAACTTCTTCGTTTTTAATATAAAATGCATTTTTTTTAGATGAAACTAACAATACAATTATTTAATACTAGCTAGCCACCAGGCATTGCCCAGTCATAAAATACGCTTAAATATGATATTTGAATTTATGAAGATTTTGTATTCATTATTATAGATTCAATTCTCTATTGCTTCTAATATATTATATTGTACCCAATATATAGTTGTGATTTCAAAAGTAAAAACAAGACTTGGATGCCATCAACAACAATTGAAACCCAAACATATAGTGCTTCAACCTTAGTTGTTACCATTTGAGCTAAGATGAATAAGAAACAGAAAAATGAATTAACTTTGATGAATAAATGTTTATATTTGCACATGTGTACAAATAACACATTTAGTTGACTTACATCTGCCAAGTTCTAATTTTTCTTCAAACGGATAAAGCTGGAGATTGATATGTTTTGGTTTTTATTCTAGCCCACAAGTCATTTTTTGTAACTTTTTGAAATCACTACGATATATTAGGTACAATATAATAATCAAAAGAGAATTGGCTCTATAATAATTTAATACAAAACTAGTGTGAATTAAAATATAATATTTAAGCATATTTTACGACAGTATAATGCCCGGCGGCTTGCTAACTGATCTATAAAATTAAGAATGAAATCAGCAGTAAATATATCTGCTTTTTAGATCTGTTTGAATTTGTCAATATTGGAGAATGTGTACACCTTTTAAGGTTTTCCCAAAAAAAGATTCATTCCAGCTATAAAAGTTGAATATTATAAAGTGTTGTTGTGCTGTGGCTTTTAAATCATTACCATTTAATGACTTCTTATGTGAAATTGTATCAATAATTTATTTTCTCTCTCATCTCTAATTTCTTTTCAAAACCTTTGTCAGTGTATCACAAACTTAAACATCTTTGTTTTCCATCACAGTTCAAAATGGCATTAGCTTGTAAAGTAAATTCTGAATTAAAATGGAGATTTTTCAAAAAGTAGACTTACCATTTTTGGGTGACGAGATGAGTAGTGACCCTGAGGGCAGTTCTGAAACGGGCAGCTCCTTCTAACATACCATCCAACACTTGCTTGTGACCAATACCCAAACGGCCCTCAAGTTTTCTCTGGAATCGATCATCCTGCAACAGCCTGAGGGCATTCTCATCATAGTCATCTGACTCTGACTTCTCAATGATACATTGCCATTCTTCATCACTATCAGCATCCTGAAGAATACATGCAAGAATCTAAGACAAGATTAATATCAAAGTAATCTATATACCTTTGTCCCTTAGGTCCATTTTTATCATTTCCTCCCATGTTTTCCTTATCTTTCTCCTATGAACTAAATCTGCTACCTCAACATCTAACCCAAGAACTTTCATTCTTTCAACACGGCACATACCACTGGTGTCTACTCTACTGCACATACCTCCCTACACTCCCCAGATTTAATCTTCCTCTGGGGTCATCACAACTAAGCCTGTCTTAAGACTTGCATTACACATCCATTGTATCATTCTCATATCATTTCTCCTCATGCAACGCATGTCCTCAAACCTCATTAGCCAGGTTTTACTTCTATACATCATCACACTTTGTACACATGACTGATAGACTCTTTGGTTGAATGTGGTAACAGATAAAAGTATCAAAGTGAATATAATAGATTTAATTGGATTTGAACTCGTTTTGCCTGTTCTGTCATGCCCATTTGCCCAATGATTAATTGATAGAAGGATAGACATACAGGTAGAAAGGTTTGTAAATAGAAAAGCCAGCATAAGTTCAGCAAAGGGCCTAAAGATATGAGTTTTTTTAAATTTAGACTGAATCAGCAAAGAGAATATTAGGCCAAAAGTTTCATTTTTTAAGGATTTCGAGCTCTTTGTAATTGAATAATACATAAAGAAATTATACTTTAAAATCTTAACATGCATTTTTTCCTAGAAAATACTGTCAAATGATGATTTTTAAGCAGTAATCACTCTACACAGCATATATTGTTTTTCTTAATTATATATACATAAACATTTCAAATATTTTTCCTAGGATTAGAACAACAATTTCATTATCTATATATATAAAAGGCAAAAGAAGCACACGCATTTTTGTATGTGCAGCAAAGTTTTTTTTCGCCGGGATTCTCCGGGGGGGGGGGGGGGGGGGGGCTGCTAAGTTTTAGAACTTTTTATATACTCCCTAGATCATAATATCTATGATTTGCGAAGGGGCGTCGTCCCTAGATTTATTTTGATTGACTTTTATATTATTTGCGTTACTCCATTCTGTCGCGTGTTTGTTTGTTTTTTTTTTAGTATAAATAAAGTGAAACTAAATTGAAATGACGTCGGTTCCTTGGCTTTCACACCGGGGATGTCCAGAAAGCAATGAGCTTTGATCAATGCGGGAAAACTTGTCATATCAGGTAATTGTTATTCATTTGGACACTCCCTTTTTCATGGGGAGCTGGTTTTCCCCAAAATCTTGGGGAAACTGGCTTGCAGCCAAAGCTAAGCGCGTGATTTCATTGCCCTATGGTATGATGTTTGACCTCATTAAATTTATGCACCTGTCGCTTAACTTTTTAATCGTTTAATTTCAACCATTTTCATTTCTTTGCCTTCGTAGTGTCGCGGTAAGTTATCAGGCTATTCGCCTCAAGGTTTGGGGTCTGAGTCTATCTGCCTACCAAAACTTTTTTTTTCTTTTACACCTCCAAACACCTGGGCAATGCCGCCCCCTCCCCCAGTCTAATATATAAAAGCGAAAATGGGCGTGAGTGTTTGTGTATGTCCACAAAAGGCTTTTTCAGTGGGGGTTCTTACGTCAGTTAGATTCTAGGAGAAGATTTCTTATACTTCCTAGATCATAACATCTCAGATTCGCAAATGGACATTGTCTCTATTTTTTTTTTTGATTGAGTTTTAAAAAATTCTCTTCCTGCTGTCGTTTCAAGTGTTTGTTTGTCTTTTTTGTATAAATAAAGAAAAACTAATCGACTGAAAATGCCTGGTGCCTGGCCTTCCAGCCAGGTAGTATCTGTTCTGTAATTCGTCCTTGGTCAATGTAGGGGAAACCCTTCATACCGAGACAATTATTATTTATTTGGATACTGCCAGAGTGCCCCCTTTTTTGGGGGAGAGCTGATTTCCCCCACATTAAAAACAATTTTCATGGGAGATTTAAAAGCAACGCTATTTCTGCAAGTCATCTTTTTGATTGACTATGTTAAATTTGAATGCTTTACACTTCCGGACGCGTCATGGAGTAAGGATAAGACGTCAGATTTTATTTCACTTTCTTTTCCACCTTCGTGTCATGGGTTCAAGCCTGCCTGCCTATTACCACTTTTTTTTTTTTTTACATCTCCAAATATCCGGGCAATGCCGGGCACCCAGGCTAGTTCTATATAAATAAAACAATAAATGTATGTATGTGTGGGTGTATGCCTGTGTGAAAATATTTAACTGATAGACTCTTAAACTACTGATCACATAACACTGAAACTAACAAGAAATAGTAACCATACACAAGTAAAATCTTTGTTTGGATGGTTGAATAATACATATGTTGGCAAGTTGAAATGCAAAAGGTTTATTTCAACATGCCGACATATTTCTATTACTTTTGCACAATGTGCAAATTCATCCATAGCTTAAAGTGGATAAATTTTAAATCTTCCTCATCTAACTGTAAATAGTTAAAAAAGTATGGAACATGGCAGGAGAGCTAAATGTTTTGGCTTTGATTCTAGTTGATGGCATTTACGTCGTTTTTTTTTTTTTACTTTAGAAATCAGTACTATATATTAGGTACAATATAATATTCAATAGAAAATTGACTCATAAGCAATAAAAATGCTCTAGTTATTAATGGTGGGACGATTCCAATATTTTTCCCAATTCCGATACAATTACTGATTCTGTAATAAATTCCCGATTCTGATACAATTACCGATTCTGATTCTTTATAAACCTCTAAATATTTAGTGCTGTTAACTATTAAATAATAGAGCTGTTATTTTCTCCGATTTCTGTAAAAAACATGTTGAATATATAGATATTTTCCTAAATGTAAAATTACATTTGTGGAGGACGATCTATAGATTTTAGCTTTACTGGTATCTTAAAATCATTAAATATTTATTATTTTATCATTATTACCAGCAATGGAAGATTTTTCTTTAAACAAAAGAAAATAAAAAAGACAAGAGAATCGTTTTGGCATTGGAAAATAGGCACCAATTTTTCCGATCTGACTCCCCCAAATTTGTTGATTTTTCAGATTCCCGATTCCGATTAATCATCACAACATTACTAATTATGTAAAGATAACATAAAAAATTGTTTAAAGAAATAATTATTAAATCTCAAAACCATAAGTTCATACTTCTTTTTTTGATATGTGTTGCAAACTTAAGGTCATTTGTTGCTAAAAGTTATGTATCAAGCGATTTTAAAACATTAGACCAACATTTGCAAAAATCTGATGAAGTGTTTGAAAATTTATGATAAAATCAACCATCAATGTCAAAAAAAAAAAAAAAATTGTATTATTTGGATTACAATTTTCATCTTGAATGCTATTTTCACAACATTTCGACCAATGTAACTGCTGGACTTGGACTGCACAGAATTTCGAATGAAAAAATGCTAATTTTTCACAAAATATTAACAGTTTTATAGAATAATTTTTCCTTTGTTTTGTAGAAAATTTGCTAATTATTCTAGCACATACCCAATCACTCTCACATGATAATTTTCGGACAAGTTATGATCGAAACAGTTATTTTCCCAAATAATATCCAAATATGGAAATTTGCTCCCTCCCCCCCCCTTACCCCTGAAGTATATGTAGATAATTAAATGATTATTCAAATAAACATTGAACTATACTCAGGTGATAATTTTTAGCCGAGATATGGAATATTTTTCATTATTGGCTATTATGGGCACATTGGCAAATGTGAATTTAAACCAGCAATCTGGCAGACAAGCATGTAAACTGACTAAAAGATAAAATTGTGTCAATGAACAAGTCAGATTTGAAGAGCCAAATCTGAAATGGAATAAAAAAGTTTTCAAATTATTACTCAGGCTCAAGCACTTATTTCAAAATATATTATTTATCCATTTTTTATTTTTATTTTTTTAAAATTACCTAAAAATTTTAGACAAATACTGTGTTCTTGTCTTTAATAATTAGAAGATTAAAACTAAATTACTGCTCCCCCCCCTTTAAATACACAGTTATTTTGAAAGACAAATGACACTTCTATGTAACTGACCTCTGTTTCCAGAATCACACTTTCAATGGTGCTTTTACAGATGCTTTTTTTAGGAACGCTTTGCTGGTGTTCTTCATGAGAACTGTGAGCATCTCTTTTTTCATTGTGGTCGAGGAAGAATACACTGCAATTCTGTAAAAAAAAAAAGCAAAAGAAGGAAAATACAATCAAAGAACACTTGCATAATGCAAAAGAAAAAAACATGAGAAAAATAAATAAACCACTATCAACAATTTCCCCCACTTTCTATCTGTGCCTAAATCTAAATGCAGGTTCCATAAATAAAGCTTCTTTCCTAGAACGGCCCACCTGTGGAACACTGTTCCATTGGTCTGCTTCCCAGACGATTACAATATGCTAGCTTTCAAGTCCAATGTAACCAAGTTCTTGTTGAGCTGTCCCCTTAAATAATTTAAATTCTACCTAATCAATTGTTTATCATTAACAATTACTACACTACCACCTTATAGTTTTTAGCCTTTATCCTCAAGTGGCCTTCAGGCCTTGATAAGTGGTGACTCCCTTGTAAAAAATATAAAACTTATTAAATTACAAACAAAAAAAGATGGGGCGTTTTTGGAAAGATTTTGCTTGATGTACACAGTGGAAGAAAAGACAGCTCCTTGCATTTGTGGTAGTAAGACGTGATCTTGTTGTGAATAGCTTATAAGAAGGGGAGATTGAAATTCAGTAAAGCGCCTTATATAGAAATAACGATAGAGCTTATAAGAAATGTATTGATAACAGCAGATTCGGATAGTATGGATATTTATAAAATACCATTATAGTGTTCCTATTTATTGGCCTTTCCATGAGAACAGAGTCAGACACAAGGTCAGTTTTTAATATTGGGAAAATCTAGCTTCAGAAAAAGGAGAACTCTGTAAAATTAAAATTGTCTTACTCTAGAAGGTTTTCTTTTCACTCCTGAGCACAGAAAAAGATTAAGTGTAGTACCAGAACAGATACTACACTTTGCTTGTAGTTAAAAAGGACAAAAAAATATGCAACTAATAAGGAACGCTTTTAAAATATTTATTAATGAATCATTGTAGTCCTGACATGAAAAATGTGTGGGGGTGTGCCCATAATTCCTTCCCTAAGACAAACCAAAAAAAAGAAGAAAAATCGGCGCCTCTATATTATACAAAAGAAAAAAATATTGAATTTCATGTGGTACCTAGGTAAATGTAAGGTTTCAAATAGTAACACATCAAAAAATTACAAAAAAACCATAAAGGTAGAAAAATAATTATTAATGGAAAAAGAAATTTGTGAAAGAAAGCGAAAAAGATATTGAGAGGAAAGATAATTAAATTCTACTGCTAACATCACATGACAAACATAATTCAAAATGTTGGACAAAATTATAAATAAATTTACGTATAAATTTTGTATAATTCAAAATTACATATAAATTTTATGTCGAAAAGAGTTTTTCATTGATAATTATTTTTCCACCTTATAGTTTTCCATAATTTTTGGATATGTTACTATTTACGATATGACAATTACATACGTACCATTTGTTTTACTTGAAATTTCCTTTTTTTTTGTTTGTATAATAGAGAAAAACCTAAAAAATCTTTATGATATACGTCGTATCCATGATGGAAAAAAAGTAGTGTACATCAAAAATCAAGTAAATTGATCAAGTCATTTATTTTCATAAATAATTTTTAAGCAAATTATGATTATGTACAAGGGTACTTCTAAACTTTATTTCTGAAGAATATACTAAGGAGGAGTTAATCGATCATGAATTTCAAAACAGTGTCACAAGATGTTGATTATCGTTTAGCCATAAAATTTGATTTTCATATTTTTTTTAATAAAGCTACTCAATCAATTTGCATGATTTTTGGCATACATTATTTTCTTTTCATCACGGGCACATTTATAATAAAGATTTTTCTTCATTTTTGTTTTTTCTTGGAAAGAGGTATTATAGACAAGTATTAATGCATGCAGCAAGGAGATGTGTAACTGATAAAGAACAGATCTGAAATATGATTGGCTTGTTGTATTTGGATTCTTTGGAAAGCTGTTCTCATCTTGGGTGTCATTTTCACAATGTTTCAGTCGATGTAACCTCTGACCTTCTTCAGGTGTATCTTGTTGAACTCGGGAATTTGCATGAAATTTCAAATGAACCCCTTTATTTAATTCACATAAGTTCCATCAGCAATGATTGCATAGAGCCCCTAAGTAATTTACAATTGTATTTTAGGTCGCTGACACTGAACCCTCAAAAGAAGGTCACTTTTACAACTGAATTTTCCCAAGTAACTCTAAGCACTGCACTACAAGTTCTTGAAGTTTGTAGTAAAGGCATTCATTCAGTCTCAAAAGACAATGGATATCTCCTGTAAAAGTAGTTGCATCTGTAATCATGAGGCAAGAGTTGCACAATCCTCAACCAGACATCTGAACTGGCACTGCTCGAGTCCAGTGGCAAGAAGTCCAGGATGACTGGAAACAATGCCAATATAAGCAGAGAGCACATACAGTACCTGGAATTCTCAAATGGTCACCCATTTTAATACTGACCAGGTTCAATGTTGCTGATCTAATGGGAACCGGTGTATCAACATGATTATGCTGTATTATATAATTTGTGGTAGGCTAGATGTGAAAGAGGAGTTCAGTGAGCAGATGTGGAATGGATGTATATGTTTATAATTTTCATTTTTAAATGAAAATTGCAAACAGATATGGAAGTATTTACAACTTTCCAGGAACTTCAAAGTGAACCTTTTATTTTATCTTCTGGATTAAATTATTCTCATTCCATATCATAACTTGTATTATTTATTTTCTTACATTTCTTCAGACATTTTATGAACTCATAACTTTTAAGTAGTATTCAATCCAGATTATGCTTTACTAATGAACATATATAAATCTCACTTGTCTGTTTAAATTTATGTATGTATGTATGTCTGCCTAAAATTTTTCACAAGATCAGTATCGTTTTGAAGCTCGACCCTTCGGATGACAAATATCGAAAAATTGGCTAAAAACATTAATACCTTCACCCTCAACTGGGCACTTTTCTACAAAGAGAGGTTGCATTTTTCGCTGATATTTTCGAAAGTCATCCCCTCTTTTTGATTGACTAGCCTTAATTTAAACCTTCGCTATTTCGGTTTGATGATGGATGCAACAGCAAAGACGTCAATTTTTTTTTTTCACATTCTTTTCCTCCTTCGCGGCATGGATTCAAGCCTGCCTGCCTACTACCACTTTTTTTTTTTTTCTCAACAACACACACCTCCAAACACCTGGACAATGCCAGGCACCCAGGCTAGTTGAACATATAGCCTTGTAGATACCAATGTTGGTTAAAGTGAAGCAAAATTAGAAATTGGGTGTGTAAAATAAGGTCAGAAAGGAAAAAGGATTTAGATCTTATGAGGAAGGCTAAATCTAGAGAGTATAGGGGGACATATGCAGAAGATGGGGTTTTGACATGTTTATATTGAAAGAATGGATGAGTATTTTTTGGTTAGCAGATGTAAAATAGTTGAAGCAGCAAGGTCAGTTGGTAAGAAAATACTAAGGAAAACATGGGGGAGGAGTATAATAAAAAAAACGAGGGAAAAAGTGATAAATAAAGACCTAGCTAGAGATAGGTTACATTGAAAGTGAATGTTTAAAAGCAGTCGAATGTGTGCAAGCATGTAAAACATATGTTAAACCAAACATAACGATGTTTACAAAAACTGCTATTTATCAGAAACGCAACATGACAAATTAACACTGAAGAGGAAAAACATTACTGCTATGTGTCACCTAGAAAAAGAGACTCGAACAGTTTACATGATGAGTTACGTCAGCAACAAGATCATTTGCTGCGATCAAGGAATTAGTCTTCATAGTGCTCTAAAAGAGATATTTGAAGTTGAATTCTACCAAGAGATTGTGAATTCAATTAACTGATATAAGACATTACATGCAACAGGATTAATCTACTACACCAGATTTAAGAAAAATGTTCAATTTATAATTCCTGGAAAATGAAAAGCATCTGGAGAATACAATTATTGAAATGTTGATAATAAAAAATAACTCTCTTCACTTATTTTGTCTTTTGGTCCTCAGATTCCATGAGAGATATTTCTGACAAAGAGTTGCTGATTTCTGGGTCAGAATCTATTTATATGATACTTATTGTTGGCTAGGTCTTGACCTTTAAGTATTATGTTTTTAGTTCCTTACATCTAATGGTTTCATGCCTTGCCTGTAGCAATTTCATAAAAAACCAATAAAAAAAAAAGATGAGTCAAGAGTTTGAATCCTGTAACTAACAATACCTCATCTTTGAAATATTGTCAAAAAATGTGAAACTATTTGTGTGCATATAAAGTATTAAAGGACATGATTTTAATACCTCGTCTTGTAAACATTCTAAATAAAATGTGAAACTTTATATGTGTTTATAAAGTATGAAATGATATATGGTTTAAATACTTCATCATAGAAATATTGTTAATAAAATGTAAAACTATTTGTGTTCATGTTAAGTATTAAATGACATATGGTTTACATGTACACATCAGATGATTATTATGAGGAAAAAATGGAACTAGATAGTGCATAATTAAACAGATGACATTCATAGAAATAGAGACACTACCAGATGTACAAACCTCTGTTTGATTTGTAATTGTGTCATTGTCTTCATTCTGATTCAGTTGGGTAGGGTCAGCAACATCCAAACTCTTTTTCTTTTGGGCAGAACCTTCGACAGGTACTTTCTAGAAAACATACACAAGTTTGGCTAAGTATAACAATAGAAATATTATTTGCAAACCAAACTGGATAATATTTAATACATATTCATGTTAATGTTAAATGCTGATGCACGGTAGATATTTTGACATCTGAAATGCAAATGATATCACTTAGTATAAATTGTTGTGGTGTCATATTTTTACTGCTGTTTTAATGGCTTCAAGTATTGGCCATTAATAAAGTAAGCAGAAAGAAGACAATGGTCATAGAAATAAGATGTTACATTGAACTTCTGGAAAGAAAGCTTGGTACTGTTTCCCTGGTTGTACCAACCTTATGAAATTTAAATGTAATGTAACAAACATCTTGCAGTAAAAATCCATACTTAGGATACTCCTATAAATTTAGCTCCTAATTACAGTAGACTTTTTGGTTGGATTGTCTCAACTATAGATGGTAACAAAATAATGTGACATTGACAAGGAGCACAACACAAATGAAAATTGTTATAAAGAAACTTGTATTGGTAGGAAAGAGGAGGAAGAAAGTTTTGCAGAACTTATCTGTTGATACATCCTTTTAACGATGTTTGTTTCCTGTGGAGTTTGGTCGGGTTGAGGTAAAAAAAAAAAAAAAAAAAGGAAGCCTTGAGTTCTTTGATGCTGCAGTTGCTGTTGAAACTCCTCACACATGTCTGGTATGAATGGCAAAGAAAGCTGACATACATATTATCCTTGAGGCCACAACAAGCAAAAGAGGTAGAGAATTCAAAATAACCACTCTTAAGGGGTTGAGAGGAATCTAAAAAGGAAGCCTGTGATTGTGGTTGTTTTTCATCCCATCACAGGATACTCTGTTAGTGACTCCTTAATAATTCCAATACTTTACATCTCGGTGGAAACATGTTTTGTTTGAGGCGAATGAAACAAAAAAGGAGGAAAAACTTTATGCATCACAAAGAAAAAAAAATAGAAATAAACTAAAAATAAAGTACCAATTTTTTGTCTTCCATAGCTCTTTTCTTAGCCTTGGCCAACATTTTGGGCACCCCAGGTGGACGTGTTTTCTCTTTTATCTGTTTTTCCTTCATCAAAACCATTGAGGCTGACAAAGGCTGAGTAAGAGGACTTGATAACTGACAATCTTCGTCCAAAGCTGAAAAAAAAAAAAAAAAAAGTCCAAACTCATTGATATAAGAATTCAACAAAATCAATGATACAAATCTATTATTATATAAACAAAAAGCTATGTGTGTTTGTGTGGGTGACTTTGCACCCTATGGACTTGAAAACAGATGGGTAAATATTTATGAAATTTCACATGAAGGTAGTTATGTGACTGACAGTGTTCTTAAGTAGGTTTTGCATCAGAATGTTTTCGATAATAATCAATAATCAAAATAATTTGATGAAACAAGGAACAGACGATTTTGATCAAAGTTAACACTTTACACAGCCTATAAGTTAGAGTTATAAAGATGGGAGTAGTACCATTAAAATGAGTGACCTTTTGTGCTCCAGAATTTATTTTTCTATATAGTCATCATCATTCGCAATGCACTTTTGCCAGTGACCCTCATATGACAAAGCGCACACTGGATGGCCATGCATAGTAATCATTTATTGCTAGCAAAAATGCACTGAGAATCATGGTAACTATGTCGAAAAATAAATTCCAGAGCACAAAAGGTCGCTCATTTTAACGGTACCATGCTTGTCTTTGTAGCTTTTCAACTTTTTGAGTTAAAAAAAATAGGAGGCTTTATTTTTGGAATGAGCCTCGTAAATTGTATTATTCAGACGAATGTTCTCATTTTGAATGTTATTCTCACAAAGTTTTGTCCAATGTAACCTGTGACTTTCTTCAGGTGCATCGTATCGAATTTAAAAAAGATGTTGAGTGTGCATATAGGGGAAAAGAACATATAGGGGAAAAGAACATAGAGGGAAAAAGAACATAGAGGGAAAAAGAACAGGAAGATATTCTTTGATGAAACAAAAATCATCTAACTCCCTACCCAACATCATGAATCATTTGAAGTTAGCATTTTCAATATTCAATGAAAACTGCAATCGGAGACAAAAGGAAGACAAACCTGCGAAAGGAAAAGAAAGAGAAGGAAACAAAAAAGAAAAAGTAAGATAAAGCAAGAGAGATGAAGAAAAAGAGGATACAACTTTACTATAGTGTGTCGTCCGACCCAATTGTGTATTTTCAAATAAAGGCATTTCAGGGTAAGACATACATACTTAAATGTCATGCCGAAATTAGTATGAATTCTAAAAATTATGAAAAATGGTTCGGTAGAAGATGTGCTACAGCTGATTTTCGGAAATAAAGTGTGTAATAAATCGAGAAAAAGCAAGATGGCTTTAACTGTAAAAGATAGTGGCACTGGATTCTACGCAAAGCAACTTAAACGATAGAATGCAGTTATCTCCCTCTGTTTTCGATCTTCTAAAGGATGACAGGATACAGGGAAAAATTGCAACTTCAAAAAATTGTTTTGACTTATATTATTCTGCTAGACTATTTTTCGTAATTTTTGTAATTTATACTAATTTCAGCTTGACATGTCAGTAGATAATGTTTTTCTCTGAAATGCATTTCTTCAAAGACATACAGTAGTAAAGTTGTAGCAAAAAGAGAAAGAGCAATAATAACCAGCCAAATAGCAATAGAAAAAAATAAAGTAAATCTCTAGTGATTTGACAGAAATCATTTTTTTTTTTTTTTACCTTTCACGCCATCAGCTACAAATTCATGGGTGAGCAGATGAGACCAAGAAAATCTGTTGTTAGAGTTTTTTGCCAATAAACCTTGCAAGAAATCTTTGAAAATTGGGCTCATGTCCTTAGGCCATCGCACAGGTTCCTTTACAATCAGGCTGATCAGTTGTAAGATGTTGTTTGAGTAGAACGGAGGAGTTCCTGTATACAATTCATACAAAATACAGCCAAGGGCCCTGCAATTTGGAAAACATTTTATTCTGAAAATAGGAAGATTAGCTAATAAAAAAGCAGGATGAAATTAAAAACATAAAACAATTTGTTGAGAAAAATTATTACAGTTAGAGATTATGACTAACAAAAGTGAGATGATTTTGTTGCAGTTCATTGTATGTAGAAATTATTCATAAAGATACACAAAAAATTAGAAGATAGAAAATAAAACATTTAAATGTTATTTTGTTAGAAAATCTATGAAAATTAAAAGGTTTTGCTTTTAGCCCCACACTTACTGATATTACAGGAAATCAACAGCCATCTCAAATTTTGTGAGTTCAAGAATTGGCAAAAATGTGCTTACAAAGGGAGGAGAACATTTTCAATCTTGCATTTTATTTGTCGTTTCTGCTACTGATAGGATCATAAACTTCACTTCTTTCAAGTGTCACAAGTTGAGTTGGAGCTTTAGGAGTTGGAATCAGTGAAAAGTAGTGGATTCCAACATAAAAAAGTGATATAAAAAAAAGCGCAACTAAATAAATATCAAAATGCTTTTCAGATGGTGATTATCTTCTTTTTAACAAGATGACAAGCATTTAATAATTATAAAAAAGATGTTGATTTTTTTTATAAATGAATTCTTCAAACCCAATAAAAACAATACAACCTTAAATTCACCTAGAAAAACATGCCTGTCCTTTTTGGAATAAAAATGTTATAAATAAGATATATATTTACACACACCAGGGTGTTTTTTTTAGAGGTGGCAAACTTTAAATTGAAAACTATTCTCTTTAATTGCAGATTAAAAAAATATTGATTATTTTGAGTTCAGCTTAGTTTGGCAATACATCATTAAGAGACTGACACCCGTCCAGCGTTTGCAAATCAATTTACTGAGAGAAAAATTTGATGAACGAATAAGTTCACAAAATGCACCTGTCAATTGGACACCTCGTTTGTGCAATTTAATCTCCATTGAATCATTTTCTTTAGGAATTTGTAAAGTCCCATGTCTATGCTGATAAATCAAACACAATCGATTATTTGGAAGACAGAATTCGACATGTTATTGTTGAAATACAGCCTGATTTAATGCGTAGATTTTGTGAAAGTTGAACCTCTAGATTATGCCAAATAAGCACAAACAATGCGGGACACATGCTCAAAATTGTATTTAAATTATGTAAAAAATTAATCTTTGAAATAAACCACATATTTATATGAAAATATTTTTTTCATTTTAATTTAAAGCTCTTGCATCTAAAAAACACACCCTTTTCTGTTCAATGATCTGCTTCATGTAATGCGTGAATTTGATGATTTTATTTTGATCATCATATTCAGTCTAATGTCCATTTTATATGCTAGCATGTGTTGGATGACTACAAGGAATTCACTTCCAAATTAACCTATCTCTGGCCAAGCCTTTATTTATCCCCCTTTCTCTCATCACTTTTCACATGTTTTTCTTGGCCTTTCTCTATAAACTGAACCTGCTATCCTGACCGTTCTACATCTAATGACCCGAGAACTCTCATCCATTCTTTCAATGTGGCCATACCATCAAAGTCTCCTGTTCTGTACACATCTCTCTATACCCTTTTTTTTAATATTTTATTCCAATACATCATTTCACAATAGAAATACTGAAGAACAATAAAATGAAGGAACTGATTTGCCTTGTCACCGCTTCCGGGTAGCGCTATGCTAAAAGTTAGGAAACACATTAGCTGACTATAATTAGTTTCATCTGAAAAAAAGAAACATAATACAAAAATTTTCACTTACCACAAATCAGCAGTGTGGTCGTATGGTTGATCTTTAACAATCTCTGGCGCCATATACAATGGGGTACCCTGAAAAACAAGAATCACAATTTTTTGTTTATGAATTAGATTTTATTTAAACTTTTAAAATAAATTTGTTTAGGAATTATGCAGATGAGGAATTCTCATTGCATTGTTTTTCAATCGACGATTGTTCTCACTGCTATAATTTATTTTTTTACAACATTTTGGCAAATTTGGCTGCCAACTTTCTCTAGGTGTCTTTTTCATCCGCTCAGATTTTTTACTCATATTCAAGTTTCACAGCTGCTCATCATTTATCGCATAGTCCAATGTTTTCTGATGAATCCAATAAATTGATTGGTACTTGTGCACTTATTGAACTGTGCTGAAATAATGACATTATTATTTAGAAAGCTATTCTTAATATGGGAAGAGGAGGGTATTTGTAACTATTCTGTACTTTCACCTGACAATTAAATCAAAAAAGGTATTGTAAAACTTTAATTTAACTTGAAAATACTATTTAAAAATAGCATGGTTAAATAAGTGCACAAGAACCAATTGATAATCTTTTTAAATTTACTTTTAAATTCATGAACAATCACGCATAATATGGCATTCACAATCATGTGGAGCATGGCATAACAGTTCTTATCAAACATCTAAAAAGTTTTTATCAGCAATATTTGGATTTGTGGCAACATTCACCCCATGCTGGTTCAGTTGGATTTCTCTCTGGTGTGTACCACATCTTGAAATATTGATGCAACATTTGCCACAAAAAAATATTGGGGGGTGGATTTGCTTAAAGGAACAGATCCTAATTCTACCCAGAGTTTCTTATTTAACCAATAGATCAGGGCTGTATGGATAAATCTATCTTTAGTTGACCTTTGACAACTAAATATTTTCATTTACTAGCCACCCACATGATTTTTGGAATATGACAACTTTTTTTCTGTGACAAGTACATACTTCATAAAGACGTTTTGTATTTTCTTTTTAAATAAGTGTAATTCTAAATATGCACTGAATTTTATGTGAAATTTGAAAGTATAAACACTCAAATTTCTTCAGATGTTAAAAGAAATATATTGTTCTATTAAATCCATTATTGTTTAAATAATTTGACTTAGCTTGCTTTATTAAAAAAACTAATGAAGGTTAAAAAGAGATTTTTCACTCAGTAATAAGCTTTAGAAGATTGTCGGTGAAAATAAACACCATTGCCAAAAAGATAAGCATATTATTATTTCTAGTCACCACTTGGAAAAAAATCACTCACAAATGCAACTGTTTCATTCGCAAACATAAGGCCCTGTAGACTGACCCTGACAGATACTACCACTCCCAGCCAGAATGAACTTGTGGAGAGAAATTCTAACTAAAAAGTGTTCATATGTCTTGAAGTTTACAAATTGGAGTCTCATCACTTGATGCAGCTTTAAGTCATAGCCAGGACACTTAGAAAATGCAATGGTTTATATGAACATTCATTATTTCATATGTTGTGTGCATAAATTTGAAAATTAACCTCAAAATAAACAAGAAAATAAAAAACATCAACAAACCTAACAAACAATATTACTGAAAAAAGCTAGAAAGCAGATTGGCTGAAACTTAGTCAAAAAATAAACATCAACAGTGCGGATGTTGGTTTGAAGAAAACGAACACAAATAATTTTCAAGTAATGTATTAATTAATCATTAAATATTCAAATTAATATTGTCATTATTATAGCTTTGATAACTTCATGGTTCTTTTGTATTATTTAAATTGTTCGGATCGCTGTTCTCATCTTATATATTATTTGTACAACAAAGTTGTTTGATCTAGCTGAAATTTTGCATGTGCAATGATTTATATCTCTAGGGGTTATGTGGCAAATTACAGCTCTGAACTAATTGTGGTTTCTGTTTTACAGGTGTTTGAACTGAGTCAGGTATGAAATGGAGCCTGTTGAATGTCGAGCAGTGATCCGGTTTTTGTATTTGAAAGGACGCACACCACGGGAGACTTTTGATGAAATGAAAGAAACTTATGGTGATAATGCCCCATCATATGACCTGGTAAAACACTGGCATCGTGAATTCAAACATGGCCGGAAGTCTGTGGAAACAGCTCCCAGACTGGTCGCTCCCCCTTCTGCCATTGATGAGGCATCTGTCTGTCAAGTTGAGGCTGCCATTTTGGAAGATCGGCGCATTACTATTCGCCAAATAGCCCAAGATGTCAAGATTAGTACAGGGTCTGTGGAAACTATCATTCATGACCATTTGAATAAGCATAAGTTGTCTGCCAGATGGATTCCCAGGTTGCTCACACCATTCCAGAAGCGAGAACACGTTGAGTGCTCGAGGATGAATTTGGAGATGTGCCAAGAAGATGAGTCAAAGTTTTTCAAAAGACTGATTACACAGGATGAAACCTGGATCCATCACTATGATCCAAAGACCAAAGCCCAGTCAATGCAATGGAAGCACTTGGACTCACCACCTCCAAAGAAGACAAGGGTGCAGCCCGCCGCTGGCAAGGTCATGCTCAGTCTTCTGGGACCAGGACGGAGTAGTGATCACAGATTTCCTGGCAAAGGGTACCACAATTACAGGAGCCTATTATACTTAACTTTTGAGGAAATTAAGGGAAGCTATCAAAATGAAGAGGCGGGGCAAGATCAGCAAAGGTACCCTCCTCCTGCAGGACAACGCTCCGGTCCACAACTCGCATGTCGCCAGATCAGAAGCACAGGCATGTGGTTATGAAATCCTCTCCCATCCTCCCTACTCTCCAGACCTTGCACCCTCTGACTTTCACCTCTTCCCAGCCATGAAGTTGTTTTTGAAAGGAAAGCGTTTTCCAGATGATGCAGCCTTGCTTTTGAAGTCATGTCGTGGTTGGAGGACCAACCTGTGGTGTTCTACAAAAACGGTCTCCAGAGCTGCATCAAACGATGGGAGAAATGTATAACTCTGGGTGGTTCCTATGTAGAGAAAGACTAATAACTGTGCCAAGTTTCGTTGCTCTACTGCTATGGGAAGTGGGTCAGGGGCATTACTTATTGCACGCCCCTCGTAAATATTGTTTGTTAGATGATTTAATGATTATTGTCCCTTTTCCTTTCTTTTTGTTTGTCATATTTTAAACTATTTTTATAGGGCTGCAATATTAATGCATCGTCTTTGCAAGTTAAATATAAAAAAAAATCTGGTTTTCAAACACCATAATGAAAGCTTCTTTCCCAGAACTGGTTGCATGTGGAACACTGTTCCGTTTGCCTGCTTCCCAGTTGAATACAACATGGTAGCCTTTAAATCAAATGTAAACAAGTTCTTGTTGAACCGTCCCCATAAATAATGAAATTCTACCCAATTTAACCATTAATAATTACTACACTGCCATCTTACATTCATTAACCCTTATTCTCGAGTAGCCTTTGGGCCTTGATAAGTTGTGACTCCCAAGTAAAAAAGAAAGAAGTTAACCTTCAAAAGAATTTTTTTTTAGCTTCATATGTTGCAAATGGAATGTTTCCAAAGTTACGATCAATAAACAGAAAGAGATACTCGTGTGATGGCTACATTGAAAGAATGAATTGTCTCACATGGTTTTAAGGTTAAGTGGTAATAACCAAAGACAAATACAGCTACAGAAATGAGTAACAAACACATGCAATATGATCCGCATGTGTCTTGTCTTTCTTACCTTGACAGAAGTGAGAACCAGTGTATCGAAACTCATCGTTCGAGCAAATCCAAAGTCACAAAGTTTAACCTTCTCTCCTTTAGCGAGAAGAATGTTTTGTGGTTTCATGTCTCGGTGAAGAATACGATGAGAATGCAGATAATACAAAGCTGACACCAGTTGACAGGCAATATGGCGCACCTGAAAAACAAACAGAAGAGATGTTATGATTAATCTGATATATAATATATAAAAGTATTCTATATCTGTTTGTCAGTTGGGTCAAGAGGATAGATGGATATGCTATTTGAAACAGGAAAATCTGATTTTAAAAAAATCATACATACAAAGCTAACCTTCACAGAACAATCTGTTAACTTCAATACCTACCATACAATATAAAGAAAGGAATTATTTATTGTCTACAACATTGAGCTAAGGCAATTTAACACTAATAGATATCAAGAAGCATTGGACAGCCTTAAACAAATGCTGCATGTGATTAACTGTACAGAGAGGATGATATCAGCTCCAAAAAATCTGGATCAAGCATCAAAAGAACACTACCTCCCCCCTAAAAAATCTCACCACAGTTTGTTTAGCATATATGAAAGGTAAAAATAAATAAAATCAGAGGAAATGTAATCCATATGACATCAGGAACATATTCATCTCTCTAAACATCTCATCTGAATTCTAGAGAAAACATCATGACCAAGAACTGTGTATACGCCGTTTCATATAAATGTAGAAAAATATACAAGAATAAAACTAAAATACCAGAAAGCTGTAATATATTGAAATATTGAAAAATTATATATAATTGACTACGTATGGAAGGAAAAAAAATCATCTATCCTTGTAGAATAAAAGTAAAAATTAGACAAAGAATGAAAGTGAGTATAAAATTTTAAAGTAGCACATATATTAGGTGACAATGGCTTCCTAAGTAGACCTGATATAGAATTAAATACAATAGAGAAGCAATTATCATAGCGCAACTAAAAATATTATATATATATATAGGGTGGAACAATAAAAGTGCCACCTAAAAAAAAAAAAACAACACAGTAACTTGATTATGTA
Source organism: Euprymna scolopes (assembly GCF_053919585.1). Taxonomy (NCBI): domain Eukaryota; kingdom Metazoa; phylum Mollusca; class Cephalopoda; order Sepiida; family Sepiolidae; genus Euprymna; species Euprymna scolopes. Next base: position 144,158,783 of record NC_136482.1, read on the forward strand.
GTAGAGCTGACATAAATAGATGTAACTGCCTTCAGCCTCAATCACTGCATCAATGCAGATCCAGAACGGGGAGCATGCCTTTTCCACAAGCGCCAGCGGGAGCTCGGCGATTACTCGGCAGATGGTGGCAATCAGGCTGACTTTGGTGTTGTAGAAGGTGATGTTGTTGGTGATGTTGTATGATCAAACAAAGTAGTTCAACAGGTTCAGGTTGGGGGAGGATCTGCCAGCAGCCACCTGATTGCACCAGGGGATCACCACACTTTTTATCACATCCAGGTACACTTTGATGTTGACTTTCAAGCGGACATCAAAGATGTGAGGTGGCATGATGTGGTCCTTACATGAAACCATACAAAAGACCATAATTGTGGATGTGGAAACTTTGTTTTGATCACCCTGGGCACATCCCTGTTATTCATGGCAATCCAGCGATGATTTTGATGGTGCTGGCAATGGTCCTGTTGTCATAACTTGGATCGGTAGAGAGCACAAGTTGTGCAGTGGTGCAGCTCTGATCTCGCTTGTTGAACATTGTGTTACTTTATGACATGATAGAAGGCTTCTATCATTCTTGGGATTTGTACACAACTGGCCAACTAGTAGATGGTCTGCAACAAAAGAAGAACACTGGTTTTTATTAAATGGAAATGGAATAATGTCGTCTTTTCTAGGGCGACAATTTATCATTCCATCCTGTATATATATACATATATAAGTACTCCTGTTGCACATCTAAATGGTCCGGGATATGACCTTAAACTATATCCAGTGGTAAGGCCCAAGCTTGCTTGGGGAGTGTGGAGACACCCTTTTATTGCCATTACTCCTAGATCCACTCTGACCCGGAGTGGTAGTACCTGTTAGGGTCCCAACTATGGGTTAAATAGAAACCGACTTGAAAACAACAAATATATTCTATTAAAAACTTTTTCTTCAAAATCTTTGGATTCGGCATTAAAAAACCTGAAAAGGGTTGACATGCCGTAAAACAAAAACAACCAACCAACCAACAAGCACATCTAAACAAAGATTAGGTTTACAGCTTTCAAAACTGATATTAGAATTGTCAACATGGCACAACGGATAAGATGTTGCTAAACAATCAGTTCCAAGTTACAGGCTTATAAAGATTGAAGGATAATAACTAAAAATAACTTGTGTTTTATTTGCATAGGCAACTTTCAGTTATTTTCATAAACAAGACCTTTTAATCCGTGGAACACATTACCACCAGACTGCTCCCTTGCAAACTACAACATCATCTTTAACTCCAATGTTAACAAATCCTTGTCATAAACTGCTTATAAGTAATCCAATTCTGTTCTTTATCAGTTTCAATCCTCTCATAATATTCTTCATCATTTCAACCAACAATCCATTTCATATCTATCTTTTATCTTTCAGTGATTTTTGGCCTTACAAAGTGATGACTCAATAGTAAAAACAAAAACGTCTCAGAAGACTATGGGACTATTATATTCTTCAATTTGAGGTATATCTCTTACTGATTTTTATTTTTAGGTGATTATTTAAAAATGTTCTTTATTAGAATTCATCCGAGTTGTACACATTGTAGTGTTCAGTCACAAAGGAGACAAAATACAGAATCCAAATCACTTTTTCGGGCAACAATGAGATTTATTTCCTCATTGTTACCGCCGTGATGTCACCCACATGATCTAGAATGTTCTCCACACTTCTCTCATGGTCGTTCTCTTTCTCATTTTTTATAATCTTTTTTTTTTTTTACCAGTGATGTCATTTCGCAGGCATTTACATACGTTCATCCGCACTGTTACAGAACAACACAATTTTTTAAATTCTAGCTTAGTATGTTGTTATACTGCCAATAATACGGTACAACAATCTGTATATGTATAAAAGTGAAATTGTCTTTCTGTGTGTGTGTGTGTGTGTGTGTGTGTGTGTGTGTGTGTGTGTATATTTCCCTACCAAACTACTCTGTCAATTTTCAGACTACAGACTTGATATTTGAAATAAGGAGTATTGACGTTTAGAAAAATCTTTTTAATCGATTTCGGACAGAAATTTGGCTGTTAAGGGGTCAAAGTTCAACGATTTGACATTTGTAAACTCTAGCAAACTCTTCTGCTAATTTTGGGTCTAAACACTTGAAATTTTACATGTAGATTACTTGGACATGGACCAAACTTTTTAATTTGATTTGAGCCCAAAACAATAAATGTTAAGGGGTCAAAATTGGGGTCAAAGCTGTTAAAAATTTGACCTCTGTCAAATTACTCAGCCAATTTTTGGTCTAAACATTTGAAATTTTACATAAAGTGTATTCAAACATCGAAAAAGCTTTTCAATCAGTTTTGGGCCGAGAATTTGGCTGCCAAGAAGTCAAAGTTGAAAGAGTTGAACTTTGCAGACTCTACCAAACTCCTCCACCAATTTTAGGTCCAAACGCTTGAAATTTTAGATGTAGGTTACCTGTACACAAGTCAAACTTTGTTAATATATGTATACAGATGTACATAAAGTTATGAACAGTAGATAAGACCCAAGCAAAGCCGGGCTGAACTGCTAGTAACAAATAAAAATGGGATAATCAGTTTTATTTGTCAGCTTGAATGCTATTTGGGTCTGACTTTGAAAGTACAACAAGATAATTTTATATGTTAGATGATATGCCACACCTTAAATAGCTGCAGATTTTATTTAAAGATTATTTGCTAAGTATTCAATCCATATTGATTTGAAATCCGCAACATGCAACATAATAGTGTCCTCATCTTTGATATTTCATCGTTTGATGAAGTTGCATATAAATTAGATCATTTCAAGACTAACCTGATCTTCCGGCAAAGTTCCATCGTCTTCAAGAATTTGGAAAAGCTCACCATCAGCATAATCCATCACAACCACCAACTGCAAAAAAAAAAAAAAAAAAAAAAAATCAAGAACCGTATGTATTTTCACGATAACTTTTAGGCAAGGTGAATTAATTGTGTTTAGGATTAGAAGCGTTAGAATAAAAACAAGAAAATAATGTTCATAAGATGTGTTCATTCAATCTGTTTGGCAATGAAAATGTTATTTCAGAATTAAGCATAATATATAAACGGATAAAATCTTTTATAATGGTGCTTGTGAAATATTGCAAAAAGAAAGAAAAGAAACTATTTCTAAAAGTGTATGAAAAACAATAAAAACGTGACCCTGACTTTTAAAGAAATCAACATTTAAAAATGTATTCAAACTTTTTGGTCAAATAATTATTGGTAAATTTTTACTTTAACTGCAACTCAACACTCACCTTTAAATTGACAACTTTTATAGGTTTTAAGGTATGCTGAAAACGAATATCACATTCAAATTTTAGGCAAACAAGTATTTTTATGGGTATTGACATTTTTTTCTAATGTATTACTTAATGAATTTCAATGGCTGTCGCCATTCTTAACATGGCGAGGAGTGTGTTTTGTAACATGCATGTATATTAGTACTTGTTCAGTTGGAAAAAAATCAGGCCACTATTAAAAACATAAAGGATTACATTGAATAATAAAGGTCATAATATTCAGAAAACTAGTTGTCTGCCCCAAATTTAAATGTGATATTCGTTTTCAGCATACCTTAAAACATGTAAAAGTCATCAATTTAATGATGAATGTTGAGTTGCAATGAAAGTAAAAATAATACTGAATTATTGAATCTGCAATATTTTGCTTTTACATTTCTTTTATTGATTTTAGAAAGTTGTTAAAGTGTGCGAATTTTCAAAACTTAAATCCAGTCAACTAAACTCAACCTTGCCATCATGAGGAAGCAGTTAAATGCAAGGTGCTCATTAAGAATTACACTTATTTTAAAAAAAAAAATTACAGAAAAATCTTTATGATGTACTCATCCCAGAATGAAGATATCATATTCCAAAAATCACAAATTGGTTAAGTAGTTTGTTTTTTTTAACTAAGAAAATAAAAATGTATGATTTTTAGTGATTTCAATACTAAATATATCCATTATAAGGCTCATTTTCAAGTTGTCTCCCTTTTATTTATTACAACATGGCTGATGAAAATCCTACATCTCGCTTGTTTTTTCTTAGTTAAAAAAAATGCTTGATCAATTTAAGTGATTTTTGGAATATGACATCTTCGTTCCATGATGAATATGTACATCATAAAGACTTTTCTATATTTTTGTTTTTTTTTAATAAGCTCCAAATGGCAATTTGAAAAGATCAACAAAAAATAAAAAGAAATAAAAATAGAAAAAAAAAACAAAAAAAAAAATGGTTACTTACTTCTTCCTCAGTTTCAAAACTGTCTAACATTTGTACAATGTTCTCATGTTGCAGGTTACGCATAATTTCAATCTCCTGCCGAAGACCACGCAGCTCACGCTCAGATTTACCAACTTTGGGAATAAACTTCAGAGCCACAACCTGTTTGTAATTAAATAGATAAAAAAAAAAAAAAATGAAAAAATGTCAGTGAAAGAAATTTTACTTAAATCTGTAAAAATAGCATCAAATGTATGTATTTGTCTGTTTGCAAAATGTTTTGACAAAGTAGTTTTAAATAGCAGTTAATATGACATCAACTGGTAATAACATCAGAGTAACAAACAAAGGAAAGAAAGAAATAAAAATCCAAGTCAGCATTATTTTCTGTTTTAGCATTTATTACCATTACATTCCAAACAATGTCTGCTCCTTGTTTTTCTAACTCTTCATTTCGTCTGCCATGAGATAAAAAAATCCTGCTGTCTTGACACCAGCTTAAAAGTCTCTCACCACCATCACAGGGCCACACATCCATCTTGCTCGGTCGAACACTTTTCCTCTCTCTGACTACATGCTGGTTGTAGCCAGCCATTTCTTGTCTTCGATTTTACATTTCCATCTTTTTCAACACGTACACTTTGCTTCTCTCTCCGACCACATGCAGTCCTTTTTTTTTTTTTCTTATCACACTAACACACGCACACTTCCTAATTTGCATATGTGCTTTTTCGGCTACTGCTGCTAATATATTTGCAAGCCAGATATCCTGCTGAAAATTTTACATGCGCTCATGTTTCTACCAGAAGTCAGACATTATTTCAGAGACTCTAACCAAGAGGTTTTTTTTCTAAGCACTCCTTTAAGATTTTTTTTTGGATTGATAATACTAACAAGCAACCAGAAAAGATCTGCTTATAACATATCGAAATGGATTGATTTGCTATCTTTCGGCAGGTGATCACCTAATGATTTTCTACAGCATGTTAGAACACAAGTTATTCTTTGCAGAGTTGATTATTCTATCTATTGAATTGTCTGTGACTCAGTGCATCTCACTTTCTTATGCAATGTTAATTAAGCAATCCATTATAATAATTAGTACTAAGATCAATTTCCAATGCAGAATCTTCAACTAGATACATTTTTGCTTGTTTACTTGTGTATAAAGAACAAAATTGGCGATCTGTATATTTGCATTACGTTTTATGATATAAATACTCATTTTTATGGGAATATAGTTGTTTCAGATCATTTTAAGCAAAATTCCATAGCAATTAAAATGAATATCAGGAACCTAAGTTACAAATAGAAAATAACAAAAAGAAAAATCCACATTTGTTAGTTCACCTGTGCATGCGAAAAATGGTCAAATTTGCTTTACATTTGTGACAATAAAAATAGCTATTAAACAGTGCCAGGATTAACAATAAAAAGGAAAAGAAAAGAAAGGAGAAAATTCTACGAACTTACGTTAGCTGAATACTTGCGTTGACCTTTGTACACTTTGCCATATGATCCTTCTCCAATACATCCCAAAAGATGGTAGTTCTCCATGTTCTATCTTCACAACTATCAAAACAAATATAAAATAAACAATTGGTATAGCACGCATTGCCAATGCCTGGAGCGAGATAATTTTGAACCTTTTCACAAGTACATGATCATTACTGGACCAAACACACTATCACTTGAGTATTGAACCCCTAACTCTACATATATGTATTTTAAGAAAATTCAGATCTGATTAAAACAAAAAGTATTTAACGTTTGTAGATTCAAATTTATTCAAAAATTCAAAATAATGTTTTCTTTCTTTTTTAGCTTAATTTCCTTATCTTTTTGTTTTTGCTGCAGATGAAGCATCCTACTGGATGCCAGAATTTTTCATATTTCAGAGACTCAAGATTACTAGGATCCAATATTCAATTCCAATTATCACCTTTTTTACTCATCTTCACCCCAAACAAGGCATATCACCACCTGAACATAAGGGGCTACTATTTGGGACAATGTTTAGGAGAGATGTGTGAGATGTTGGTTTACATTACATTTAGACTTCTGAATATGAATGAGTGTGGGATTTTTTTTTTTTTTTTGCTACGCTGGTTTGTTGAGGTTATGTACATCAAGGGGGCACAAGTGTGATGGTTTCCCCCTTTTTCTCCATACGTCTGTGAAGTGGAATGGACGTTTTTTTTTTTTTAACTATAACATATTCAGATAGATACTTATTCTAAAGAAGATGTTCACACAGTTATAGCAATGATCATTTAATTATATATATATATATATATATATATATATATATATATATATATATATATATATACACACACACACACAGGGTGTCCACAAAGTCTGGCTGCATAATCTACACGGTGCCCACAAAGTCTGGCTACATAATCTACATGGTGCCCACAAAGTCTGCCTACATAATCTACATGGTGCCCACAAAGTCTGCCTACATAATCTACATGGTGCCCACAAAGTCTGCCTACATAATCTACACGGTGCCCACAAAGTCTGCCTACATAATTTACATGGTGTCCACAAAGTCTGACTGCTTAATCTACATGGTGCCCACAAAGTCTGGCTGCATAATGTAGCCAGACTTTGTGGACACCCTGTGTGTGTGTATATATATATATATATATATATATATATATGTAAATATTAAGTAAGATGATTGGTAATTAAAATTAAAAATCGGTTTCATAAGGAAGAACAAACAAAATCAATAAATTGTACGATCGTTTCGGAAACTATGTTTTTATTGTGATAGACATTGAGTCTTGGACAATAATTTAATCATATAGTATATATATATATATATATATATATATATATATATATATATAAATATATACTGTACAGTCTTTAACCCTTCTCCTCGAGTGGCCTCTTGGCCTTGATAAGTGGTGATGCCTATGTAAAAGAAAAAGGGGTTTTGAAACAATGTCTCCTCATCAGCAAAAATATCGGGTGAGTTTTTTTTTAAAAGACACCAAAAATAAACCTAGCTTTTTTTAAGTAAGGCGGATGTATCTTTTAATGATTCACCTTCGAAAAGTCGTACGTATCATCGTCAATGCATTCATTTACCATCCAAATGAATGCATTGACGATGATACATATGACTTTTAGAAGGCGAATCATTAAAAGATACATCTGCCTTACTTAAAAAAAAGTAAGGTAAGATGCTATTAGTCATGGCTATTGATGATTTGGGAAGGCTCCTTATAATTGTCAAAGGAAAGCAGCTTAGTCTTAGTAGCATAAATGTTACCATCTATTTATGGTCGCATTCCACTACAGTCTGGAGGTCGTTTTCTATAGATTCTGCCATTGTTTTAGATATGTGTACATCCGTTTTTCTTTCATGCCTGTTATAGAGCATTATATTGTCAGCAAACATACCTATTTTAGAAACTATGTTATCAAGGAGATCGTTTATGAATAAAGGTCTAAGAATCGACCACTGAGGCACTCACACATAATTATTATGCTGTTTGGAAGTACATCTATCAAGGACAACCTGTATAACCTTATTGTTTAAGACGGATCTAATTTAGTATTCATTCAGTTATACCTTCTAATTGAATTTTCATTAGGAGCCCTTCATACCAGGCTTTGTCAAAGGCTTTGGATATATTAAGAGCTACAGCACTGACTTCCCTTGCCTTAACCAGTTTATGATATATGTATTCAGAGATAACTGCTAAAATATTTGCAGTAGAACCGCATTGCTTAAATCCATCTGTCGGTCAGAGACAAGATTTGCTTTTACGAGGTGGTAGACTAGTGGTTGATTGATTAATGATTCAAAGTTTTTAGCAAAAATGGGGAGGAGACTGATAGGATGATAATTGAGCGGGTCAGTTATTTCACAAGAATTTATGTACACTGATATCACAGAGGCCATTTTCCAACTATTTGGGAAGCCACTCAGGGATAAGGGTTATTGCAAGTACAGTACGTTAGTGTGGAGATTTGATGAAGTGTTTACTTAAGGGGGCGGTTCATAACAAATTCCTAATGAACCACCCCCTTAAGTAAACACTTCATCAAATCTCCACACTAACGTACTGTACTTGCAATAACCCTTTACCCTGAGTGGCTTCCGGGCCTTGATAAGTGGTGACCACTGTGTAAAAAAAAGAAAAAAAAAAAGATTTAGCAAGGTATTTGTTGTAGATTTTGGAAAGTATGGAGGCTAGCTCGTGTGAGCATTTCTTAATTAGCATAGTAAGGATAATGTCAGGCTAACACATCTTGGAAGTGTCAAAGTTTGTTATGATATTGCAGACATGAGAAAGAGTGATTTTCACTTAATAAAACAAACAGAAAATAATTTTTCCAGTATAATTTATGAAATTCTATGCATTTACCTTCACAATTGATACACCACCAGAATTCCTACACATCCAACAATGAATCATATGGGTTGGCCATTTATTAACAGACTCCTGTATTGGAGCAGCATCTCCACCATTTTATAAAAGCTCTACAGGTTTTGCCTTTTTTATCGTTTTTTCCTTCCATAAGGTTAATCCTAGATTAATGGCCACCATTGTTACTTATCTCCCTTAAAATAAAATTTGGTTATAATCTTAAAAACACTATCTGGTCCAAAACTGGATGATCATTATTGCCTGGTGGCCTAGTAGCAGATAATCAGTTTACATTCCATTTATATGTGAAAGTGAGCCCCTAAAGTCTAAAATATTATTTTTTTTTTTTTTTACTGTCAACTTTTTTAGGGTGTTTACATGTAACCATCTAAAAATATAGACTCTTATTTTGAAAGAGAGGGTGGTAACTTCGCACAGTTTTACCAAAATAATAACATGTTGACAGGACAACTAGACATGATATCCAAGCGATTTGATTTGGGTACCTGTAGTCCAAAAAAAAAAAAAAAAAAAAAAGAAATCAACAGCACTCCTATGACACATTATTAGCACTTCTCAACGTCGACGTGTTCTCTTTGCTGTCAAACACTCAACTTGTTGTCCTACACAATTCGCCCTTCTTATCGCAGTCACTCCTGTCACATGCAAATCATATTTTGAACCCCCCCCTCTCCAATAATCTTTAAAGACCATTTTACATCATATAGACTCTTTTTTCTTTTTACACAGGAATCACCACTTATCAAGGCCCGGAGGCCACTCAAGGATAAGGGTTAATGGGTACACATTAGTCAATGTGCTTATAGCTTAGTAAACATAAGTAGTGGGAATTTTGTACATTGGATTACTTAGGGGGACGGTTCATCAAGAACTTGTTTACATTGGACTTGAAGACAAACAGATTGTAGTCAGCTGGAAAGCAGGCAATCGGAAGAGAGTTCCACAGGCGTACAATTCTAAGAAAGAAGCTTTGTTCATGGAATCTGCATTTAGGTTTAGGTTTAGGCACAGATAAAGAGCGTGGGTAATTATTGATAGTGGTTTTGACTAGACGAGTGTTTTTCGTGAAAGTTTGGTAAGGGTTGAACATAGATTGAAGCTCAGCTGAGCAATTACCATGAAAATAATGATAAAGCAGAGACAGGCTCACAACGTCTCTTCTGTGGGAAAGAGGTTTCAGGAAAGAAAAAAGGGTATCCCCCACTCAGCTAAACTAGCCTTCACTATATGGTTAGAATAAACTAGCTTTTAATATATTGCCTAAAGACAACTAACCGTTGATAAATGGCTAGACACGACCAACCCTCCATACACAGCTAGACACGACTAACCCTCCATGCATGATTAGACACAACTAACCCTCCACACATGGCTAGGCACAACTAACCCTTCATGTACGGCTAGACATAGCTAGCCCTCTATACAAGGCCATAACAATTTTCAAAACATCTGACTCTCGAATTGTATAAACGATTCTCCAAAACTGTAAAAAAATCCGACGCTCGTCTTGTAATTCAAACTTCTTCATAACACGACGATTCGAAGTTTCAAATAGTCCGACTCTCAATTATGATCGCATCTACTTTTTTCTTTTTTGTCGAAAATAGCTTTAGTCATTTGTCAACTTCACTGTGTTCTCTTCACTGGAAAACACTCAACTTATTCTTTCTCACAATTCATCCTTCTTATTGCAGCCACTCCTCTAAAATGCAACTTATATTTTGAAACTACAATACCAAAAAGTGAAGGCGTATCTCAAGTAATTTACAATTTTAATGACAAATTTTAGGGTTGAAATGGCCTCATATCGGAAATGGGCTGGTCACAATCTCTAAATGAGAATTACGCTCTCAAGTGGGACAATAAACCATGAGAGCAAATATTCCAATTTGCTCTTCAACTAAATGTCGGAGACACGGATTTTCATGTGTAGATCAGATCTTTAGAAGAGGGTAGTACGTAACTAACGAGCAAATTCATTTAACTTAACTTTGGAGTGGGGGGGGGAGATTCTTATAATTGTCACATAAATTTTAGAAAGTAAAATGGTTCCTCTCTGTTCTTAAAGAACGGCATTACTTAAAACTATATTTTAGTTTAAAAAAAAACTGGTTTAAAGCAGTAATTAGTTGACTCATTTGCAAAATATTAACTTATCGTTTGCAGGTAGAAAAGTGGCGTCCATGTCAAAGTTGTATTTTCAAAAACAGAACTTGCTATTAGGTTACACTGTTTTCAGCCTTTGCCCTTTCGCCCTCTTTACGAGGGGGCAAAATCGGAGGTAAATCCTTGCTTGTGAAAATACAGCTTTTGACGTTATTTTTTTAGAAAGCAATTATAATTTATTGTGTTTCTTCACAAACAAGTCAACTAGCCATATTTTTTTTTCTGTTTTTTTTTTCTTTCTATTTTGCTAAAACAGCGTTTTAAGTAACACGAAGTTGTTTGAGAATAGCACTGAAACATTCCATTCTAAATAATTTATGCTAGCAAATTATAAATTCATCTGCTTTAAGAAAATATGAAAAAAAAAAAAAAAAAAAGGATTTGGATATTTATTAATTTCTCAATAAATAAAATTATTTTTAAATCACCAACATTTTTTTTAATAAAAAAAAAAACAACAACGAAATAGACAAAATTTGTTATTCTTTCCCAAAAATATTTTAACAACATTTTCTTTAAAGACCAATTAACAAAAAACATTCATAATCTATGTAAATACGTAGATTACTTACCAAGCCATACATTCCTAACATCATTTACTATTTTTTTCTTAAAAGTAAAGTTCAACGATTTGTAAATAAAAACTTCGTTGGTAGGCAACAAACTATCAACAGTTTTCACAGCCGCATATTCGTAATAATTTAAATATAATTAATTATGCATTTTTATTTAATTTATATATTTTCAAGAAAATTTTTTAAATATTTATTAAAATCTTTATAGTGATTATTATTGTAATCTTCATTATTATTAAGTTAATTTTAGATTTTTTAAAAAATATCTATCATTTATACGGTGTACCGACACCGTTAATAGAGTATTGCCGTAAATTTCTGTACCTCAATATTTCGGACACATAAATTAAACTAAATTATAATGCTTGAATTTCGGAATATCAGCAATAAAAGTTACTGAAAACGTAGCAAAATATAATTACATCATTGAATAATTATGCTGTAATAAAAGAAATGAGTCACAGTTTACACATTTTGCACGTATAGCTTCATAAAAATATTTATTTCTTATTAAATCACATTCTTTTTAAATATCTTAAAATATTTCATAGTAAACTATACCTTTTCAATATATGTTTATTTAAGTATACTGTGATATTAACTTTCTTAGTTTGAAACATTTTTTTCGACACTCGTAGTTTTTTAGTTTTTTATTTTTAAATAGGAATTACAGAAGGGACATATCTAAGATGCACCGTTTTAGTGAAATATATTTACACACAACACGTGGTTTCGTTGAGGAAACACGTTTTTGGAATACCTAGGCATTAAAAGAAAGAAATAATGGGGTAAGAAAGAATATTGCGGTCATTTAAAAAAATGTTTGAAGTATTTTCTTTTCTATTGAATAATCGAAGTTTGTGTTTTAGTTTCGATTATGTCTTTTATCTAAAGAAGTAACATTCGTTATTCACGCCATAAACATATCTTCTCGAACTAAAGTAAATTGAATTAATCACTATTATTCTATAATGAAAAGAAGCTCCGATTTGAGAAAATCGAAATAAAAATGATAATGAATTAGTTCTTTTCGAGATTGGTGACTCTCAAAACAAGACTTTATTTTTTTAGGAGCACATTCATAACAGTTTCTTTAAAAAAAATAAAATATTTTTTTTAAGTGGGGTTTGTATTACTATACACATAGGTTCGAAAAAGTTGTCAAAAAAACCCAAAAAACAAATATATAACAAATAAATGTGATCAAAGACAAGATAAGTTACTTTTCTACCTAACTGAATAGTTTTTTAGTGTTTTTATTTAATGTAACATGTTTATTCAGCTCGAAAAATTACAGTGTTTACCGATGTATTGGACAATTTAAAATGGCGCCGGACTCTCTGCTGAACAGGGTAAGTTTGGGAAAATTAGTTAAAATTTTAAAAAAAACTATACAAAATATTGTTAAAAATCCACCGAATATGTGTCAGCCTATGTGACGGTAACATATATTGAGCGATTTTCAACAGAGAGTCCGGCGCCATTTTAAATTTTCCAATACATCGGTAAACACTGTATGTTTTTCGAGCTGAATAAATGTGTTATATTATATAAAAACACTAAGAAAATTATCCAGTTAGGTAGAAAAGTAACTTATCTTGCCTTTGGTAACATTTATTTGTTATATATTTGTTTTTTTGACAACTTTTTCGAATCTGTGTATAGTAATACAAACCCAAAAAGAGAATAAAAATACGGTGCATATTTAGAATTATTCTTATTGAAAAGAAAAAATACAGAAAAGTCTTTAAGGTGTAATTACTCTTCAAAACATTTTTAAAAAAAGAAAAAAAAAACGAATATTCCCTAAATATATATATATTTTTAATATCAATAAATCTTAATAGTAAATAAGAAAACTTTTGGGAATATTATGTTTCTTTTTTATCTTTGATTTTAGTCTGATAGGCCTGCAGCAAGCGTCGGGGGGATTTTGCTTTGAGAAAACCAGATAGTGTATTGTTGCCACATCTGGACTGCGTGCTGCATCAACCACTAATCTCTCCTTCTTGAACATGATACTAAAAAACTCTAATAGATCCTACCAAACTCCAAATCCTGTTTCATTGGTATTATCTTACATCCTTGACTGTGCTTCTTTTTGTTTACAAGTATTTTCACTGAAATGTGCTCCGATGAACTTACTGCACTTAAAAAAGAAAAAGTGAATAAAATTATATTGAATTATTGATCTATTAAAGCAATAAAACTTTTTTCTTTTAATCTTACAGGGATGAAGGAGGGAAAAGAATTTTGGCTCAGTTTAAAAGTGAAACGGGAGAATGTGCTGGAACACCTTTTGATTTGCCCGTTGATCTTACAACTGACAAATTGCAATTGATATGTAATGCTATATTGCAACCGGTAAGTAAAAATGTCAATATTAACTAATCCTACTCTTTTACCGTGTGTGTATAATATAATGCTATAGCAAAACCTTATGAAGTGGATATGTGCCAGAATAAGTCACAGATGCCCTTGCATGCAGATGACAAGTACAGAGTTCACATAGGATTGAAAAGTCCTTGAATTTTTAGTTTTGCCTTGAAATATCCTTGAAAATGTCTTGAAAATCATATTTTGTATGTCCAGCAAAAAAATTGTATTGAAATATAAAAAATATAAGCGAAATAAATACTTTTAAATTATGTTTTAAATATTAACAAAAATACCACTAAAATATCTTTAAAATATTGAAGATAAAATCAGAATACATTGTTCTGAATTTGTATTATTTTTGATACAAGAGTTGCGTCCCTTTATCACAAAACTACCTGATGTTTTCTATATAACATTGTGTAGTTTCATTCATACATCTCTTGTATCTGCAGCACCAGAAATTTAAAAGTAAAAGGAACACAGTAGATCAATCTACAATGGGGAAAATAATATTTAATCATGCTTGGTTAGCCAAATGTAAGTGGGTCAAGGAATGTAAATATGATTGTCCATAGATATATTGTTGTAAAAAAAGTGTTTGTTTTGAGGAAAATCCATGACAATACTTTGAAATCGCACATGGCTGGCACTAAACACAAAACGAACAAAAGCCGTAAATAGTTGGCCAGTTTTGTCGAATGTTAGAGAACTTCATTTAAATAACTGTGTGTTCTTTAAAATTACTTTATGAAATAAAGAAATAAATGAAAATGACTTTTCCTGTTGTCAATTAAGTTTTTTAGTTTATTATATCATTGTTTATATACCAAATTTTGTTTGGAAAATTTAGTCTGAAGAAGGCCTTGAAAAGCTTTGGAAAGTCTTGTGAATATCACCAACATGACCTCCCACAACACCAAAGCCAGCCTGATTGCCGCCATCCATTGAGTATTCGCCAAGCTCCCACTGGCGCTTGTGGAAAAGACATGCTCTCAGTTTCAGACCCATTTCAAGGTGGGAATTAAGGCTGAAGGCAGCTACATTGAATAAATGTCAGCTCTACTACATAATCAAGTTACCTGAATCGATTTTTTTCTAATAAAAGTTTTAAAATAAATCTTTAGTGTTGTTTTCTTTAGGGTGACAAATTTATTGTTCCATCCTGTACAAAGGAGAGTTATGTGTCTCGAGAAAGGAATAGTCGGTGAAAGAAGGAAAACAAAAAAGAGACCTGTGGAGGGAAAGAGTTAATTTGGTCTGGGTAACCCGCCCAATATGATATAAAAGGCAGTTGTGTGTATGCATGCCTAACTAAATGCCAAAAACTACAAAACAAACAGCCACAAAGTCAGCATATTCTTCATCAGTCTTGTTCTGGATGAAAAATATCTAAAATTATTCATTCTTTGACTTCAAACTAAGACAGATTTTGTCAAAGGTGATCAGTTTTTCAGACATTTTATATACTAAAGAGAAATAACTCTGATTTTTTTTTTTTTTTTTTTTCAAGGAGTTCTATTATTCCAACTCCTTCCTTGAAGAATCTATACAAAGGAGAGTTGTACGAATCTAGAGAAAGGAATCGTCTGTGAAATAAGTAAAAAGAAAAAGGGGGAAAAGAGAAAGATAGATAAAAAGGTAGAACTTTTAAATATGTTATGCTTTTGCCCCGTACAATGCCATTTGGCCATATTAGTCTCTACATAAAGGTTGATGGTTCAACGTATGAGGGCACAGCTCAATGAAGTTTCCGGCCATGGTTATGATCTTTGGTGCTGTTTTAAGTGAGGACCGCATCATTCCACCTCACATCTTTGAAGTTGGCACCAAAGTGTATCTGAATGTACTGAAGAGTGTGGTGATCCACTGGTACAATCAGGTGGCTGCTGGCAGACCCTAGCTGTAGCAGAACTCGGCAGCAGGCCACAAATCCAAAGAAACCCAGGTTTGGCTTCAGGAGTGCTACGACTTTGTACTGTTCTCTCACTCTCCCTTTCCTCCCCCGACCTGAACACGCTGGATACTTCGTTTGGTTATACATCATGAATATCACCAACATAACCTCCCACAACACCAAAGTCAGCCTGATCACCACCATATGTCAAGTATTTGCCGAGCTCCCTTTGGCGCTTGTGGAAAAGGCATGCTCTCAGTTCCGGGCCCATATCAAGGTGATGATTGAGGCCGAAGGTGGCTACATTGAATAGACGTCAGCTTTGCTACATAATCAAGTTACTCGAATCGATTTTTTTCAATAAAAGTTTAAAAATAAATCTGTAGTGTTGTTTTCTTTAGGGCGACAAATTTATTGTTCCACCCTGTACAAAGGAGAATTATGTGTCTCGAGAAAGGAGAGAAGGAAAATGAAAAAAGGGAAGAGAGAAGGATAGAGAAAGATGTAAAGAGATAGAAATTTTAAATATGTTATGCTTTTGCCCTGGGCAATGCCATTTGGCCATGCTAGTCTCTACATAAAGGCAACAGAAACATCTACATTCTAAAGGAAGGATTTCAGTTTCACCAGCTATAAAGTTAGGTTCAGTTTTTTCTAGAAAACTAATGAGTAAAGTGATCCCCAGTACGTAAAAATAAATTTTGTATATAAAAACTTTGAATAAACAGATAGCTGCAAAATTATTTTTTTTAAAGAAAGAAGAAAAATATGATCCAATTTATTTTTTATTTATTTAAAGTTTTTAAATTCATAATGATGCTTCAAAGAGCTTTAATACCAATTTTTTGTACCTTTAAAGTGAACACATTCTAAAAATCTCACAAAAAAGAGTTCGCTGACTAATAACAAAAACTGCATCAGCACACTTTGGACATAACAGCACAATAATTTTATTTGCAAGAAAAGAAAAAACAGGCAATATAATGCTTTCAATCTCTAAAGAATGGATCTGCAATGGTCCAAAATGTTTCAACTTTAAAAATAATGAAAAAAAAAAGAAAGGAATTGTATTGTATTTTCCTCTTTCTAATAAAATATTTTTGCATCTTATGTGTTTAAAAACAGTTTTTTCTCTTTATTCAAAGGTTTAAATTCCTAATGATGCTGCCAAGAGCTTTAATACCAATTTTTATAAATATTTTTTTTTAATGATTGTCAAGGATCAACAGTCACTATTTACTTCCCACAAGGACAGTTAGACATAAGGTTGGTTTTAATGTGGAGAAAATTTAGCTCCCAAAAAAGAGGTACTCTTTATTGGGACAAACATAAAAATAGTCTCTGCTTAGAAGGATTTCTCCTTCATTAACTAAGGAAAAGAAAATTAAGTGTAGTGACAAAGCATGTGCTACACGTAACTCCTAAAAACAAATTACTGAAATAAATACTAGTGATGTAACCTCGATTCTGAAGCACACAGAAAAAATTATTTTAATTAAAAATAGCTTTTTATGGGTAAAACATTTAAAAAATACAAATAGCTAATGATATATATATTACAGGTATGGGAGTAATAAGCTTTTGAACTAAATTGTAGACATAGTTTGTTGAGTCATTCAGTATTTTTTTCACTTTGGTGTCACTGTTTATCAAGGCTAAAAACCCGCTCTAGAATAAGGGTCAATTGATGTTCAGTAAAAGGTGAGACAACACCATAATGACAAGTAAAGGGAGAACTTAGGTAAGATTTAATTATGTGAGAGGATGTCTCAACAAGAACTTGTTTACATTAGACTTGAAATAAGCTGTCAACACTACAGATTTATTTTAAAACTTTCATTGAAAAAATCAATTCAGATAACTTGATTATGTAGTAGAGCTGATATTTATTCAACATAGCCGCCTTCAGCCTCAATCACCACCTTGCTACAAGTCTGGGACTGGGAGCATGCCTTTTCCACAAGTGCCGGCAGGAGCTTGGTGGATGGCAGCGATCATATTGGTGATGTTTTCGACGTATGACCAAACGAAGTAGTTCAGCGGGTTCAGTTCAGGGGAGGGAGGGGCTAGTGAGGGAAGGATACAAAGTTGTAGTACTCCATCTGAAGCCAAGCCTGGGTCTTTTTGGACTTTTGGGCCAGCGCCGAGTCCTGCTGCCACACCTAGAGTTTGCCGGCGGCCATCTGATTACACCAGGGGATCGCCACCCTCTTCAGCACATCCAGGTACACTTTAGTGTTGACTTTCAAGCTGACTTTGAAGATTTGAGGTGGCATGATGTGACCCTCGCATGGCCAGAAACTTCATTGAGCTGTGCCCTCAAACATTGAACCATCCGGATTTGCATTTCGAATGTACTGGCAATGGCCCTATTTTCCTGACTTGGATCTGTAGAGATCATTAGTTGTACAGCAGTGCAATATCCGATCTCACTCGTCGAACATCGTGTCACTTTCAGACATGTTAAAAGGCTCCTATCGCTCTTGGAATTTGGACACAATTGGCCAACTAGTAGATGGTCTGCAACAAAAAAACGATCGTTTTTCATCAAACGGAAATGGAATCATGTCGTCTTTTCTAGAATGACAATTTTATCATTACACACTGTATACATATCTTTAGGTTCTGTCGGATAAGATTGTTTAAAATCTTGTGGAAATGATTCAGATGAAAAAAAAACTAGATTCATATTTTAAAGATGAAATTGAGTTAAACATGAATGTTCTTTGTAGTCTACTTCTTCAAGGATGTATTTTGAGCAAAGTATCAAAGCAATGTATTCCACCCTGCTCTACGAGAAAAAGAATAGCAACAACAACTTTCCCATTAAGGTCTAATGAAAGTGTATTCATTATAGAAAATGTTTCTGTGTTTATTCAGATTTACACTTATGGCAGCATTTAAAATTAAAGTACAAAAATTTTCTGTAAAATGTATATACCAGTGATGAGATGAAAATGCAAAATTTTGGATTGTGAGCTTTGTGACATGATTGGAGCAGATACTCGTGTGATTGCAAGAGTTAAGAATAGATGAAATAACTTCAGGGTACATACTCCATCCAGAGTAAGTTTAAGGAAGTGTCACCCATGCGACTAGTCTATCAGGGAAGTGTCACCCATGGGACTTGTCTGGTGAAGATTGAATATATGTGTTGTATGAGGAGAAATTTACCACACTTGAGTCCCCCAAACACAAATTCCTTAGATAGGAGGTCCTTATAGAATTGATCTACATCCAGAAGAACTAACACTTAATTAGGGCTGTATGAATTTCGGTGCTTATTCAGATTGACAATTATGGTGGCAGTTAAAGAAAATACAGAAATGTCTATAATGTATGTATATCCCAGTTATGGGATGAAGATGAAAAATTCAAAAAATCGCATAATTTTTATTCAAGAAAATCAAATTTTACTCTGTTTAATGAGGGTAAAAAAAATCCAACAAATTGGTGGACAAGGGCAGACAACTCTATAATACACATATAAACGGTCAAAACAATCACTGATCACCTCTCTGTCTTATGTTCTTTAGTAAAACATGGCCTCATCTGTCACTTATCTGTAAAAAGCAGCAAGTTTGTTTTTCATAAATAAAAAAACTACTTGATCAATTTTTGTGATTTTTGGAATATATCTTCAATCAGTAACAAGTTGATGCAATATAAACGTTTTTCTTCATTTTTGTTTATTGCTATAAGCGCCAACGTTCTAAGAAGATAATATTTCAACTAAAATTCCTTTCTATTTATTTATTGCAGACGATTATCCTCATAAGATGAGGATAATCATCCGCAATAAATAAATTAATAAATACTACTCATTTCAATAATAAATTCCAATTAAATAAAATATAAAATTCCTTTCGTTCACTGAATAACAGAATAATGAGATTAGAACTATTTCTCATTGATTTTCTCTTTTCTTTTACAGGAAGAGACGACGCCGTTTGCATTTTTTGTAAAGGATTCTGAAATTACGGATACTATTGAGAAAGCCTTAAGCCAAAAAGAAGTTCATGATACCGAGCAAGTTGTGGATATTGTTTACCAACCATTGGCCGTGTTTAAAGTGCGAGCTGTGACTCGCTGTACAAGTACACTTGTTGGTCACACAGAAGCTGTCCTCTCTGTAGCCTTCAGCCGCGATGGAAGGTTAGTTTCAAAAAGTGTCTGTCTCTTTTTTTTTTGCTTTAAACTAGCAGAGCTATACAGTATTGCCGGGGCAAAATGTAATATAACTTCTTTCCCCCCCCTCGCTTTCACCTTTCCCTCTGTCTTCTCACTCTCCCTCTTTCTTCTTTACTCAGCCCATTCCTCTCTTTGGACATGCACATAACTTGAGTCGGCATAAGAGAAGTAACTGTAAAGAAAGGTTGAGTTACTTTTCTTTACAGTATCGCATTAAAAATCGTGCTTGTTTCTTGATAACATTAAATGATAGAAATGGACATTTTATCCCCCGAACCATGAATCTTTTTTTTGTGAAATTTGAGCTATTATTTTCTGGTGTTACGTTGATTTAACAAATACCAACTTTATAGGGGTATGTTGAGTATTTTTTTAAAGTTTTAGCAAGACGTGCATACATACGTTTACCCTTTCTATTATAGATAGAAGATGTATCGAAGCAAAGTCATTGTAAAAGAAAAAAAATCAACTATGATAATGGAAACGGCACTAACCCTCTGCGGGTTTAACCAGTTTTCTCCAAAGGAGGAAGTTTTATGGGAGTATGAAATTCGCAAACGGTCGGTCCTTAATCGCATGTATATTCCCGTTAGGGGAGATGACGACATTGGGTTTTTGCAACTCTTGCAGGTGGATGTCGTCGGCCTCCTACATACAGAGCCTGGAATTTCCAAATTGGTCACCCATCTGGTACTGACCGGGCTCAACGTTGCTTAGCTTTGGTGATCTAATGAGAACCAATGTGTTAATGTGATTATGCCGTATATAACTATGTTAAATTTTTATTTATACAGAATGACTCCCCCACCACCACCCATGATAAAATCATTGATAAAATTCACAATTCTTTCTGCAATCCAACTGTATTTGCTACAAATAAACTTCAGCTTTTATCTAATTCGTCCATTAAGTTTTACTGGTGCTATTAGATCAGGCTGTCTGAAGATACTGTCTTCCTGAGATAATGGTCCTAGATATGACCTAAAACTATATCCGATGGTGAGGCCCCACCTTGCGGGCTTTGGGGAGTGTGGAGCCACCCTTTAATTGCCATTGCTCCCAGGTCCACTCTGACCCGGAGTGGTAGTACCTGTTAGGATCCCAACTATGGGTTAAATAGAATCTTACGTAAAAAAAAATATACTCCATTAAAAATCGTTCCTCAAAATAACTAGATTCGGCATTAAATAACCAGAAAAAGGTTGATATGCCGTAAAACAAAAACAACCAAACAACCAATCCTGAGATAAACTCCACCTAACATTGGTGTATTTTTTCTATTCTCTTTTGCAAAACTTAATTATGTTCTACAAAACTAAGCCCTCCCCCCCATCGTTTTTTCCCTTTTTTCCGACTTCAAATATACCAAATATTAATACTATAACCCTTTTCCCTCTCCCATTGCCAGACTCATGCATGGTCTGCAGAGCAGGGAACAAAAACATACAAGACAACCAAACCAAACACTACAAACTTGAGGATACAAAAAGCTTGAAGAATAAAAAGCCTTTGATTAAAATAACCAAACCAAACACCATGAATGGATTCAGCATTAAATAACTCAAAAATGGTTGATATGCCATAAAACAACCAACCACTAAGTTTCAGTCATGAGTGTTAAACAGTTTCTTTTTTGTTGCTGTTCAATATGTGGGGACACTTTGGTGATTATTTCATCAATAGATGTGATCCTGAATGAGCTTCATGCTCACTGGACAATACACCCTCAGCTAGATTTTTAACTATGGGGTTATCTGAAGTAGATATTAACTTGCTGTCCACCTCAGCAAGATGTCGTATAAGGTTGGAAAGTGGGGATGTTCAGCCAGTGCCCCTAAAAGAGAGGTACTCTGGCCTAGCAAAGATTGCCTGGGCATCCTCATCAGCATTCCCCGGTAGGGGTGCCCAGGTGGCTAGGCCTAGAAGGATGGACCTCCTAGGTAATACCCTGATGGTGTACCTAAGTATGATAGGTACTGGGCAAGTTCCTGGCCACGCACCTATTGGGCTGATTGCCAAGAACAGATTCTTGACTGGTACTTTCTACTCAAGTCTCCAAGCAACTGAAACAGCAAGGAGACTCATCCTCTATAATTTGTATGGTGTCTATCAAAATTAGTGTTGGAATGATTAATAAGAATAAGAAAAATCAGGATTTTTTGGAGTATCGAAATTTACAATCAGAATCGAAAAATGTTATCTTCATTTTTTTTTTTTTTTTTTTTTTTTTTTACATAGGCACCACCACTTATCAAAGCCGATAGGCCACTCAAGGATAAGGGTTAAAGAGTGTAGAGTAGTCAAAAGGATAATATAGTAATCGATAGTAATGGAAGTTCGGTAAATTTGTTAACTTAAGTGGAACGGCTCATCAGAAACTTGTTCACGTTGGACTTGAAGACAACCATATTACAGACAGCTGGAAAGCAGGAAAACGGAAGACAATTCCACAGGCGTGCAGTTCTAAGAAAGAAGCTTTGATCATGGAATCTATGTTTAGGTTTAGGCACAGATAAAGAGTGGGGGCAATGATTGATAGTGTTTTCAGCTAGTCTAGTATTTCTTGTGAAAGTTTGGCGAGGGGGGACCATAGATTGAAGCTCAGTTGAGCACTTTCCATGAAAATAACGATAAAGCGGAGACAAACTCGCAACATCTCTTCTGTGAGATAGAGGTTGCAGCGAAGAGAAAAGGACATCTCCCACCAGGCCACGAAGTCTATTTTGAACCCTATCAAGGCAGGACAAGTCTTTTCTAGCAGCTCCTGCCCATATGTGGCAACAGTATTCCATCCTTGGATGTATCTGGCTCTTATATAGATAGAGAATTGCATCAGCAGTGAGATATCTACTGGATCGATAGAAGGATCCGACCATTTTTCCAGTGGCCTTGGCAACAGATTTGATGTACGTATTCCATTTAAGATCAGGAGTAAAGGTCAAGCCCAGAAGCCTGTCAAAACTTGAGGCCTCCCCAAGACAAGAGCCATTCATTTTAATTGATGCCAGATGGGGATCAGAACGTTGATGATAATTTCTAATTTCATTACTAAATTTTTGTTTAAAACTTAATTTTCTATTTTTGCTACTAATGAAAAAATCACAAATAATTATTGATTTCTAAACTACCAGTAAAACTAAACTTTACAGTAAAACTCCGGAATACGGCATTACAAATTAATAACAAGATATAGTACAGTATATAATCAAATAACATTATAAATAATACTGTAAGGCAGGAAAATATCGTAACCAGGGGCCAGAAAAAACGTATTTCACATCATAACCTGAAAAAAACATATCCTGGGGTTCTACTGTAACAACAAGTTTTAAAATGCTGCTTAAAAATGACACCAATGGGTAAATAAGAAAACATGTCACAATTGGAAAATGTAGATAAAAATCTCAAATTAAATTTATCAAAATCTTGGCTACTATACATGAAAGGAAAACTTTAAGAAGTTTGTAAATTTAAAAAAAAAAAAAAAAGTAAACTTATATCTACATTTAAAAGTAGATGAGGACTGCAAAATTATTACTCTTGTCCTCCCATGATTAAAATTTTACTTTTTTACGCGATTGTAGAATCAGTATTGGATAATTGTATCAGAATCATGAATAGAATCAAAATATATTGGAATCGTCTCATTCACTAATAAAACATTTCTGAATGTTCCAAATCAGGGCAGTTCCAAGAGAAAAGTGTCTCAGTTATTGGCAATTTAACATGTTGTATCTAACTGATAAAACAAAAACTGTTGAATATATATGGATGAAACTTGGTGGACAAGTCCCTCATAGACTAACCTCGATTTGTACCATGTATGGTTGGATCAAAAAAAGAATTGTGAATTGTAGCACTTCTGCCCTCTTGATGTGGATACCCCTGACTAACCCAACTAGCAGCAAAACCCCACGCTTTCACTGTAAAGGTCTCCGGATGCCGCAAAGCTTCTAATAGCTTCTTTCAAACTGCTAGACTTTTGAATTACCTTCCTGTTTTCTGCTTCCCTGACTGTGCTAACCTGCAGAATTTTGAATGTAATGTGAATAAACATCTTGCTTGCATAAATTGGATAATGACCCAATCAATGCCAGGTTTTTGTGAGTTGGATGACGCTGAGAATAAAAGAAAAAAAAGGAATTAAAGTAACAAAATTCCCAGAAAATACCTAACATCACAAGTGCATTTGAGAAGTTTTATTACCACACAAATCAAAAGGCCCAACATAAAATAAACAGTAGGTTCTTTGATATGACCGGGGTGCATTCAAAATGAATGGTTCTGTTTAGAGCGTAATACGGTGCTATTTTCACTATTATTAAGGTAAAAATTTAGAGTTAATGTACATTGACTATAATAGCAGTTGGCTTCCACCAATAAAATATTATTTTATTTAAAATAAAACTAATTTATGAATTTGCATAAATTTGAGTTTATGGCCTTTTTTTAACTTCTTTTTATGTGAAGTATTGCATATAGGGTTTAAGAATCATTCCTTTTTCTTTAGAAAAATTAAGTTAAAGTTGCGATGTATTTTTGATTTGAAGTCATGTGACGTATGACGACCTTGTTTAAAAGTGAACGATATTAATCAAAGGGAAGTAACTCCCAGCTATAAAAGTAAACGACTATCAATCCAAGGGAAGTAACTCCTATCTCTCGGCTATAAAACAACAACATAATTAATAACAATTTCTTTTTTGTAAGTCAAAAACGTTTTTTTTGTTTTTTGTTTTTTTACAGTACTATGTAATTTATTTCAATAAACAGTAAACAATAGTAAAAAAAAAATAATAATAATCTGTACGACATGTAGAAGTAAGAAATACACACAAAGAGTCTAAGATGTTGAAAAATGACATCATAATAGACATGGCATTGCCTTGAATGATAAAGAGATGTGCAGGAGGAACACCCAAGCAGACTCTCAGAGAGCGTTCCTACAAATGACGAAAAGTCCCCTATGAAATATGAAGTATTGGGATCCAATACCTCTGAAGTTTTGACTGAGTTTAGGAAATTAAACAGTCAGTTGTCGGTTGTATTTGTCTTTTTTTTTTCTTTTTTTTTTCTTTTTTTTTTCTAATATGATGATTTAAAACTCGAAACTTGCAATGAAACCAGTTCTACAATAATGACTGACCTTGAAGTATTTGCAAAATGTATTTTATGAATAAAAGTATGAGTTGAAAATATAAATAGCTTTTTTCTTTTGATGTTTTTGTTTTTTTTTACATCTAGACAGACATAATATGAAAGAAATGAAATTTGAAAGAAAAGGCAGATTTCTACATGATGAACAAGATAACTGCACGCATTTTAAATTTTGTTCTTATTTCCATTAGGTATTTAGCGAGTGGTTCTGGTGATACAACTGTTCGTTTCTGGGATGTCAACACAGAAACCCCACACTTTGTGGGGAAAGGTATGCTTTCTTTCAATCTTTTAAAGCTTTTTGAAATTCTATTTTAACTATGACAGGCCGAAATAAGAATGTGTTTTGTTTACATTTAAAAAGGTATACTCTTTCAGAGGCAATGTGTCATCACTGCCACAACATGGTTAATTAGTGTATAGTTATAAAATAATAGTTATAAAATGGAAAAGGAATAAAAAAAAAAAAAACAAATGGCAGCATCAAACCGTCCTTGTTGATACAATGAACGAAAGTTTTTTTTTCTTTCTTCTCTCAACTTGTAACAAATCGTGTATTCGATGTTATCTTCCACTGTTCGCTCTCATTCTAAGCTGCCCAACAAAAAACTCCACTAAACTCCCATGCTATAGAATCATTCCATTTAACAGTTACCAACTGCATACATATGCAAATTAATGGCATACATTCGCCAATGAGAGGCCTACAAAATTATGCTTCTTTTGTCTTTTACATTTTCTGCTGTCATTTTACAGGCTAAGCAAACACAAGGTCGTTTGTGAGATTAATTTCTATTACAACAGTCTAACAGAAGTTAGTGCAGTGTTTAACAGGTAGAAATTGGTACATGAAAGGGGCGACCTCATCATTAATATGAAGAAGATGGAGCACACAAAAACTGATGCTGCAACGCAAATACCAAGATTGAAGATTTCTCTGATTCATGATTCCAATTAATCATTCCAATTTTAGTATTAAAATAGTTTCTTACTATGAAAGAAATTAGCTGAATATCCTGTAAATAAAATGGTAGAATTATATTTATGACATAAAGTTCGATCTTGATGCAATGTAAATATGTTTGTCTTTCATTGACATCAGACAATCAAATTCTTTTTTTTTTTCGCAATCAGATGATCTCATTTTATTTTTAAATGGCTTTAGATGATAACTGATGGATGAATGGAAGCAAGTATATTCTTATGCAGATGTTTTTTTTCTGTGATGACATGATTATACACAATCATCAAACTGTTTTTTCTCATGTAATTGAAACCTCAAAATATCTTTGTATTTTCAGGTCACAAACATTGGATCCTGTGCATTGAATGGTCTCCAAACGGAATGAAGTTGGCATCAGGTTGTAAAAGAAGTGAAGTAAGTTCTAGACAAAAAAAAAAAATTCATGTTCAATAAGATTTTCAAAATAACTCTGGAATTGTAATAGAAACATTGACATGGAATCTCTATTATGAGATTTCTGTGTGTTATAGTTTTGGAACATTTGTATGATTTTATGACACCTCACCTTTTCATCATGACTTTACAAGAATTTAAGAAAATTTATTATCTAGGTTACATTGTGTTACAATTGTTATCGCCTACTTATGTCACATGAAATTTTTTTATGTAACTTAGAGATATAAACAGTGACTTATTTAATACTATGAAGGCCCATTGTATCAAGTCTACTTGACTATGAAGGCCCATTGTATCAAGTCTGATTTTATTACTATGAAGGCCCATTGTATCAAGTCTTATTTTATTACTATGAAGGCCCATTGTATCAAGTCTTATTTTATTACTATGAAGGCCCATTGTATCAAGTCTTATTTTATTACTATGAAGGCCCATTGTATCAAGTCTTATTTTATTACTATGAAGGCCCATTGTATCAAGTCTTATTTTATTACTATGAAGGCCCATTGTATCAAGTCTTATTTTATTACTATGAAGGCCCATTGTATCAAGTCTTATTTTATTACTATGAAGGCCCATTGTATCAAGTCTTATTTTATTACTATGAAGGCCCATTGTATCAAGTCTGATACACAACATGGACAGTACCCGATGTATCATGTATGATATGCTTATTTCTAGCTACCATAATTTATCTGAATTAATGTATTATGTCAATCTGTCATGCTATAGATATATTCTTGGTTATATATATATATATATATATTCTTCGTTATAGTCGGCTAACATACTTCCTAACTTCTGATGTGACTACTATCGAAAATGATGACAAGGCAAATCAGTTCCTTCACTTTAACTGTTCTTCAGTGTTTCTATTGTAAAGCGATTTATTGAAATGAAATAAAAGGAAAGGACATTATTGAAAAGTATACAGTAAAAAAAATTAACAAAATTATGTTATTTTTATCTGTATTGTCTTTATTTGCATTTTTAATAACAAAATTAAAAGCATAAATTTTTTTTTTATTTGAAATTTTATAAGAAATATGTTTATGAAATTATAAAAATGTTTCATTTTAATTTGAAAAATAAAAGTCTTTATTTGAATTTATATAATTAATATGTTTTTATTACGTATAAAAATAAATTATTGAAATCCAAATAACAAATAAAATTATTGAAATTAAAATTTCAAACATCATAAAAAAAAAACGTATCCAATGCATCATATTCCCAAAATGGCTTAAAAAATTTTTTTTAAGTATTTTCAATAATTCTTTAAAAAAAAAAGTAATAATTTCAATAATTCATAATTAAAATAAGACCAAAAAACTTTTCAATGATTATTAAATAAAAAAGAATGATTGGAAAACGTAATAAAAAAGAGTACATGCACAGGAGAGACATAGGCGTGAGAGAAAAAAAGTAAAGGAACTGATTTGCTTTGTTTCTGAAAGCAGCCATGCCAGAAGTTAGGAAGTATATTAGCTGACTAAAACAATATTCATTGACATCTTTTTATATCAAAACCACTTGCTAAAAATGTAGATGCACTTACGTTCAGTTAAATTAGGATGGATTTGAACACCAGCAGAATTAGTCTTTAGAATCAAGGGATATAAATGTCTAATCCATTGAGCTTCGAGCTGCTCCCCTTGTACATGCTACTTATCTTTATTTTTGCTGATGTCTTAATTTGTGGTGTATCATATATGATACGTCTGGTTTTAGAAGGTTAAAAACTCTGAGGAATTTGTAATAGACACAGTGACGTAGACACCAAATCCCTGTTATGAGATTTCAGTGTTATAGTTTCTGAACATTTGTAGCATCTCACCTTTTATCATGACTTTAAAAAAAAATTTTTTTTTAAACCAGGTTATAATATGGGATCCAGAGACTGGGAAACAAATTGGACGCACATTATCAGGACACAAACAGTGGATTACATGCCTCGCATGGAAACCTTTGCATTTGTAGGTTGAAGTTGAAAATTCTGATTCTTTTTTTTGAATTTTTGAGATGAGGATTGATTATATTATTTAATAAGTTTAAGGCGGATAAAATTTGTACTAGAAAAGTCCACAAGAACGCATGGCGAAGTGGTTAGAGTACTTGGAAAAATCAATTGTAAAAGTGATATTCTCTTGAAAGCTGAAGGTTTAATTCTTTGTGTGGGCAACCGAAAAATATAATTACTTAGAACTTCTATCCAGTCAAGTGCTGTGAAGTAAATTAAGGGTTTTGTTCGAAATTCTGTCTAGATTGTTGAGTTAAACAGAAACATGTCAGTGTTTAAAAAGATACACATGAAGAAGGTCGAATCTTGCATTAACTGAATCATTATGAAAATGACACTTAAGATGAGAACAGTAGTCCAAAAAATCCAAATATGTAATATTGCAATTAAAAAACATTAAATATGCAATAATTTTAATGTATAATATTGCAAGTAAAAATATTAAATATGCAATAATTTTAATGTGTAATATTGTAATTAAAAAATATTAAATATGCAATAATTTTAATGTGTAATATTGCAAGTGAAAATATTAAATATGCAATAATTTTAATGTGTAATATTGCAAGTAAAAATATTAAATATGCAATAATTTTAATGTGTAATATTGTAATTAAAAAATATTAAATAGGCAATAATTTTAATGTATAATATTGCAAGTAAAAATATTAAATATGCAATAATTTTAATGTGTAATATTGCAATTAAAAAACATTAAATATGCAATAATTTTAATGTATAATATTGCAAGTGAAAATATTAAATATGCAATAATTTTAATGTGTAATATTGTAATTAAAAAATATTAAATATGCAATAATTTTAATATGTAATATTGTAATTAAAAAGTATTAAATATGCAATAATTTTAATGTGTAATATTGTAATTAAAAAACATTAAATATACAATAATTTTAATGTGTAATATTGCAAGTAAAAACATTAAATATGCAATAATTTTAATGTGTAATATTGTAATTAAAAAACATTAAATATGCAATAATTTTTATGTGTAATATTGCAAGTAAAAATATTAAATATGCAATAATTTTAATGTGTAATATTGTAATTAAAAAGCATTAAATATGCAATAATTTTTATGTGTAATATTGCAAGTAAAAATATTAAATATGCAATAATTTTAATGTGTAATATTGCAAGTAAAAACATTAAATATACAATAATTGTAATGTGTAATATTTTAATTAAAAACATTAAATATACAATAATTTTAATGTGTAATATTGCAATTAAAAACATTAAATATACAATAATTTTAATGTGTAATATTGCAATTAAAAACATTAAATATACAATAATTTTAATGTGTAATATTGCAATTAAGAAAGCAAAATACAATAATTTTAATGTTTAATATTGTAATTAAAAAACATTAAATATGGAATAATTTTAATGTGTAATATTGGAAGTAAAAATATTAAATATGCAATAATTTTAATGTGTAATATTGTAATTAAAAACATTAAATATGCAATAATTTTAATGTGTAATATTGCAAGTAAAAACATTAAATATACAATAATTGTAATGTTTAATATTGTAATTAAAAAACATTAAATATAGACTAATTTTAATGTGTAATATTTTAATTAAAAAGATTAAATATACAATAATTTTAATGTGTAATATTGCAATTAAAAACATTAAATATACAATAATTTTAATGTTTAATATTGCAATTAAAAACATTAAATATACAATAATTTTAATGTGTAATATTGCAATTAAGAAAGCAATATACAATAATTTTAATGTTTAATATTGCAATTAAAAAACATTAAATATGCAATAATTTTCTCATATGTGATAGCAGATACATTTAATGTTTGTTTTAGTTTTCAAATTTCTAAAAAAAATCTCATTTTCTCATCACACATCAAAAAGTATTTAATTGTTGTCAATGTGAAATTTCGTGCGTATTCATTTTTTTACGGACTGTTATGCTCATTTTCATAGTTGTTTCACTACGTTTCTGCCAACTTTCTTTCTTCAGGTGGTTAACTGCGACAGAACAGGAATACTGAGTCTCGTAACTGTATCTTCAGTAATTACTGCCTTCCACAGTTGTTGTTGTCTCACCACGTGTTTGGCAAACTAATCCTCTGGCCGGCTTTGGGTAGGATTGAAACCACTATCTTCAGACAATGCTCACCTTGAATCATAGAAGCTCGGTGCCTCTATTCACTGCACCACGGATATTCAGCATTGCTATCCTGTCATGGTTAACCACCTGAAGAAGGCCAGAGGATTAGTTGGTAGAAACGTGGTGTGAAATTTCATAATCATAAAAATGTCTGAAAACTTTCTGTGAGAATTTTATAGGTTGTTCATACATTTGGATGTGATAAAATGGCTTGTCACTATTCATGCCAAGTAATAAGAGTGCAGGAAGGATTTGCCTCAAATTTCTGGATGAGTTTGTGTTAGGTATGGTTACGGGCAATAAATAAAAATAAAATCGCCTTATTATATGTTGGGGGTAGAGGTCTCATGAATTAGCGTAAAATCTTATTACATATGCAAATAAGACGGTGCCGGCTTGAATAAAAAGCTTGTTTCCAGAGGAGCTAGATTTTTGGAGTTGAGGATTTTGACCGCAGTGCATGTACATACAATACTGGGGGCGTAATAATTTTAACAGCAAAATCCAAAGCCACAGCTAAATTTCATTGTGGGATTAATATTTGAATAAGAAAGAATTGCTCACATCATTAAAATTATTTTTTTTATTCAATACATATTTTAATAACATGGTATAATTATTTGAATACACTTGCTGCAATTCACCAGAGCTACAGAGTGATTTCTCACTCCCCCCCTCCCCCCGGTGCCATGAAAATGTTAATAAAATTCACAATCCTTTCTGCAAGATGACCATATTTGGTACTCTAATAGCTTCTTCTCTTGACTTTTGAATAGCTAGGTTTTGGAATTTCCTTCCTGCTACCTGCTTCCCTGACTACTGATATGCCAAAGTTCAAGTATAATGTAAACCAACATCTCACACATCTCCCCTAAACATGGTCCCAATTAGTAGCCCCTTCTGTTTAAGTGGTGATATGCCTTGTTTGAGGTAAAGGTGAGTTAAAAAAAAATTTAAAAAAAACGAATGTGGTTGACTTGTAGAAAGGATTGTAAATTTTATTAACGATTCTATGAGTGATATTTTAATTTATTAAGTTTATTTACCATTATTGGAATTTGATAAAGGATTATTTTCTATGAAATAATTATTCTTTAATACTTCATTTCTAATAGGTTGACTTTTCTTTTTATGTTGGCTCGTCATATAATTCTAATCAAATCTCTGTTATCCAACTACTGCGATGTCAGTTGTATGGCAATTGAAAAGATTGAACTAGTTGCCCAGTAGTTTGCTTTGAACTCCACTTTGAACTCCACAAACCACTCCCTCCCAAAATTGTCACGGCTAACAGAAATCATACTTTATGATCAGATCATTACCTGTTCACATATTCAGGATATAAAAAAAAAAAAAAGCGTACACATCTCCAAAACATGTGGGTCTGATTTTATCCCTGCTAAATAAAGAGATGCTTTACTGAGCTAGCATTTGTCCTTTCCAAACTCTACTATAAATGCCTTGCCAAATCTTGCTGAAATATAACCTCTGTGGTACTACTAGTATTCAAGATTTCTGGTGAATGAACAGTTCCTCAATATTATCATCCCATCACTTTCCTTCTGCTCTTCTCTAAAATCTTTGAGTCATTAATAATAATCCACATCAGTATTGATTTAGTCAAGCATTTCTTCTGCAGATATTCTAGCGGTCATTTTTGAATGCATATACAGGGTGGAATGATAGATTTGCCGCCCAAAGAAAACAAAACTACAGCTTTATTTTAAAACTTTTATTGAAAAAAATCAATTTAGGTAACTTGATTACGTAGTCGAGCTGACATCTATTCAATGTAGCCGCCTTCAGCCTCAATCACCACCTCGATATGGGTTCGGAATTGGAAGCATGCCTTTTCCACAAGCATCGGCAGAAGCACAGTGCATACTCCGCAAATGGTGGCAATCAGGCTGACTTTGGTTTTGTGAGAGATCATGTTGTTGATGTTCTTGACGTATGACCAAATGAAGTAGTCCAGCGGGTTCATGTCGTGGGAGGAGGGGGGTAGTGAGAGAAGTGTACAAAGTCATAGCACTCCTAAAACCAAGCCTGGGTCTCAACATTCGTTCATGCATGGGATATTGTCACTGGCGTACTAACCACTAGTGTCTCCCTCTTAGACATGATTCAAAAAGAATCTCTAATCTAGTCTAATCAAATTCCACACTGTTTGCCCAGCTCCAACCCCTGTCCCATCACCACAACATTGCATCCTTGTTTGCTTTACTTCAGTGAAATGTGCTCTGATGAACTTGCTACTCTAGTGCCTCCTCAATGTAAATAACCCCCTGATTAACCCGACAATCAGTTTAATTCCACCTCTTCTCTAGAGGAGATCTGCATCTTTTATCTGCTACCTGGAGGGGCAAATAAAGACGACTTTTGAAAAAAAAAAAAAAAAAAATTCCAAACATTATCAGCTTACAGTCTAAAAAGGGAGGTATTGTTTCTTTGCCATGTCTTTTTTTCAAACTTCCTTTCAGTGATGTCATATCCTGAGATGATGTAGCTTTAACTCTTCTGATGGAATTTTCCATTCTTTGCTTAATTTAACCCTTTTTTTATTATTAATACCGTTTTAAAGATTATTTTTACACACCTGCTTCTAAATATGACTATATATGAACAATTTGATTTATACAATCATGAATTAACTATATATGTTTTACTGTTGATTATTATTATGTTTTTAAACAATAATTTAAAACCGTATGTTGAATTATTATGACTACAAATCAATATTTGCATTTTGTGGACACATTTACTTATCCTAGCCGAACATATTTTGAACTTTCCTCACCATTTTAAGTCAATTGATCTGCCTAGCAAGCATAGCAAATGTGAAATAGGAAACAAATATTTAAAAATAAGTATGCATCATTCATTTTCCATTTTTGATTATTATTTTTTTTCAATCTCTTTTTCCTCTTCTGACTTTTAGAGATCCCGACAGTCGAGTATTAGCGAGTGCTTCTAAAGTAAGTGTTCATTAATATTTTTTATTAATCCTTTTTGGTTTCTCTTGAGCAGAAGAATAAACAAATATCAATCATCAATTGTAAAATAAAAAAATTGTTACAAGGGAGAGAACTTTCAAAGAATATTCTTAATCATCTCCCTTGGTATTAAAATAAATTTTCAAAACATATTTAAAGTAATCTCCCTTTGAAAAAAAAAATTAGGCTTGTTTAAAAAAAAAAAAAATACAGAAAAGTCTTTGTTGTACATATTTATCACGGAACGGAGATGTCATATTCCAAAAATCACGTAAATTGATCAAGTATTTTTTCTAAACTAAGAAAATCAAAAGTTTTATGAGGAAGCGAGGAGAAGGTTGGGAGCAACCATATTGTTTTAAATTTTGCCAAAATTCAAGGGTGACAATTAAATACGACTACAGAGATTTTGGTGCAAGTCTATAAATAGTCCACAAGTAATCTTTTTACTGTAAAAATCTGAAAAAAATCTTTATAATGTACGTACTTGCCACTGCATGAAAATGTCATATTCCAAAAATCACGTAAATCGATCAAGTAGTTTTAATTTTTTTTTTATTTAAGAAAATCGAATATTATGAAACATTTTATCAAAGAAAAACTTCCCACCATCTTGTTTTTGAATGATACACTGCTAGCGACACCTATTGGCAATGTTGGGAATATAACATCAGAAAGGGGCAGACAATCGACTTAAATATGAGAAAAACATTGCAGCGAATGGACAGTAATCATGAAAAAGGTCAGAAACTATAATATAAATCTCACCTGTCTGTTTGAATGCATGCATGTATGTATGTATGTATGTCTACCTAAAACTTTCGACAAAGGCGACGGCTTTTCACAAGATCGGTATCATTTTGAAGCAAGGAGGGGGTCGCTTTTTTCACCGATATTTTGGAAAGTCATCCCCACTTTTCGGTTAACTAGCCTTAATTTAAACCTATGTCACTTTCGCTTTGGTGATGGATGCAACGGCAAAGACATCACCTTTTTTTTCACATTATCTTCCTCCTTCGCGGTACAGGTTCGAGCGTACCTGCCTAGTAACACTTTTTCTTTTTTTTTTTGCTCAATACACACCTTCCAAACACCCAGGCAACGCCGGGTATCTAGGTTAGTCTAAAATAGATGGCAACTCTGGGGGCAATACTGTTAATAATAGCCGAGTAAAATTTAAAAAAAAAAAAGAAATTCCTGTTCAATAATTTTTAAAATATTTGTTTATAGCCTTAATTTAAACCTTTGTCACTTTCGGTTTGGCGATGGATGAAACAGCAAAGATGTCACTTTTTTTTTGTTTCCATGTTCTTTGCCTCCTTTGCGGTACAGGTTGGAGCCTGCCTGCCTACTAACACTTTTTGTTTTTTGCTCAACGTACATCTCCAAACACTCAGGCAATGCCGGGCAGCCAGGCTAGTAACCTATAAATAGTTGATATAGCATAAATCAAACTAAACCAAACCTAAAATTGAAGTTCCTTTTATTTTTAATAACTTCATTTGTTTCTTTATTTTTAATTATAACTTCCAGGATGCAACCATTCGAATCTGGGACACCGTGTTGAGCCAGTGTAAAGTAACACTGAGTAGCCATCTTCAGTCAATCACCTGCATTAAATGGAGTGGAGAAAACGTCATCTTTTCATCATCTCAAGATCGCACAATTAAAGTCTGGAATCCGGATGAAGTAAGTTATTTTAGTTATAGTCAGCTAATGTTCTTTCTAATTTCCAGTGTTGTGCTACCAGAAATCGTGACAAGGCAAATCAGTTCCTTCACTTTTTTTTTTCACACCCATATCTCCCCTGTGAATGTACTCTTTTTTTTTTATTTTGTTCTTACGATCTTTCATTCTTTATTTAATAATCATTGAAATTCAAATAGACAACTTTTATTTTTAAAATTAGAACAAAAAGAACTTTTATTTTCATAATTTCAAAAACATATTTCTTATAAAAATTTCAAATAAAATAAAAATTTTATTTTTTTAATTTTGTTATTAAAAGTGCAAATAAAGACTAATTGTGTCATTTTTATCTGTATAATCTTGAGAAAGACGTGACACCCTCTTACACATCAGTATAACCCCCCTCCCCAACTCTCTTCAGTCTCAAAAGACAATGGATACCCCTGAGCCTAGTCAGCACTAAAATGAGTTACTCAAACAGTACTGATTCAGGAGAGGTGTGGTTTGGGATTGCACAACCCTTGCTTCACAATTAAGCGCACAGCTACCTTTACAGGACATGTCTATTGTCTCTGGAGACTGAACGGAGACATCAATATGTATAGGATTTACTCCTAAATTAAGTCACTGGTCATTATTAATTTTAAAATACAGCTGTTAGGCACAAGTGTGGATAATGTGAGCTATATTTAATTTAGTTCAGTTTTATGCAAAAAGGTTTAAGATGGGATGGAAGTTTTACCTGAAAATTCAAACACCTCCAATGTTTGTGAAATCTGAACAACAGGTATCGGACATCAGTTAATAAATATTCCCTAAATTTCAGGTTTTTATTTTTAGCATTAACGTCGTGAGGACAGAATATGAACACAATCTCTCATTTTAAAATTCAGATATTTCAGATTTGCATAAACTTTATCAGTAGTCATAAAGACACCAATTAAGCAAGCTTTCATGAATCTCGGTTCCTTTTTTTAAGACCCCTTGGGATTTTTATCCTGGGCCCCCAAAATCAACAAAAATTAGATCATTCCTGTAATGATCCGTTCCCTATTGATTTTTGCGATGGGAGTAAAGTTCTGTGCAGTTCTAGGAGGTCCAGCCTCTCAGGCTTTGCCTTCTCTTTCTGAGAAGGGGTTAGTTTATTACTAATCGTTTGAGGCGCCCTCACCAGGGAATACTGATGGGGCTGCCTAGATATTTTTTGCAGGTGAGAGTGCCCCTCCTTGTGGGTGCTGACTTCTCAATCCCACTTTCCGTTCTTGGTGTCGAAGTTCTTGCTATAAGAGAGAATTAAACAACTCCTTAGGTTTAAGCCTCAAATTTTAGTAATTTTCTCAAATCAAAATCAGAATAATGACATTGTGGAGAGTCACAGCAATTAGCGTCCATGGTTTGCATATGTCCTCTGTAGAGAAGCACTGGCATTAGAACCTGCAACTCATTTGATACAAAAAAAAATCTGAAAATAAGAAGATAAATGCAAATTTATGTGCTATTGGGGTTCAAGGTGGCAGCATAAAAAGACATTTATTTTGTTCTGTGGCAGTGACATTATCTCACTCATGTGAGTTTGTTGTCAGTTGGAAAGAAGAACACGAAAGGAAAAATATGGTGGTTGCTTGGGCAAAGAAGCAAAGAAGAATTATGAAAGGGAAAAGCCTCTTGTGTTGGCCAAGTATACATTGCCGAGAATTAATAAGAGTTCCAATCGTTTTTTTTTTTTATTTTTCTCGTTTCAGAATTCTAGAGATAAAGTTTAATCGGGTCATATCTTGATTTTAATATTCATATGGAAGCATAAAAATAGTACAAAACTTCTATTTGGAGAATTTAGTTCACGCATTTTGAGATAAACAAGTTGTTTCAATTATTTTCTCCAAACTCGCCAAACTTTCTCTCTTTCTATATATATATATATATATATATATATACACACACGTTTTTAAATTCAATTATCCATGTATCTTTTGTAAAAGTTGACCCTCATCCTTTACCGTCCAATTTAATTCGGTTACATGGTATCAAAAGTTAATATTTATATTTTGCGTTCGCACTCATACATTTCTGTATAACGGAAATTACCAATCAATTTCCTACTTTTTAAGCAAACGATAATTTTCTCGACGCTCATTTCACTACAAATGCTGCATTGTCTTCATTTTATGAAACAAAGTTTAACAAAACAAAAATAAATCTACATATTATGTTTTATTTTTCATTGGAATATTTCTAATATATTAGTTTTATATTTCTATTATTTTTGTTTATATTTGCATTGCAAAACAAAACAATGAAAGCTAAAAAATTACCGGAGTTGATGTTCTTTTTGTTTTTCATTTGAATATTTAGGTTTGTATTACTGTACACATAGATTCGAAAAAGTTGTCAAAAAACAAATATATAACAAATAAATGTTATCAAAGGCATGATAAGTTACTTTTCTACCAAACTGGATATAATTTTTGTGTTTTTATTCAATGTAACATGTTTATTCAGCTCGAAAAGCATACAGTGTTTACCGATGTATTGGAAAATTCAAAATGGCGGCCGACTCTCTCTTTAACACAGTAAGTTCGGGAAAAGGTGTTATAAATAATAAACTAGATAAAAAAATATTAAAAAACCACCGAATATATGTCAAGTTATGTCACGGTAACATATATTGAGCAAATTTCTAACAGTATTTTGTCTAGTTTATTATTTATTACACGTTTTTCCGAAGTTACCGTGTTAAAGAGAGAGTCGGTCGCCATTTTGAATTTTCCAATACATCGGTAAACACTGTATGCTTTTCGAGCTGAATAAACATGTTAAATTGAATAAAAACACAAAAATTATATCCAGTTTGGTAGAAAAGTAATTTATCTTGCCTTTGATAACATTTATTTGTTATATATTTGTTTTTTGACAACTTTTTCGAATCTATGTGTACAGTAATACAAACCCGAATATTTTTTATTTTCATGGTGAAAACTAAAATATACAATTCTAGCTTAATTTAGTTTATATTTACATTTTAAGACTAAAAAAAAACATAGTTAAAAAAAAGTATTGCAGGAATTGTTTTCTTTTTACATTTATATTTTTTTAAATCCTCATTGTGAAAAAGATAAAATAACAGTAATGGATTTTTTTTAAAATCCTCATTGTGAAAAAGATAAAATAACAGTAAATAATTTAAATTTGCTTTACTTGTTTACTACATATAAGAATGTTATATTTTAAACAACCTAATCTTTGTTGTTTTTTATTTTTATAATATTTCAGGGTTCTCTAAAAAGGACGTTACAAGGTCATGGTCACTGGGTCAACACTATGGCCATGAACACTGATTATGTGCTACGAACTGCAGCGTTTGATCCCAAAGATGCAACTCTTGTCCCTAAAGAAATCACAGAATCTCGTAAGTAATAGTAGCTATCCTGTTGTATCACTTTTCAGTGTAAAAATAATAGTGTACCAAGCTATTGTTATTACTACTTTGCTATATGGTTGCAAAGCAGCGTGTTTATTGCAATGTTGAAGTCATTCCACAGGTAGAAACTTAGCTCCATTCTGGTTATCTATTAGAGAGGCCATGGAAGAAATAGCACAGTTTTCCAATTAGGCAAAAGTCATCATATTGAATGTATCATTATAATTCATCGTTCTCTCATGTTTTATTTTACTTCAAAGTTTTCAGAAATCAAAGAGACTCCAGTCTGAGGAC
The DNA here is from genome assembly GCF_053919585.1 of Euprymna scolopes. Classification (NCBI taxonomy): domain Eukaryota; kingdom Metazoa; phylum Mollusca; class Cephalopoda; order Sepiida; family Sepiolidae; genus Euprymna; species Euprymna scolopes. The sequence continues at coordinate 144,197,816 of NC_136482.1, forward strand.
TAACACTCCATCTCTATACATAAATGTTTGAATATTCCAGTAAGATTCTCCTTTATCTTTCAAACACGGAGTTAGTGAAGAAGTTCAAAATATGATTTTCCCCTCCCCAATTGACCATTTAAATATGTTATAGTATAACTTTCTTATGGTCTCTTGATCTTACTGGATTTCACGACAAGAATTCATCTAGTCTGGTGGAGTATCCAGCTTCACTTGGAGAAGATGCACGACCTTCTATATATATATAAAAGGCAAAATGTGTGCGCACATTTTTTGTATGTCTGGCAAAGGCTTTTTTGTGGTGGGTTCTATTTCTTAGAACTGTTTATATACCGTCTAGATTGTAATATCTAGGATTTGCGAAAGTGCGTCGTGTCTAGATTTATTTGTCATTTTTCACAACGTTTTGGTTGATGTAACCTCTGACCTTCTTCAGGTGTGTCTTGTCGAATGTTTCTGTCAAACTCTAGAATTTGAACAGAATTTCGAACAGAACCCTTTATTTACTTCACAGGGGTAGCATGCTCTCATTCCAGCAGCCATGATTGGATAGAGGTCCTAAGTAATTCGCAATTGTATTTTTCAGTCGCCCGTACTGAGAATTGAACCTTCAACCTTCAGGAGAATATCACTTTTACAATTGATTTTTCTAAGTACTCTAACCACTGCATGTGAAGTAAATAAAGGATTCTGTTGAAAATTATGTCCAAATTTCCGAGTTCGACTGCATACAAAAAGATATCTTTTTTTAAACATATATTCATTCCCAAGCAAGGTACATTGCCATGAAAAGGTAAGGGGATACTGTGATTTAAGGGCCAAATTTGTAGGGGCATCTCAAGTGGGGAGTTTTGCAGTGAGATGTTTGTTCACCTTACCTTTAAACTTCTACATAGTGATCCAAATGCTGGCAGTTTGAAAAAATAAAACTATTAGAATAGAAAGCATTTGGCAACCTCTACAGTAAAGTAGAGGGATTTTACTGATTCATGGGTTGGTCAGGAATATTTACATTGAGGGGGCACCAGTGTTATCAGAGCACATTCCATTGAAGTAAAACAATTACAGGAATGCCACATTGTGGCAATGATACAGGTTGGAGCTAGGTAGACAGTGCATGATCTACTAGATTGGAGACTCTTTTTTTTTTTTGGACCTTGTCTAAGAGGAAGACACTAGTGGTTGATTCATCAGCCCAGAAGTGACAACATTTCATGCATGAGTGAACGGTGACTTTTATAGAGATGTAGGATACTGACAGATGTGGGAAGTTTCCCAGCACTGTAAAGGAAGTTTCACCTTCCTTACAGCAGACTTGGCAGTGTCTTCTGTGTATTTGTTCTGATTCATATTACGCCAAGGAGGTTAAATGATAGACTCTCAGGTAGCCATGGAAATCTGTGATTGAAAAGATCTCTTATAATCATTAAAGGAAAACTACTTTGTGTTAGTAGCATAAACTGTTATCATCCATTTATGTCCCCATTCCACTGGTAAGCTTGTAACCCATTCTAGCTTGTAAGCTAGAGATAATTTTCTAAGAATTCAGCCAGTAACTTAGATATGTGTGGCTTCATTTTGCCCACATGTTGAGAATAGAGAGTGGTGTCATCAGCAAATATACCCATCTCAACCACAATTGCATCAGGGACGCCATATATGAAAATCAGGAATAATAAGGGTCCAGAAATTGATTCCTAGGGCAGATCTGTATTGATGCCTTTTTGTTTAGATTTACGGCTATCAAGAAAAACCTTTTGGCTAAGAAAGATTTGATTGTATTAAATGTCTATCCACTAATTGATGCAAAAACAAAACAAGCAAAATAAACAAATACACAGTAAAATGAATCCATTATTTCATTTTTCATTATTTAAATATGTATTAAGATTTTCTTGAAATTTAATGCATATTTAAATGCTGAAAAAAAAAAAAAAAAAGAAAAGAAATAACCAATTTAGTTTCTGTGTAGTTTATTTCTTACGAAAGGCTTCTTTCCAAATATTTCATGTTATTCTCTCAAATAAATGGGGTAGCGGTTGCTTATGACCTTGCTGGGTCATAAAATATGCTCGAATATATAAATAATAATACACACGGACGAAAAAACGCTTTGGATAATCACAGATTTCAAGGTAGTTCTACTAAAATAGCCATATTTTTTAAACCAAAGCACTTCAAGTCTTCAAATTACTACTGTTTTGTTCGGAAATGAATATACTTTCAAATGAATTAATAAATACGAATGTACATTATATATTTTAAGAGTTTTAAGCAAATAAAGTGAAAAAAATGTGAACGTCATAAAATGACGTTTTCGGTAAGGTTTTGTAATGACCCCCCCTGTTTTCTAAAGGTCCGTACCGTGATTGTATGAAGAATTTCGTCATGAAATTTGGGAACCAATTAGAAGAGGTGTTAATCTTAATACTGTCAAGTGTCCGAAATATTTTTGACCGTTTCTTTTTTTGTCGTGTTAAAAGTAAGACTTTAATATGACGAGTATTGAACATTTTGAAAAAAAAATTCTTCGGACACCCAGTAGTAAGTAAATCAATCTTTTTACTATCTTTATCAATTAAAAGTATTGTTTTATGTTGAGTAGGACCGCGGTAATTGATAATTTAAAAGGACCTACCCGAAAAAAAAAATTGTTTCTATTTATCGAATTTAGTCAAATGAAGTTTAAGCAGCAGCAGCAGCAGCTCCAGCCTGTAGAATCAGCAATAGCACAGTTGTAAACAAACACGCGTTCTTTAATTTTTATTCAAGAACGAATTAAGAAAAACATGAAAATATGAATATAAATGTTCTTATGTTTAATTAGAGCTATTTTGTTATCAGAATAACATTAGTTTAGAACTATTCGGTTTTCAGAATGTATAATAACAATCCTAACCAATTCGGCATTATAAATCTGTTGCAATTTCTCACAAATCTCGTCAAATTTAAAAACATGGTTAAAAAAACAAAAACTTTTGTAGATATATAGCTTGCATGCACTTTTATTCTTTAAATTAGTTTTGAACAGCGAATTAAAATCAATGTTTTACTGCGAACAGCCACAAATGTTTTTTTTTTCAAAATCAAAATAAGTATCAAAATCTCGTTTATACATAGATTCGAAAAAGTTGTCAAAAAACAAATATATAACAAATAAATGTTATCAAAGGCAAGATAAGTTACTTTTCTACCAAACTGGATATATTTTTTTTGTTTTTATTCAATGTAACATGTTTATTCAGCTCGAAAAAAATACAGTGTTTACCGTGGAAAATTAAAAATGGCGCTCGGCCCGACTCTCTTTGACACGGTAAGTTTGAGAAAAGGAGTTAAAAATAAAAAAAAAAAACTATACAAAATACTGTTAAAAACTCACCGAATATATGTTAGCCTATGTCACGGTAACATATATTGAGCGAGTTTCTAGCAGTATTTTGTCTACTTTTTTATTTTTAACTCTTTTCCCCAAACTTACCGTTTCAAGAGAGTCGGGCGCCATTTTAAATTTTCCAAAACATCGGTAAACACTGTTTTCAAGCTGAATAAACATGTTACATTAAATAAAAACATTAAAAAATTATCCAGTTAGGTAGAAAAGTAATTTGCTTTTGATAACATTTATTTGTTATATATTTGTTTTTTTGACAACTTTTTCGAATCTATGTGTATAGTAATACTAACCATCAAAATCTATATCAATATTCTTGAAATTTTAAAAGCAGTTAGAAAACACATCAAACTACAATTAGGAAGCTTTTTATTTCGTTATTTTTTTTTCTACTTATTAAGCGAAAGATATTTTTACAACCTGCTCCAGCGTAGTATAAACGGCCTATGGAATTAACACCTTCAACCTCGAAAATAGAAATCAACAAATTTTTGAACGCTCTTTTTGAAAAAAAGCTCTCTTAACTTCACCTCTAATACAAATTATGTGTGGCAAGTCTCCTCCTAAAACACTCTTTAACCCTAACAATAACACTAAGTTCGAGTGGCAAGCCCCCCCCCAACAAAATACCTCTGTAAGCCACATACAAGCATCTAAAACAAACAAACAAAAAATAGATCCTTCCTTAAAGAAAAATACACATAAAAATAAATTGGTTAACTGTCCTAAAATGCTAGAATGGCCAGGAAATGATGAATTATTTTACATTAAATTTTTGTGAAACTAACCGCTCCCCCCTCTAATATTGTTTTTGTTAGCTTTGTCTCTGTCAAGTTTTCAGTATGTTCACACATAATTTTCCTTAGCCCCTACAATTAATTCAAAGTCCGAATGGCAACCCTCCCCATATTCTCATTGCATAAAAACCCTCTTAAAACTACACATAATCATCTTAAAAAAAAAAAAAAAGCATTCATATTTTCCCATAGAAAAAAAAAAACAGTTAACTGCCCTAAAATGCTAGAATGACCTGTAATAGGAAATTATTTTACATTCAATTCTAAAATAATTTGTTTATCTTTCATTAAAGTTTTTCATGGCATTTTATACATAATTTCCTAAAAAGGTAGAATCACATTTTGGAGGGGTGGTCAGAAGGAGTTGAGTGGGGTTAAACAGAAGGTGTTAATCTACAATAATACCAAAGAAATATTGCAATATATTCATTTTTAAATGGTCTTATGTTTAGATTTAAGTTTTTTGTACATAAAGCACATTACAATTCAACTTTGAGTTCTCCAACTTCTTTTCTGTTTATGGATACATGGCATTTTTAAGGAATTGCTGCATATTTATGCACATTTACTGCAGATTATTTGGAAACCATAAACTTTGGGAGATTTTCAGTTGCATATTCTGATTCCTTGTACAAAAATACACTTATATGGTAAATTTCATTTCTTAGTCTTGTGTTTTAACAAAGATATGACATTTTTACTGAAAAAGTAGTGTAAAAAATGTGACGAAACGCATATGGTCTTAAAGAGGGAAAAATATCCAAACGTGTGAGGCACAAAAATAGCCATAACTTCCTTAATTTTAATCAGATTTCAAAAATTTAAAAAGATTCTTTCTTAGCTCATCAACCTCTTTCTATGCATACCAATATTGAAATATTTCAAGCTATTTCAATTTTTTCATGTGTATTGCTAATATAAATTCATGCAGATTTTGTATTTATTATTACAGAGCCAATTCTCTATTGAATTGAGCCAATTCTCTATTGTACTTTATATATAGTAATGATTTCAAAAGTTAAAAAAAAATGACTTAGGTGCCATCAGCTAGAATCGAAACCAAAACATTTAGTGCTCCATTCATGTCTCCTAATAATGTGGCTATCAAGAGATAGGTAAGAAAGATTTAATATTAAACGAGTCGAAGAAATTAAAGAATTTGGGCATGCGTGGAAAGAAGTAAAAATATGTTGCCATGTTGAAATGAATAGTTTGCATTTTAACTTGTCAGTATATGTCTGTATGTGTTATCCATCCATCCAAACAAAGATTTTACGTGTTATAAACTATTGTTGGTGTATGATTACCATTTCTTGTTAATTTCAATGTTATGTGACCAGTAGTTTAAGAGTTTATCAGTTAAGTATTTACACAAAGACAGAGACACGTGCACATGATTCTACTGTTTTAGTTATATACATTAAAACATGAACAATGTTTCTCTTTGCTAGTTTGGAAATAAATGGCTATTATTTGCTTTTCATTAAATGGCTTTTTATCTCATGTGTCAGAATATTTTTAATGCTATAAAAAAAAAAACAATTTTTATTTATAAATTGACACAGTAGATAGATATATTGTTTATTTGTTTTTTTTTTCCTAGCTGAAGAATTAGCCAAAAAAGCCCTTGAAAGGTACAAAGCTGTGAAGGTATGTCCTTTTTTTTTTTTCTTTCTCTTTTGGAATCTGAGTCAAAATTTACTTTGCTTCAGGAACAAGTCGGTAAAAATTGATCTGTTGGTTGACAACTAGGTTTCTGCTGTTTTTTAAATTTACATTTACAAAGGTTTGATAAAAAAAAAAATTAATAATTAATCAATCAGTTACTTTTTTAAATGACTAGGTAAAAATTTTATAACTACATTAATAAAATGCTAAAAACCATTCATATCTAATATATAAAAGGCTATACGTCTGTTCATTTGTCTCCATATTTTCAAACTCTATCTCTTCTGAAATTAATTTGCAGAGTGGCACTAGGGGCCTCAAATGATTAGATTTTTATGGACTGTTGCAATATTTTTGACTGAGGGAGTATGGTCCCCCACAGTTGGGAGATTCTATTTATAAACGATGCTGCTAGGAACTGACAAATCAAATTAAATCATGTTCCGCTACCAACCAATCAGAAACCAGAATTGCTCCATAAAAATGAAACCTTTTCTTTAGCCACCTCGCATGTGTTTTCTTTGTGTCAACGCGGGAAGAATCTTTTGCTCTGTGGCTTCCAACTCAAGGTCTACTCAGAACCAGTCACCTCCAGAACTTGTATAGAACAACTAACCATCAAAAACTCTTCTGAAACTAAACTGTGGCTTACAACTAAAGATGGACCATTCTTTTATGGGTTAAAATAGATTTTTAGGGATCAAAAATGGGTAAAAATTGAAAAATCGTTTTACATTTTATGCATGCATCTTAGTTTATTTTTAATTTTTAATAAGTTCATATGCGTGTCACGTTGGTACAGTGGTAACGTCACCAGCTTTGAATGCTACAATTTTGATTTGAGTTTCGATTTTAGCTGATATCACCCAAATACTTTTTTTTTTTTACTTTTGAAATCATGACTATAATAATATATAAGAAATTTGGACAAATTAAAATATCATATTTAAGCATATTTTACAACCATGCAAAGCCCCCCCCCCCCCCGGCATTAGTATTCTCATACAAATTTTGAGATATTTTACATTAACTCATTATTAGAGAGTAGCTGACTGAACATACAATGAGAAATGCATAGATAATTGAGTGAGAGATGGCTTACTTGTTCAGTTAATTACAGATCGAAACCTATTAAGAGAAAAAAAAATAAGTTAATCCCAATATTAGAGAATTAGCAGGGAGACCCAATATTGCCCAGGATAGACTAATGATCAACGAATGTTTCATACTCATATTTTTATTATCCTCAAAGTCGGTGAAATCTCTGATTTTTTTGATCAAATCAATTGATTGCCTGCTCAAGTTATGGATCTATCGCGGTGCACCAGGAGGAAACTTCACGTGCCTCCCTGTAATGACTTAGCCCACAATACATTGTAGTCTACATTGCACTATAGAGAACTTACTGTTGATTATGTTTTATAAGCGCCATTCATATTTTAAATTTTCTGTAAAATTTCTTCAAAATAGTAAAGAAAAATTTGATTAAAAGAAAACAAAGTGATTATTTTTTCTTCTATTCCACACAAAAAGAGGAAATAATTTACTTACAAATTCTGTCTGGCAACTTTTTACCTATATACATGTGCAGTTGTCGTTTGAATGATTTTTTTTTATTATTATACTGATGTTTGACATTTTTTACCTTTCTAAGAAATGAAACCTGTTAAAATCAAAATGAAAAATCAATTTAGAAATACAAAGTCTATGTTTTGTTTAATTGTTATATAGTGGGGTGTGTGTACGTAACGGGTGTGTTGCATATGCGTGTATATATTCTGTATGTAATTGTAACTATTGCTTATGCATTGAAAATTAACAGTGAATCTCACATAGTGTATACTACTGAAAGAATTATGTAGCTGGATAGAATATGTAATCAATGAAGTCGATTGGAATTTTTTCTTTATGTAAAGAACACGGATTGAAGATTTATGTTAATGATTGACTAATCAAAATCAAATATCAATTTCTTAGATGCAAAGCTATTTACATCTAAAGTCTGAAATCATTTTTTTTTTATATATTTGATTGATTATTTGTTAAAAAATAAAAATATGCCATAGTATAAAATATAACAGAATTTTAAAGGATCCTATTTAAAAAAATTATTTATTTGCAAAATTTAATCCATCAGAATGTATTTCGTTTTCTTCATAAAGATGTTAACCATTTTAGGCTTTTGTTAATAGTTGGAAAATAAATGAATTATTTTGTTCCAAATTTGAAAGGAATTTTTGAAGACATTTAGTATATTTAATAGAAATCATTTAAATTGGCTTGAATATTCTTATCCAATAAACAGGTACTTATAGATTTAACATTTTGGAAGTTATTTATCTATTATTATAAAGTCATGTTCGTGTCTGTTTGTTTGTTTACAACTTAATTAATATGTACAAAATGTATACTGTTACACATTAATTTTCATGCTGAAAATGGACTTATGTATGCTTTTATTCTAGTTTGATTTCTATATATGCTATTTATTCAGAATCTGCATTAAATTAATAACCTCATTTGCATATTGCATTAAAGAACATCTATTTTAATAATTAGCTTGATGTTATTAATTGTTGTAATAGAATTGTTTTAATTGTTCTATTTAGAAATATTATTTAACGTTGATTTATTTAATTTATTTTTAATTTAATTTGTATTATTTTCAATTCGTAATAGGTCACAGTACTTGCATTTAAAACCAGAAGTAAGCTTATTTATTTAAGATATGAAAGTTACTTTGCGTTTTATTTTCATAGATCAAGATAGATGTGTTTTATGCTTTCTTAAATGTAACATGAGATCACTTTTTGTAACAAGTTAGGATATTTGGTGTATCTTAGTATGTGACTAATCCCGTCACCTGGCAATGTTTCGACCAGTTAATGAGCTAGTATGCAATAATTTAATAATTAGATTCAGACAACATGGCTGTAATAAAATTAGTTTATAGATTCTGATATCTTAAGGGTGCTTCATTCTAAATCTGGTATAATTCCGTCGGGTAGTTTTGGAACCTATAACTGACCAAAAGACCAAAATAAAAATTCAATCATACTACAGATTATCTTCATGACCCCAATTTTTCCCCTATTCTTATATTAGTTGACCTAGAATTTTGTTAATTCATTTATATTGTATAGAGGAAACTTTCGGAATGTCTCCTAGAAAAAGGGAAATGGAGGAGGAATGTCACATTCTATTTTTTTTTTATTTATTTTTTTTTATAGTCGTGTTTCTAAACAAGTGTTTTGGAATTCCCAGCTGTGGAATAAACAAGGCTTTCATTCATTATCATTTATGATTATTTGCTTATTTCTTGTGTGTGTCCCCATCCGTTTTACTCACTTGTTCGTTCATTATTCACCCATCTTTCACATAAAAGGCTTCTCCTAAATTATAGACACCATTGTTTTGTGCTATTTTGTTTATTTATTGGCTTGCTTTATATTTTTAAAGCAGATTTAAATTACAGATATCAGCAATAATGTATGTGTGTGCACACACACACACACACACATATATATATACACACACATATATATGTATATCTCAAAATTTATGTATTTAAATTTTATGATTTAAAAAAGTTCATCGTTAAGTATAGAATGTTTTATTGTTTGAAAACAAAAAATACAATTAAATAAATAGATTTATTCAATTGTATTCTTTGTTTTCAAACAATAAAAAATTCTATATTTGAAGATTAACTTTTTCAAATCATAAAATTTAAATACATAAATTTTGATTCATTTGCTCTATCTTGTATATTGAACAATTTTTATTTGGCTGAGATTGTCTTATTTAAAATATTACATTTAATCAAATTTTGAAAGACCGAAAATCACTGGATTTGTATACCGGTAAATATATTTCATTTCGTTATTCTGAAGTGTATATATATATATATATATATATATATATATATATATATATATATATATATAAAATTAAGTTGAAAAATAAATGTTCAATGGTAAGGCAAATCTTTCTGGATAAAAAAAGCTCTACCTGGTTAAGGGGAGCAAATGTTTCATTTTATCATGAAGTACATCTAACTCCTGATGGATTATCTTCCAAGAATTTGAGTTGATGTGCATTTTAACTTTTTTATTTTTTTTTTTTTTGCTCTTATCTTACTTTTTCCATACTTGATTTGTCCTGCTTTATCTTTATTTTATAATTTATTTTTGTATCAGAACTTTATTGTAATTGTTTTTTAATTTTAGAAAAAAAAATTTAATTTTTAGAAATTTTAGAAAAAAAATTTTACATTTAAAGAAGATTTTTCAAGTTTTTGTTATTATTTTATATTTTTATGAATTTCGAAAAAATGTTATTATTTCATTTTCTTATGTATATTTTTAGTCTTTAGTTCTTTTTTTAGCTTTGAAATGCCATGGTCTAATGAGATTTCTCCCTTATTCCTCTTTCTGTAACCCTTATTGACTTGATAATATAATAAAGTTCCTATGTAATTTTACACTTTATCTCAGTCTCTCTCTCTCTCTCTCTCTCTCTCTCTCTCTCTCTCTATATATATATATAGATATATATATATATAAAGTCATGGGACAATTCCAATATTTTTTTCTGATTTCAATACAGTTACTGATGCTGATTCTATTAAAATTTCTAAATATAGAGTTGTTGTTGTTGAAGTAGAAGGGTCGGATTACCACAAAAAAAAAAACATGTACAATGTGTATATATTTTCGCAAATGTCAAAATAGACTTATGGGTGTGAATTATAGATTTTTGTTTTACTGAAAGTTTAAAATCAATAAATATTTATAATTTCTTCATAAATACAAGCTGAAGAAATTTAAGTTTTTAGCAAAACAAAGAAATAAAAATGAAAAAAAGAATCGTTTTAGGCATCAGAAAATAGGCACAAATTTTACCAATTCTGATGCTCCAAAAAGTTTCAATTTTTTTCGATTCCAATTCTGATTAATCCTCCTTACACTAATATGTATAAGGCAGTCTAATTTAAGGGAAACAACCCTGAAATAAAATTCAGAGTGGAGCCCAGTAGGTAGTTACTTTGACCAAATTCATGCAAGTTTCTAGCAACTCCTGCACTTGGAACTATCTTCAGTCACCCTGACTATGTCTTGCCATTGGATTCAGATTGTTGCGCAAGTTCTCTTTACTTTAAACTAATTCATGTGCAAGTCATGATATTGCAGAATTTGGGGGCTAACTACAGAACAAGTCCTGTGGCGATGGCAAAGTGACGACATAACAGGTGTGGATGCACTGGCGACTACAGCATGCAAACCTGCACATAGGCGGCTCAGGCTATATGGTCTTCCTTCTGACTGAAGCAGCAGAGGAACCTGGTAGACTCCTTAGTGACTGAGTACTCCTCTTAAGGAATGAACTGCTCATTTCCATAGAATGAGGAAGGGGCTAAAAAAAGGTGCCCTGAAAATTGCCTGTTTCATCACACCCAGGCAAGTTTATCACAACTGGTAGGGATCTCAAATTCAGCTGTCGAAAAACAAGCAATTACTTTACTCATCATAGGTACATGGAACATACATACTTTTATTGACAACCCAAAAGCAAACAGACCAGAAAGGCAAACCGCCAAAGAGCTAGATCGCCACAGTGTGAACATAGCAGTCCTGTCCAAAACTCGCATAGCTGAGGAAGGTCAACTCACAGAGGAAAAAAGCAGCTATACTTTCTAGAGAGGACATAGTGTTGGAGAACGTAGAGAGGCAGGAGTTGGATTTGCAATTAAAATCAAGCGCATCAGAAAACTGACTTCCCTACCTAAAGGGACTAATGATCATCTAATGACAATGCGCTTACCGGTTGGGATGAGGTGTCATACAACACTAATCAGCACATATCCTCCAATGATGACCAATCCGGACAAGGTGAAGGACAGGTTCTATCAAGAACTAGAAAACCTCCTGACAACAGTTCTCAAAGGAGATAAATTATTCATTCTTCATGACTTTAACGCCAGAGTTGGTGCAGACTACCAAACGTGAGAAGGAACTATTGATAGAAATGAAGCTGGCAAGTGTAACAGTAATGGATTGCTGCTGCTAAAGACCTGCATTGCCCATGATCTCCTAATCACTGTGTTTCGGCAATCAAATAGGAACAAAACCATTTGGATGCACCCAAGATCCAAGCACTGGCATCTCATTGACTATGTAATCACCGGAAATATAGACAGACAGGATGTTCTGATTACCAAGGCCATATATGGTTTGGAGTGTTGGATGGACCACTGACTTATCTCCAAGCTAAGACTCAGCATTATAGTCAAGCAGTGGTCTTAAGGAAACCGAAGATGGCCAAGCACATTAATGTCTCCAAACTAAAAGTGGAAGCAAATGCAACCCTACTTGCAAATAATCTCAGTGCAACACTAACTGAAATACAGTTTAGTCATTCTGATAATGAGCCAAAAAACTACATGAATTATTTCTTTCATTATGGGTGAAGGAATTCCCCAGGAATTCAAAGATGCATTTTTACAAGAGGAAGGGAAGCAGACAGAGCTGTGACAATCACAGAGGAATATCTCTTTTCAACATAGCTGGTAAAATTCTTGCAAGGCTCTACTTAATCGTTTAACCAAACATCTGAGAGATAGTGTCCTCCTAGAAAGTCAGTGTGGTTTTCGTATGGGATGTGATACAGTTGACATGGTATTTGCTGCTTATCAACTTCTGGAAAAATGCCAAGAATAATACCAGAACCTTTACACAACATTTGTCGATTTGACTAAAGACTGTAAACCAGGCAGATCTATGGAAGATCATGGCCGAATTTGGATGTCCTGATAAATTCATTTCAATCATCAAACAATTTCATGATGGGATGATGGGTCACGTCATGAATGATGAACAAGCTTCCAGTCAATGCCAGTGTCAAACAGGGCTGTGTACTGGCACCAACATTCTTTAGCATGATCTTATCGGTGGTGTTAATTGATGCATTCAATGACAAATATCCCAAAGTAAGCATCAATTACTGGACAGATGGCAAAATGTTCAACTTAAAACGACTTAGTACTGTTACTAAGATAAAGACCATCATCATACGATACCTTTTGTTTACTGATGATTGTGCCTTCAATGCCAACACAGAGCCAAACATGCAATATATTGTTGATCTCTTTTGCAATAATTATGGTCTGACTATTAATCTAAAGAAGACTGAAGTAATGTACCTGCCTGCTGCGGGAAAATGATATGTTGGGCCTCAGATCTCAATTCGTGAATCCAACCTAAAAGCTTTGGACAAGTTCACTTACTTGGACAGTATTCTGTCAAGGGTAATACACATAAATGATGAAGTTGATTGCAGGATAACCAAGGCTAATACTGCCATTGGACATCTCAGAACCACTGTCTGGGAGCATAGAGGAATTCAGCTGCAGACCAAACTATATCGAACTGTGATTCTTACCATCCTCATATATGCTTGTGAAACTTGGACTGGATATGCCAGACATACCAAGAAACTGAACCATTTCCATATGACCTGCCTCTATAGATTGTTAAAAATCAAGTGGCAAGACAAGATACCAGACACAGGTTCTAGCCTGGTTAAACCTTCCGTCAGTACAGACCCCGTTACAGCAGTGCCAGGTGCGTTGGGCAGGCCATATATGCCGAATGCCTTATTTAAGGCTCCCAAAAACCTCCTTTATGGTGAACTGCCAAAGGAAAAAGACCTACAGGAGGATAGCGGAAACGGTTCAAGGACAATCTGAATGTCTCCCTCAAATAGTCTGGTTTGTATTTTAATTCATGGGAAAAACTAACCCAAGACAGATGTTCCTGGCGTGCCACAACTCACAAATTGCTGAATCTGCATGCAATGAAGAACACAAAAGAAAATGTGACATAAGAAAAGATAGAGCAGTCAACATCTCTGATACAGAATTATCCTACAGGTGTCCAACATGCGGGAAATACTTCAAAGCTCAAATCGGTCTAACAAGCCATCTTCAAATCCACAGAACAATTGCATGATCACGGTCATCTTTGCAAACGATGGATGAACATCATATATATAATGCTATTTATAGACGGTTTTACTGTATCACAGCTCTTCAGTGCAGTGAGTCTAACACCTGCCCCAAGCTGGCAGATAGTTGATGACTCTAACCATTTGACCATGGAACGGGTGCTGTTGGTAAATGATATCTTAATGCTTTATATAAAAGTTGACAACTTTTAAAAGAAAAATACAAAAAAGGTATAAGCAGCCGTCTCAGTTTTTAATTAGTGCTGTTTATCTTATTAAAAACAACTTTGTTGATCGGCTTAAAATCAAACAATATTTATGAGAAGGCTGGGGGGGGCAGCATTTTAAGTATGTGCATTAAAAAAATACAAGAGAAATCATTTGCTCTTTCTTCCCCCTTACATGCATATACATCTCACCACCCCCTCCAAACCGCAGTTGTTAAAAAAACTAAAACAAATAAGCTATTGAGCATATTGCATCCAATGTGCATTTCCATTTTACGTCCAGATCTGTTGTTTTCTTCTGTTTTATTTTACTTTCGTTGAAGTTATCAGAAATCAAGGGGCCCACTACTCAGGACTAACACTTGAACTCTATATGAGATATAATGATTATTCAAATGTTCCATTAAATTCTTTATCTCTTAAACACTGAGTAAAGAAATTGAGAACATAATTTTTCTCTCCCCAATTAACATATGTTGTAGTATATCTTTCGTTTTGGTGTCTTGGTTTTACTGGATTCCAGGACTAGAATTTATTTAGATATTTAGTCTGGTGGAGTATCCCGCTTTGTGCTGGTACTGAGGTAACATCACTTGGAGCAGGTGCACCATTCCTCATAACAGCTAATACGGGTTAGCTGTATAAAGGAGTTCTTATTTGGGCTGCAAATATTATGCAATTTTGAATATTTGGTCAGGGTTTACTTCTAGGGAAAAGTCTCCTTATGCCAGGTGGTTCTGACAAACCCCTGTACAGAGAGACCTTAGACATTCGAGGAAAGTGTGTAGTAAGCATTCAAGTTCTTTCTTTTTTTTTTTTTAATTTTCTTCCTTTGAAGATTGTAACACTGGGTATGGGGCAGCCAAACCAGCTGCCAACATTGCCCTGCTTTTTATTGAAACCAACAGACTCTAGAGCCAAAACTGAAAAGCCAGTGCTCAAAACAACGAGATATTATAAAAAGGCTGACTGGGAAGCCATGAGGGAACTAATCAGAGATGCCCCATGGGGAAATATTTTTTCTCTCCCTGCTGAACAGTGTGCAAACGAGACCACTGACTGGTTCAAAACTGCAATCGAAGCGCATGTTCCCATGTGGAAATTTTATAGTAAGCCCCACTCTCCCCAATGGTTTACGTCGACTTGCGCAACTGCCATTGCTCAAAAGCAGCATGCATACCGTAGGTTTAACCGACATAAGTCCAGTTCAAACAGACTGAAGTATATAGAAGCTAGAAATAACGTTAAGAAAGAAATAGTGACAGCTAAGAGAGAATTTACAGAAACCATTAAAAAGCGCATCGCAGCACAAAAACTAGGAACTCGAGACTTCTGGAACAGTGTAGTAAATAATGGGCAATCAACAATTCCCCCACTAACCAACAATCACGAGGTTGTTTCCTCAGCAACCAACAAGGCTAACATGCTTGCCAGTCGGTTTGCCTCAAACTCCACACTGGACCCTTCCAACCACCCCCTACCTGACTTTCCTATACGGACAGACGCCACGCTAGACGATCTGAAAACCACCCCTGTTCAGGTGCATGCTATCATACAAAACCTTGACACTTCAAAAGCATGTGGACCCGATCTTATCCCAGCTGTGCTATTAAAAAAGTGCTCAGCCAAAGTAGCTCCAGTTCTCTCCAAACTCTACAACAAATGCCTTAATGAAGCTTGCTTTCCGGGCTGTTGGAAAACTGCTTCTGTTGTACCAGTATTCAAGAATTCTGGCGAAAGGACTGACTCATCAAATTATCGCCCCATTAGCCTCCTCCCACTTTTTGCCAAAATATTTGAGACCTTAATTAACCATGCTCTAGTCCATCACCTTACAGATGCTAAACTTCTGACTGACAAACAATATGGATTTAGACAAGCCCGTTCCACAGCAGACATCCTAACTGTGACCTCTGAACGTATATACCATTCACTGGACAAAGCGAGGGAGGGCAGAGCGGTAGCTCTAGATATATCTAAGGCTTTTGACAGGGTATGGCATGAGGGTCTCCTCAGGAAAATTAGATCATACGGTATCACTGGTAGAATACTTTACATAATTAAATCCTTCTTAGATAAGAGAAAAATCCAGGTTGTCCTCGACGGTCGTACATCTAAACAATATGATATAAATGCGGGGGTGCCCCAGAGTTCTATCCTTGGACCTCTATTGTTCCTGATATTCATAAATGACCTCCCCGACAAAATTGCCTCTGAGATGGGTATATATGCTGATGACACTACACTCTATGGCAGGCACGACAGGAAGACGAATGAATAAATTTCTAAAGAAATGGCAGAAACACTAGAGGAAGACCTCCAATCTGTGGTGGAATGGGGACAAAAGTGGTTGGTCGCGTTCAATGCTGCCAAGACTAAACTAGTTTCATTCAATAATTACAAGAAACCCTCTCTACCACCTATAGCAGTGGCCAACGACTCTTTAGCTGAGAGTACATTTTTCAAAACTCCTTGGCCTAATGTTCACAGGAAACATGAGTTGGAACAATTACATTGAAGGCATTGCCAGGGCCGCTGCAAGAAAGGTGGGCTCTCTCTACCGTGCTAGAAAACTACTAACACCCGAAAGTATCCTGTACCTCTATAAGGCCACCATTCGCCCATGTATGGAGTATTGCTGCCACATCTGGGCTGGTGCATCTGCTACTAGTCTCTCGCTCCTTGACAAGGTTCAAAAGAGAGTCGTAAACCTGATAGGCCCTGAACTGGCATCTAAGCTTCAGCCTCTGTCCCATCGACGAAATGTTGCATCCCTCTGCCTTTTCTACAAGTATTTTAGTGGTGAATGCTCTGACGAACTGCAATCACTTGTGCCCTCACGACGTGAGCACCTTCGACAAACCCGACAGGCTGCTAAATCCCACCCCCACACTGTAGAGATCCCTAGATGTAAAAGATCTTTTTACTCCAATAGTTTCTTCCCCAGAACCGCTAGAATCTGGAATTCCATTCCAGGTCCCTGCTTCCCCAACAGTACTGACGTGCAGAAATTCAAGTGTAACGTGAACTGACATCTTGCTGCCCAAATCCCTACATAGTACCCCAGTAGCTGTTGCCCCTGATAGTAGCCCCCTACACCAAAGTGGCAATTTGCCTTGTTTGGGGTGAAAATGTAATAAAAAAATAAAAAAATAAAATAAATTGAAACGTGTTTCCGTTAGCATCTCATGGTGGGGCAGTGGTTAACATCGCACTTTTTTTTTTCACAATTTAATTTGCAACTTTGCCTCAAGGGTTCGGGTTCGATCCTCATACTTACTTTTTTTTTTACCCCCCCCCCCGTCCAAACACCCGGGCAACGCCGGGTACCCCTCGCTAGTTATGAGAAAAATCGAAAATTTGCATATTATTTCCAGTATTGTCGATACAAGAATTATGATCCAATACTATTACTTTACAGATTAAACTGAAATTAAATGAAAAATAGAAATAAATACTATTAAAATATTTTTTATATATTAATTAAAGTATTTTTAAAATATTTTAAATATTAAATAAAATGTGTAGAAGACGGTACAATGCAGAGGTAACAGTAAGACACAAGCTGAAGCAGGTGAAAAAGGTTTATTAATACAACTTACAAATACATGTGTACATATTCATGTATTTCATATACAAATTATATTTATATTTGCACCGTGATTACCTGGGAAAGTCGGTCTGGTGGTATATCCATGTTATATAATATTTCGAGAAAGATCTCATTGTCAGATATTTATTTGACTTTGGTTCAAATGTGCAGTAACAGTCTTGCAGCAAACAATAGCCCGGAACTTGTTAATAGCATTTTAATTTAATACAATTAAGGTTTTTCTTGTTCATTTCTTTTTTTATCTAATTTATTTATTTATAATTATATTTCATATTGAGGAGATTTAATTAATTAATTTATTTGTTTGTGTTTCTGCGTTCTAGTTGAGTGGGGGTTGGGACATAGATTTTGAATTAAGTCGGTTGGTAAAGGGAGACTACTTGATGAGCTGATCTAAGGAGAATAACCGTGTTATTTTTTGTATAAGTTCGGCTATTATTAATTACAGATATTTCCTCTAAGTTAAGTGTATAATATTGCATTACTTTTTAATATATTTATTTATTTATTTATTTACTTATTTTTTTTTTAGTAATATTATTCCTATTCTAGGTGGGGTATTTTATTTAATTTGTTATGTAGTATATATATATATATATATATATATATATATATATATATATATATATATGTATATATATATACGCATTATGGATTCTTGTATCGTTAATTTAATTATATAGTAATATTTTATTGACTATAATTATTTATTCATATACGCAATGTGTTATGACGAAATAGTTAGAAGTTATTTCAAAAGTTTTTCTAACTTTTTTATTTTTTATTTTTAAGTTATTTACTTATGTATTTATTTATTTTAGTTTATTTATTTTGAATTTCTGTTTTTGGTGTATTATGTCTTATTTGTTATTTTTGATTAATATTATTAGGCTAACTCGTAGAAATCAATTGGGCCATATAAACTTGCATGAGCACATATACATGCAGCCACGCACTATGTCTAAATCAAGTGCACAGACTACATATACATGTAAGAGTATATATTTACGCACCCACACACATCCATATATGCATGTGCTGGTCTGCATGTGGCCCACATGCTCGCACCATCTAACTTGCTATTTAATTGTTATACATTTTTATTATTAATGTGTAGTCATCTTAAGTATGGATTGCTTATTTATTATTTTGTTTATTTTAATTTAATTTTGGTTTTATTTTATTTTTTATTTCTTTCATTTTATATAATGGTGGGATACTGTGGGTTAAGGTAAGAATGACAAGCCTAATTCATGTCGGCGATTAATCTTAGGATGCAATTTGGCAATCAGGATTGATTCTTTGATACAAAGGTTGCCAACATTGCGTTCGGTGGCTAAAATATCTACTCTGATGGATTTGTTAGTATTGCCGCATGTGTGAAGGTGTCTGTGAACAGATGAGGCTTGTGTTTGTATGTGTTCTTTTACTCTAATATGCAGGTGTCTCACTGAGCTACCGACGTGTGATTGGTTAATTTTGGTGCACTGTATGCAATATACTGTGTATGTACGATGGCACATGTTAGTGGTGTTCATCGGGCAGTTAGTTAGGGTGCAGGGTACATTTTTAGCTAGGTTTTGCGTTTACAAATGCTGTGGCCCAAGTTGTATGTCTAGACCCTCCCTGTGTATAGCTTTGCGGATGGCTGTTGTGATCCTGTCGTTGAAATGGGTCAGTTTCAGGAAGCAGGTGTTTGAGGTGGAATGCTGCGTCCGTCTTCTAGGTTTATTGAGGTTTTCAATGGTTGGTGTGAGGTATCCATTGGTTTCTAGCACTTGGTGGAATTTATTAGTGCAGGTGTTTTTCATTGCTGCATTTATTGTGGGTGCATGTTATTTCATTCCTTGCATGGGGAGGGCAGACTTATAGTGTACGAAGAGATCTCTACAGGCGGGTTTCTTATAGAATTTGGTGGATGAGATTTCTTGAAATGTTATATAACACGGATATACCACCAGACTAATAAAATAATTAATTAATAAAACTTTCTCACCTGCTTCAGCTTGTGTCTTTCCGTTACCTCAGCATTGTACCGCCTTCTACACATTTCATTTAACGACATACTATACAATGCTTCAAGCAAACTACATCCACCTCTTATTTTAAATATTAATTTAAATACTCTGAAAGTATATTTAAATATTAAATGAAATACTATTAGATTTTTGGTTTATTATATTCTTTATATATCAAATTTTGTTTGGAAAACTTGAATTCTGTCTATGGAAGCTCTCCAATCTGTATGAACCCTGCAATTATTATTTTTCTCATCTTGAATGTTATTTTTATGTATCAGTGTAATTTAATCTTTTTTAGGTGTATATTGTCGAATTGTATTAGATTGTTAATGCACAATTTAATAAAAAAAAAATTGGAAATAGTTACACGCTATTTACCTTCCCTTGGAACCCTCCGATGTTTATTTAGCTAAATGTTTTATTTTTGCTAATTTTTTTCAAAAAATGTATTCTTTCATAATTTTTTTTTTTTTTTTATATCTTATCATTTGTTGCAATTTTTTAATATATTTATGACTGTAATGTGACCATTAGTTTGCCTTAAAATTCAATATTAAAATTTTCGAATTTTGCTATGATAGTGTAACCACACCAAAGATTTGTATGATATTAGGTATCCCAAACTAGCCTAGATAGGATGCGAAAACTGATAAATAAAGTTAAATTTCCCTTAACTTATTTTTTGGGGGGGTTATTTTGATAAAGTTTGGATTTAAATAAAATTTACTCTTTTTGCTTTATAGATATATAATCCTTTTTCTTGTGTCTTTAATAGTTTGTTTCCTGGCTACTTCAAGTTATGTTACTAATTTTGGTGAACGCTGCTTTTACACAAAAAAACGTTGGTGTTTACCAAATTGTGCGTGCGCGATATTGTGAGTCTCTGCGTATAAAAAAATAGTACCATTTTAAAGAAAAAAGGTCACTTATCAATATGGTGAGCTTAAAAAGTTTAAGTTGCTTTTCACAAAAAAAAAATCCAACTTGAAAACTTCAATGAAAGAAATATGAAAGAAATTCAATTGAAAAAATTCCGAAAATGGCACCGTTTTGTAGAGAAATATCTCCTCTTGAATAATCTGTTGGTATCATATTACTACGCTCATAAATCAAGGAGCATCACTAATAAACGTGAGTGTACCTACACATCGAGATTTACAACTTAATGCCAAGTGACCGAAATACAGAGTATCATCACCAAAATCAACTGTCAGCACTAACGAACGAAAGCGTAAACAAACAACTTGCTTCACTATTAATATATCAAAGTTCTTAGTTTGTTTTAAAAGTTATAGAAAGTTATTGTTTAAAATAATATTTTTAGTGTGTCAATAAAAGAAATGAAAAGTTAAAATTTAAAAAATGTCAGTTGTTTATTTTCTATATCTCCTTTCAAACATTCATGTGTTCTTTGCTTTATCTTCTTTCGGTTGGATAAACTTCAGCATTGTTAAATTATCTTTTAAAAATTAAACTGGATACATTTTAAACCAAAAAAAAGCATTTCTAGTTGCGTGTGACTTTGACGGAAAAATTTGCTACATTTTAAAAAATGTGCCTCATTTTTTGTTTACTTATTTAATTCTCTTATGTCCTGTCGAGCGTTTTGGATATATCTAACATTTTGTTAAATTATTTTTTTTATTAGACTGTACAGTTATATTTCGTAAGTTTTTATTTTGGTTTCAATTCAAGCTAATGCACCCAAGTGATATGGATATATGTTTTTTATTTTTTGAAATCGCAACTTTATAATATATAAAAATCGATAGAACATTAACGCTATAATAATATATACAAAATCTGCAAGAATTAAAATATAATATTTAAGCGTCATTTATGACCAGGCTTTGCCGGGCGTTCATGCTAGCATAGATAAATACTTTTGCAGTTTCAACAAAAAAGCTACAATAATATCAGAGCATCTCCATTTACACATCTACAGAACGCCAACATTA
This sequence comes from Euprymna scolopes, assembly GCF_053919585.1. NCBI lineage: Eukaryota > Metazoa > Mollusca > Cephalopoda > Sepiida > Sepiolidae > Euprymna > Euprymna scolopes. Next base: position 144,219,495 of record NC_136482.1, read on the forward strand.
ATATATTATATATGAATGAGCCCCCTGTGGAATTTCCACATGTCCTGCTAGTATAATATAATAATAATTGAAAACAAGACTATATTAAATAGAAGTCACTCTCATATTCTTGTTTAGGGTTGCCAGGTTGGCCTTTTTACAGAAAAATTTTGCAAATTTGGCTTTTTTGAAGCAGATTGACCTTCAAAAATTGTATTTGTCCTGTTTTAAAGCGTAACGTACAAACTAACTAAGGAAAGAACAGGCTGAATATTATATAGATAGAATAAACAAAAACTGTGACAAAGGTTTATGACAAGTATTTGTTGATTAAAAGATGATCATTTATTCAGGGTAACATATTACTCAGATGGGATGAAAATGAACTCTGTAAAAAATGTTTCATATTAAGCACACAGAGGAAGAAAGAAAATTCTTTGTAGTTGTGGTAGAAAGACAAGTTATTACTGTGTATATCTGACAAGAAGGCACCAGATGATTAGAGCTCAGTCAAGCACCTACCATGAAAATTAGGATAAAATAGTAAACAAATATTATTGTCTCTTCTTTGAAAAGGGCTCGTAGAGAACAGAAGAGATTCCCTTCACTGGACTAGATTACCAAATTGATTTTCTAATTTGTCCAGATAAAAAAGAGGCTCTGGGCACATCTTTCCTAAATATGACTGTATCTTAGTCTTACATAGGTAAAAGATTGCATCAGGAGTCCGGTACTTTACTTTCTGGTGGGACTTGAATGATCAAAATATTTTTCTAACAACAGATTAAGTATAAGTGTTCCATTTCACTGGTTGTCTCTAGGCTTCTTACCAAATATATACCAAAGATGGATGCCATTATCACATAAAATGTTTTTTCAAGGTTTCCCAAAGTGGGCTCCACAGAGCTCTGAGGCTCTAAAAGCCCTTTCTTAAAGAAGACCAAATGCTTTATATGAAAAAATTAAATGGCTGCAGACATTAAATTATAGATCTTTTTTACTTGAAAGAGATATGATACATAACTACAAGTATAAAGAGTTTCAGGATGGTTCATGAAAAAAAATAAAATAAATTAACAAAAAATGAAACAATTTTTGATTAATCAAAAACAAAAAAATCAAGGAACCCAAAAATCATTAGTTATTGTTAAAATTTGAAATTAATGTTTCTCATATTTCTTTTAGAAATTATCTAGTTAGTACTCCATGAAAACCTTTGCCCTGCTCCGCGGTTCCATAATGTCCTGAAGTTTCGGAAACCCTAAGCTAACTCCATTAAACATTCATTCTTCCTTTATCTCTGCCAAGTCATTATGGCAGATGCAAGGCTGCTTGTTAAGATGCAGTTGACAAATCAGTTTTTTAAAATATGTTGTTTTATACAAAAACAATATTACGTACTTAATTTTCATGGGAAAAATAGTAATATATCCAAAACTTATGAAAAATCATCAAGTAGAAATTTATTTATAGTTAAAAGTATTTTTACTGAAAATTAGATAAAATCGCATTTTTCTTAGATGTTATAAAGTAGACAGTAAGAGTCTACACAGGGGACATAACTCCAAAAAACTATTTTAGATTATTTGTGTCATGGCTGCCATATTTGTTGTCTATAACTATAAACTTTATTTTACTAAAAACACAGTAGCAATTATTTTACTTGGTGAATTTTCTGAATTTTTGGATATATTACTATTTTCGACATGAAAATTGCGTACGTGATGTTGTTTTTGCTTAAATGATATATTTTAAAAATCTATTTGTCGACTATAACTTAGAAGCACCGATGCAGGCCAATGCATTGTTTTAGTTGGGGTGTCATTGCTCGAACTGCCTTTAAGCTTAGAAAACTTATGCAGTCAAGCATTGCTAGTAAACAGTGATCACCATCTGATTTCTGAGTATTTTATTTTTGCCATTTATTTCATTCAATCTGTGCAGCTTGAATTTTTTCATGACTTTTTCTTCCTTCTTCTTCCCTTACTATTGTTTCACTATATGATATCAGTTTCAGGACAAAAGCGGAAATGGGTTAGCCGTAGTACAAAAGTAGAAAGATATAAGATTGCTTAATATCAATGATAGGATCAAGTATATATCAACAGATCTTAATCTGTCGGCTCTTCACTTTATTTGCTTTTTGTGCTGACCTCATATATTTATCTGCGTCACCTGCCTGCCAACTCCCACCATTTTACAATAGTACACACACACACACACACACACACACACACACACACTCTCTCTTCATTTATATATATATATATATATATATATATATATATGTGTGTGTGTGTGTGTGTGTGTGTGTGTGTGCAGAAAATATACTTAATCAATTATATTCCATCCTTTATTTATACCAATCCTTTTATTTATGAAGCTAGATTATGTTAAATATAACTACAGAGCATCTATATATATAAAAGGCTGTTTTGATGGATGTTCTCCGTTAAGTTACTATTTTTTTAGAACTTTTTAAAAATCGTCTAGATAGTGATATCTAGGATTTGCAAACGCGTGTCATGTCTAAATTTATTTACGTCGATTTTTTACAAAATTCTTGCTATTTCGGCTCCCCTCGTGTGTGTTCGACTTTTTCATATAAAAATGAAACTAATCTAAAGCGAAGGCAGTGTTCCCGGCCATCGTGAGAAAGCAATAAAGCTTTAATCAATGTTGGGAAACCCCTTATATCAGACAATTGCTATTCATTTATAGGGAGCTGGTTTTCCTGCCCAACATCTTGGGGGAACAAAACCAGCCAAAGTTGGGTGAACAACCCCCAAAAAACTGCCTCACACTAAAAGTTAACTGTGGGATTTCTATTTGACCTCATTAAATTCATGCATCTGTCAATTCAGTTTTGAATTCTTAAATAAATTCAAACGTCTTTCTGTTACTCTCCCTTGCTGGCCGAGTGGGAACCGTGTCAGTGTTGGATTGTGTAGTGGACTTTCGGTCAGCGTTCAAGTTGTGGATAACTTGACAAAGACTAAAGTTACTTCTCATGAAAGAGGAGAACTATTTATGGCACAATGGGAGATTCCATTGTGCACACATGGGCCAGTCTATTCTTTGGATTGTGATTGGCTGAATCACCTGATTGGATATGCTTGTACATAAATACAAGCCCTCAGTCCAGCTCAATCTGGTGTCAGTCTTGTGCATAAGCTGGACCCTTGGTAAGTGTTGCTGCTATTATTATTATTGTTGTTGTTGTGTGTTATTGACTAACACAGTTCTTTTGATTATTCTACATTTCCCCTCTTCCCCCCCCCACGAGTAGGCTGGGTTGTGTGAGAGGTGTATCTCTCTTTTAGGCCTAGTTTGTTGTGTGGTAGTAACCTAGAAAGAGCTCGGGGAATCCTTGATCCAAAGCGTGGGGATATATGTGTGGTTTGTTGTTGGGGTTTGGTTGCTGTGTATGTGCTATTACAGGGAGATAGTGGAAGATGCAAGAATGTAGTATCGCTTGAGGGAATTGTTGGTCCTAGTGCTGCACTTGGTATTGGGGTTGGTGCAGGCTTAAGTTCGCATTTTCTGAGGAAACGGCGGTTCCTAAGTGTGATCCTTCTGGATCCGTTAACCCTGATTCGGTATTGTCGATCTGGTAGGGAACTGATGATTTTGCCCATTGTGTTCCATCTGCGATTGACTGGATTTTGGATGGCTACAGTGTCACCAGCTTGTAACGGTGGAAGGTTGTGGGTATATTTATTGTATCTTTCTACTATTTTTGCATTGCGGTGGTGGAGCATTTCCTCGCGATGTTGTGCCACTGACACCCATTCAGGATGAGGCTTGTAGAGGATTGGCTGTGAAGGGATGGAGTCACGTAGTCGACGGTGAAGTAATAATTGAGCCCGTGATAGGCCAATGCTTTGGATTTGGGTATTCCGATACTGCAAGATGGTCCGGGCAACACTGTCATTGTCCAAGGAACCGTGGGGGCCTGTGTTTCCTTTCACAATCCTCTTTGCAGTTTTTACTGCGAGCTCTGCCCTGCCATTTTATTGGGGATATGCAACAGAAGATAATCTGTGCCTAACACACCATGTTTTCAGAAATTCTTGGAACGTACTGGAAGTGAAAGGTGGGCCGCCATCGGTGCTGAGTTCTTCTGGGGCACCATATGTTTGGAACAGTTGTCGGCATATGGACATCAATTTGGTTGTAGTAGTCTGACCTGATTCTAGGCGGTATAAAATTAGCCAACCAGTTAGCCTATCTGCGCAGGCAAGGTATGTGTGATCTCCAATATAAAAAATATCCATGACGATTTGTTGGAATGGCCACTCTGGGGATCGTGTTAGAATGATAGGCTCCCTTGGTTGACTAGGTGCGATGGTTGAGCATACTATGCAATTCGCCCTAATACTGCGGATTGATGCATCCATCCCTGGCCAGTACACCGATTCGTTGGCACGTGCTTTCATGCCGACTACTCCTTGGTGTGCAGAATGCAGGCAGTGTAGGACCTTTTTTCGTTGTGATTTGGGGATGACGATCCTTCGATCCAACAATACTAGACCATTGTCAGTGCTAAGGCGGTGCCTCACCTCCCAATACTCACGGATTTCGGGCGCAGTGAGATTACATGTTTTTGGGAAGCCTTGCTGTATTGTGTCTATTAATTTGTTATATTGTTGATCGCCACGACCTGCTGAACGAATTAGGTCTGGTGATATCATGGCTATATTACTGCTGTGTGCAAATGTTGCTATTAAGGCTGTTGACTCTGTTATGTTGCTTATGTTGTTCGACTCCAGTATATCCATTTGAGAGGGTTTTGTTGGAAATACATCGAGGAGGGCTTGCACCATCGCCGCTGGGTGGCGGGAAACTGCATCAGGGCCTCTGTGCCACTTCCCGGGGCAATGCTGTATGGTAAATCTATATCTCAGGGTCTTTTCCTTTAGTCTAAAGAGTCGGGGGTTTTGGATCTTGCTCAGATCACGATCGCCAAATATCCCCTTCAGAGGTTCATGGTCTGTGACCACTATGATGTTTGGAGAACCCATGACGAACATACGGCATTTCTCCAATGCCCATGCTATTGCTGCTGCCTCACCCTCTATTGGTGCGTATCTGCGCTCAGCATCCGTGCAAAATCTGCTGCCGGCATATATCAGATGCCAACCTTCGGAACAGCAGATTGGCAATGTTTTTGTAGGAGTAGGAAGCCCATTCCTTCTTTGCTCCAATCTGGAGCAAGGCAAGTTGCTCTGTCTTTGTCAAATGTTGCTACCCCCTTCTGGACTAGGTGAATTATAACTCGCTTGGAATCTTTGAATGCGTCTTCAAGGTTTTGATTCCAAGCAAATTTGGAGTTTTGTTTGACAAGGTCCCGAAAAGGCACCATAACTGGACCCAGTGAATATGCCCAGGCTACTTGGTTGACAAGCCCAAACCATGATCTGGCATCAGTAATCGTCCTTGGGACTGGAAAATCCTGTATCGCTTGTATCATGGACTCAGAAGGGGTCACTCCTGAAGAAGTTATCTGGAGGCCTCCAAATTGTACGACATCCTGACAGAATTGGAATTTGTCGGTGTTGAGCACAATTCCATTCTTAGCACATTGGAGCAGAAAATCGAAGGTATGATAAAAGGCTCCCTCAATGCTAGAGTCATATAGCAGGGTATCGTCTACTATCTTCACCTTGCGTGGGATATCTTTTATTATCTCATCGTATCTGCGAGTGTAAGCATCCCCAGATGCGACATATCCTTGAGGCATCCTAAGATACATGTATCTTCCCCACTCAGTTATGAAGGTGGTTAATGGTTGAGATTCTTTGTCTAAGAGAATCGAGTGGTATCCATCAACAGCGTCTAGGACTGTTTTCTTTGTTCTAGGTGGCACTTGCAGTGCCAACTGGAATGGCAACCCAGTATGGTGGGTTTCTCGCTTGCATTGAGAGTTAAGGTGTTGGTAATCTATTGTTCTCCTTGGATTACCATTCTTTTTGGCAGTTATTACCATAGTACTGCACCAATCAGTAGGCATACCCACGGGTACTGGAGCTATGATACCTTTTTCTACATCCTTCCAAAGGGCTTATCTTACTGGTTCCTTGAAGTGGAAGGGTACAGGAATTGGGTTATGCCTGGCTTTAGGGATTGCTCCCGCTTTGAGGTGAATGTGGGCAGCTGGGCCGGACATGGCTGGAAATATCCCATCTTTGTTGAATGTCGTTTTGGCAAACTTTTCTAGGAGCCAGTTCTTAAGTTTGCCTATGTTATCTTCTGTTGCGGGAAAAGGGAGGTTTTTGGGGCAATTTGGCAATTGATCTACACACTTTTTAGACTCGGTGTCTACCTTTTCATGTACGTCTGCTAAAGGGTTTGGAAAATGTTTGTGCAATATTCCCACATCGATGCAGGCTGCTCTGCTGAGATAAAGCCATTGTATGCCCTTGCATATGTAGAGGGCTTGTTTAGTCGTTTTCCCTCTGACCACAAACTCAACTGGTAGCCAACCCTGACACAAGAGTGTGAAACCTCCAACTGTTCGTATGATCTTTCTTGATTGGACAAGACTAATCTCTGTGAGGCCCATTTTGATTAAATGCTTTGGTCCCCCAAGACAAATGGCGGCACCACTGTCGGGAAAAACCTTTAGCGTTGTACTACAACTCCTAGGGATATTGACAGCTTGTCTGGGATCTGGTTTTGGTGAGAATGGGATTACTGATGCATTTATTTCAGTTAACAGATCACCTTCTGTAGTCATAATGGTGCCCCTCATTTGATCGAATGTGATATGGGCCATGAGTGTATTCATGGGAGCTTCTTGGTCTTCAAAACTTTTTATCACTGCCGGGCGATATTTCTTTGTCCGGCACACTGCTGAGAAATGGTTAAGTTTTCCACAAGTGTTGCACATTTGATTCCATGCCGGACATGTTAAATGGCGGGCACTTGTCCTTGGAGTACCGTGTTGGTGACTACTGCAACCTATGCAGGTTTGACGGGGTTCTTTATCAGCAATATTATCGTTGTGAGTAGCAGTAGAGCTAGTGCGAATATTGCCTCTGCTAGTCCGTACAGCACTTTTTTTTTTTTTTTTTGCGATACATTGACATCCGGACTGTAGCTATGTCTGAGGTATCAGTCATTGCGGTTTGGTCCCGTAGTGCAGACTCAAATGCCTCAGCATGACAAATATTTTGGTTGAGAGTTTTTAGCAACCCGGCTTTTGCCAGTAGATCGGTCTGAAGCGTATCATTCGATATCCCTTTGATAAATTGGTCCTTGATGTAAATGTCGGACAGGTCGTGATCGCAGTTGGGGCATGAGAAATTACAGTCTATGGCCGTGGACCTAAGACGAACAAGGTATTGTTGGATGGGTTCATCTTCATGCTGTGATATAGATGCAAATGTCATCCGATGGACCATGGGATTTAATTTTTGAGTTACCAATGCTTCTGTCATCTCTAGCAGCTTGTTTGGGTTGGTGGTGAAGAACTTAGGGTACGTATTTATGATTGCGTTTTGAACGGATTCATCAGCGCAACTGTATAACTGGGTATTGGCCTGAGAAGTTGGCATGTCCGTTATTCTGGTGAATACTTTCCAGTCAATCCGAAATTTTCTGAATTGTTGAGGGGTCATTTCGAGATGAAGTTGAGGAGGCCTGGCAGCTGGTGCCTTAGCATAGGTGGTCTGGGTAGCGGGCTCCTTGGCTTGTCGAAGGATAGACAGAGCTTCTCCCATTGTTGTGATTCCCAATTCTCTTAGCATGGCTCGATTCATTACTTGAAGGTTTTCTTTCCTCAGTTTTTCCTTCACAAAAGTTCCAACGTAGCTCTTGGCGAAATCGGCAGCAATGCCTGCTTTGAGGAAATAGTCTTCCCAATCTTCTGTCTCGAATCCTGTTCGTAGCGCCATGTTGGATTGTGTAGTGGACTTTCGGTCAGTGTTCAAGTTGTGGATAACTTGACAAAGACTAAAGTTACTTCTCATGAAAGAGGAGAACTATTTATGGCACAATGGGAGATTCCATTGTGCACACATGGGCCAGTCTATTCTTTGGATTGTGATTGGCTGAATCACCTGATTGGATATGCTTGTACATAAATACAAGCCCTCAGTCCAGCTCAATCTGGTGTCAGTCTTGTGCATAAGCTGGACCCTTGGTAAGTGTTGCTGCTATTATTATTATTGTTGTTGTTGTGTGTTATTGACTAACACAGTTCTTTTGATTATTCTACAGTCAGTTTTTTTTCACACTTTATTTTCCACCTTCGCCTCAAGACTTCTGGTTCGATCCTACCTACCTACCAAAGCTTAAAAAAATTTTTTTTTTATTTTATCATATTTGTTTTAATCTACCCCTACCCCTACCCTCAACACACACAGCTCCAAACACCCGGGCAACACCGGGCACCCATGCTAGTTTATAATATAAATCTCACCTGCCTGTATATGTATGTTTGTATGTCTGCCTAAAACTTTCAACTGAAAGAACGGATTTTCATGAGATCAGTATTGTTATGAAGCTTGACCCTTTGGTCGACAAATGCCGAAAAATTGGCCCAAACCATTTATTCCTTCACCCTCAACTGGGCACTTTTCTACAATGAGGGGGTCGCTTTTATTCACTAATATTTTCAAAGTGATCCCCTCTTTTTTATTGACTAGCCTTAATTTAAACCTTCGCCATTTCCAGTTTGTGATGGACACAATGGCAAGGACGTCACTTTTTTTTATGTTCTTTTCCTCCTTTGCGGTACGAGTTCAAGCCTGCCTACCTACTACCACTTTTTTTTTTTTTTTTTGCTCAAAATACACCACCAAGGGCCCAGGCAACACCGGGCAACCAGACTAGTATACAAATAAATAATAGTCTATATTCCAAGTTCCAAGCTGTTGTTCATTTTACCATTTATTTTTTTAGCATGCACCTGTTTCGTAGTGCAGAAACAATCATATAATTATTATGTCAATTTTTGAGTACATATATGTAATATTGATGCTTGATAATCAAAGCATCGAGAAAAAGACACAAAAAAAATAACGTAAGGCAAACGAACGATGTTAAATGTAAAAATCGAAAAAACAAAAACAAAAAAGAAAACAGAAAAACGAACGTTAAAACTTCTGAAAAAAAAAAACTTGTGAAAAATGGCTTAAATAAGCCTGTTTCGGTATTAAAATTTAAAAAATTGGTGGGTACCCGGGTGTTTTTGGGTGTGTAGTTGGGGATGGGGGTGTTAATGAAAATCTAAGAATAAACGAAGTAAAAATAAAAAACAGAATAAACGAACGTTACATGAAAAATGGCTTAAATAACACTGGTTCAATATTTAAATTTAAAAAATCAAAAAAAAAAAAAAGACATATCACACCACGATTCGAACCCAAAACGTTTAGATAATGACCCAACGCTCTAACCAACTGAGCTAGCATGATGTACATAAAATTTAGTCAGTTCTTCAACTATTTAAACTAAATCAGGTCATAATGTCATCTGACGCATGCGTAGAACCGGTTGTCGTCATGTTACCCCCCCCCCCCCCCCCCCCGTAGAAAATTGTCGATTTCAGGGTGAAAAAAATAACGTTTTTGGCCAATTTTTCGATATTTTTCGGGCGAAGGATGGAGCTTCAATATGATACCATGTTTGTGAATTTTTGTTCTGTCTGTCACAAGTTTTTAGCGGACACAAACACACATACATACATACAAACATTTTCGCTTTTATATATATGTATATATAGTTTAGTTACTCCTTTTAACATAGTCTTCAAATTTCAGAGCTAATTAATTCACACTAAACCCAAGACAATGATATTACCCATTCAGACAAAAACAGATCACAGCTTTTAAGGATTTTAAAAGCAATGTAGGCTCATTAGAAACAATGGTCAACCACTGTTTGAACAAGATAATGTGATTTGAGCCTTCCCAATGGAAGCTGGTTGATCCTCTACCAAGGACAAGATTCCTTCCATAGACGTCACCAAAATGCAGGTAGTATCACATAGGTAATCTCATTAAATAAACAATCATTTTAGTCTCAGCCCTGTGAATTAAATTACTCATTTATGCAATGATATTTCTTATGAAAGCATGAACATCAACCACAAAAAGTACTACATAATATATTGGTTTTTTTTTTGGGTTTTTTTTTTAATTTTCCTATTTTGTTCAAGCTGGGAATGGGGCATTCTACCGGATGCTACACATTCACTCATTATCGCATACATTCCGACCTATAGATCTTTTTAAAATTCTAATCGTCCCTTTAAATGCAATTGTTTGAATCTCTCTTGCACTTAGTTCACTGGGTATATTTTCCAGGTAGTTTTTGTTTTCTTGAGTCCAATTGCTCCCATAATTACTGGAATGATGGAGATCTCCCTAACATTCCAGTTTCTTTTCATGTCCTACATAAGACCTTGGTATTACATAATGTATATATATTAGTTAACAGTATATATTTATTGGTATATAATGCATATGATATATATGTCCATAATATATATTTTCATAATTTGTTATCAGGATTACACAAAATCTACTCAACCAAATGTTCCTGATTTTTGCTGGAGATGTAAACACATCTCATTTAGGATACATTTTTTAATATATTTATTCTACCTTTTCCCTGTTTTTACTTTACTTTTTTGCTCTTTTTCTTTCTTTTTTCTCTCTTTTTCTTTCCTTTTTTGCTCTTTTTCTTTGTTTTTTACTAGTTTCATAAGATGATCTTTTTCTTCAAACCCCCTTTTGCTTTTTGTACATCTATCATAACTTTTAACTGTTATTATCATATCAGGTGGGTTGCCTGGACCAAAATTATTCTTTCCCTCCACAGGTCTCTATTTTCCATGATCTTAGGAAGATCTTCAAGTCGTAAACTAGTGTCTTCTGTCAATAATTTTGTGTACATCTTGGCAGGTCTTCCTATTTTAGCGGTTCCATGTTTAGGATCTCACACTACCACATCACTTACAACCTCATCTGTAGCAATGTCTGGCATATCGTTTTCTTTCTCTTAATTCTAAAGAGATCCTGGGCCATCTATCCAGCGTGGCTGTAGCCGAGATTGAACTCACTACACGAGTTTGTAGTATAATTCAAATCTTGTCGGTAGCTGAATACTTGATGATTTGCCAGGGCTATCAAGGGTATTTCTTATCGTGACGCCATCACTAGATGGGGTGCCTACCATGGTTTAAGAGAGTCCTATCTACTCTCGAGAGAAGGATAGACCATGCTAGTTTCTCAACCTGGTATTTTACCTCAAACTTCCCAAATGGTTACCCATCTGGTACTGGCCAGGCTTAACGTTGCTTAATTTTAGTGATCTGGCAAAAACCGACGTGTCAACGTGATTGTGCCGTATGAACATCACCCACTGGCCATGCTCAATGTTGCTTAACTTCGATGAGTTCTTGCCAGATCACCGAGATTAAGCAACGTTGAGACTGACCAGTACCAGATCCTTGGCAACCAACCATATAGATGGCTAACGTTTGGGGGTATTTTCCAGTTTAAGTTTAACACTGCTCGGAGCATTTTAATGTAAGTTCTTTCTAACTTTCAAATTTTTTACTGAGAGTCCGGCTGAAAGTTATATGGAAATCTGCCCTCTCTGAACAGATCAAGAAAAACCTCTTTGGAGCCGTAGTAGAGAGGATGCTGTTTTCTGGTTCACTAACATGGAATTTTAGTAAATTTTTAACTGTAAACATATGAAAATAGCTATTCTCATCAAACTTTTCTTTTTATGTCCTTGATAATGAAATTTGGATATTTTACACGTAATGATCTTAAAATCGTTAGTTATAATTTTATAACAATTTGGTTGAATTAATAATTTCAAAACTAAACACTGTGTCTGTGAATTTGAAGCCATTAAATTGTCAATAAGTAATTAATTTCTGACTAGAATAAAAACTTTGGTAAAACTTATCTGGCATTGCCCGGGAGTTTCATTACTTTCATTTTTATTTCAATTAGTTTTTTTTTTGTTTTTCAAAACTTGGATTTATGTTATTGTTTCATTCAAAAATTATTAAATAAACTTATTTTATTCTACAATTGCATCATATTTGCCTGCCAAAAGTCATTGTTTTTTAATAAACAAAACCTTTTATTTATGTTTTGAAATATATATAAAACTAGCCTGGATGCTTGGTATTGCCTGGGTGTTTAGACGTGTATGTTGAACAAAAAAAAAAAAGCGGTAATAGGCAGGCAAGCTCGAACCCGTGACGTGAAGTCAGAAAAGAAAGTGAAAGAAAATCTGACCTCTTAGCCGATGTCTCCATGATGCAACCGGAAGTCAAAAGCGTTGAAATAAACCAAAGTCGATCCAACAGTGATGATGACTTGCTAAAATGTGGGCGAAAAAAAAATCGACCCCTCCTTGTACAAAACGGCCGAGTTAAGGGTGAAGGAATTTATGTTTTGGGACAATTTTTCGATATTTGTCGTCTGAGACGTCGAGCTTCAAAATGATACTAACCCTGTCAGGATCCATTGCCTCTGTCAAAAGTTTTTGCGAGATAAACATACATACTTACATTTATACAGACAAGTGAGATTTATATTATAGAAGTCTAGCCTGGGTGCCCGGCGTTGCCTGGGTGTTTGTAGGTGTGTGTTGAGCAAAAACAACAAGTTGTAGTAGGCAGGCAGGCACGAACCCGTGACACGAAGGTGGAAAAGAAAGTGGAGGTTGAGCAAAAATAAAAATAAAATTGTGAGCGCAAAAAGTAAAAAAAAGGATTAGGAGTAGTGAGCAGGCTCAAACCAGCAACACGCCAGAGAAAATGGAGGTGAAAAAAAACAAAAAACAAACAGTCTTATCGATGAGCCCACCGCAATTGTGATGTCACGTGCAGTCGAAATAACGTCTTTTATGCAATGTTTGAATGACTTACAAAAATGTCAGCGAAAAAATCGGCCCCTCCTTGTAGAAAAGTGCCCAGTTGAGGATGAAGGAACTAATGATTTTAGCCAATTTTTCGACATTTGTCGTCCAAAAGATCGAACTTCAAAAGGATACTGATTTCGGGAAAATCTATCGCCTCTATCAAAAGTTTTAGGTAGACATACATACATACATACATACATACATTTATACCGGCAGGTGAGATTTATATTATAGATTGCATTTTTTTCAAAATTGTGACACAGTCAAGAAACACTGATTGTTATTTACAGACGGATTAACTAAGCTTTTATCTTTTAGATTAACCAAATTGTTATAAGATTATAACTAATGATGTTAAGTTGATGATGTAAATAATTTTTTAAAATTTCCAAGGTAAAGAACTACTTTTGTATGCCAGTGATATTCACCCTATGTAGATTCAACTGACTTTCTCTACAGAAGGAATTGTTAAGGGAATATTAAATTCATAAGCAGTTCCTAGTTGTCTGTCAAGGTAGATGACAACACTAGTTTTTTGCAGTTCTTGGAGGAGGTGTAGACATCTTCCTACATATAGTATCTGGTATTTTTAAATGGTCACCCATCTTGTACAGACCAGGCTCAATATTGCTTAACTTTGGTGATCAACTGAGAACCGGTGTGTCAAATAATGAAATGAAGAGAATATTTAGTTGTCTCTCCCAAGGGGAATCATATGTGCATTGAGATCGGTCTCTTTTTCATTCTTCCACTGCTGTAGTTTTATGATTACAGAGATTATAAAAAATTTAAAAGTTGTAGGGAAAATCGTAACTTACCTGAATAGCATGTGTGTGTGTGTGTGTGCTTTGTAAGGTTTGGTTACTTGGCCGACTCGCAGTTGCTTTTGTACTTGACGATTATGCATGAATAATGCAGACTCTTGCTGTCTCTATGCAAATAAGACTATACCAGACACACAAAAGTGGAGGGAACAAGAAGGCGAGTTGGAAGAAAGTATGTTATAGAGATAGACTTGTGCGACAGACTTTAAGTTAATTAGAAAAACCGTGGTCAGAAAAAATCAAAACTTTATTGAAACTGACTTTTAAAGTAGAAAAGTAAAGACTATTCAACTTTTGCCTGTCTTTAATACTGATCAATCTATTACGGACAGTAACATATTTCTATAATGTACGATTCAAACAGAAACATACAGACGCACACACGCTGACATATTATATAAAAACTGAATATATAGTATGTAATATATACAACACGTGTTAGAATCAAAAGTAATTGCATCTATTAGTGAATAAATAAAACAGATTTGAAAATTTGTATTTTTTGATTATTCGGACTTATGTTCTCAACTTTATTGCTATATACAAAATGGTTTGGACGATTTTACTTTAGAAGGATACTTTTTGTCGAACTTGGAAATCTTTCTGTTGAACTAGGAATCTGCACGGATTTTCAAATGGAACCCTTTATTTAATCTACAAGCGTATTATGATCGAATTCTGCAACCATGACCGGATCGAAGTTTTTACTAATTCACAATTGAATTATAAGTGTCGCCGCACTGAGGATTGAACCTTCAACTTCCAAAAACGTGTCGGTTACAACTGAATTTTATCTGGTACCTTATTCGTTGGCTAAGAAAATGAGAGCTATAGTCGGAATAATTTAAATGGTACAAATTATCAAGATTCATCTTAAAAATCAAGAAATATATGTCACAATATTATAAAACTTTCTAATTAAATGTCTTGAAATGTCTTTAAAGTAATTCATTAATTATTTCTATAAATATTTTTTTTTGTTTTTTACTTTTATGCAATGTAAAAATAATATTCAGTGTGTTGTATGAAATAGGTAACTGTAAAATTCTGTAGTTAGTGAAATCTATGTTGATTAACCAACCAAATCATGTCTGACAGAAAACCCAAGCAAAAAGAGGTGCATACAAATAAACATGTTTCATTAAATAAAATCCAGTTTGCAATTAGTGACAATGAGAGGACCTCTGAGTGTGAGAGAATTCCTCCTCTCTCTTTTGAAATACCATTAAGCTAAATAAAAATATTTCTAGGATTAAATATGCAATCAATGAAATCGATTAAAATACATATTTATTTTGAAAACACATTCCAATATGTCATAAATCCATGATGCAACAGAATAAAGTATGAACTTTGTAATTAAAAAGCTATTAAATGTTTACGTCTTATCAGTTTGACTGATTGTACTTTATATATTAGGTAACAGAAAAATTTACATATTTAAACATGAAATAAAATAAATAATAGTTTTAAATAAAATGAGAGTGCTGAATAGAAGAACATGATAATTTAAAATTTTGTAGATGTTAATTTGGGACCAATCTATCATTAAAGAATATTGTTTTTTTTTGTTTTCCATTTTACTTACTAGAATCTTGTATAGAATCTTAAAATTTGAAGAGTTAAAATCCCAAATGATGTAATAGTAAGTTATCTATCTACATAAAAGCGAAAATGTATGTATGTTTGTTTGTGTGTATGTGGGTATGTTTGTGTGTCTGCTAAAAACTTTCGACACACGCGACGAAAATTCACAAACTCGGTATCATATCGAAGCCCCATCCTTCGCTTGAAAAATATCGAAAAATTGGCCAAAAACATTAACTTTTTCACCCAAAAATCGACCATTTTCCACAGGGGGGGGGGGTAAACAACAACGGGTTTCTCGTAACGATGCCCGATTCTACGCATGCGTCAGATGAAGTCATGACGTCGTGACCTGATTTACTTTAAATAGTTGAAAAACCGGGTAAACTTCATCTCCGTCGCTTTAGCGCAGTTGGTTAACGCGTTTGTTCATTATCTAAACGTTTTGGGTTCGAATCGTGGTGTGAGATGTTTTTTGTTTTTTTCGATTTTTTAAATATAAATATTGAACCCTGTATTATTTAAGCCATTTTTCACGTAACGTTCGTTTTCCTGTTTTTTTTTTTTTATTTCACTTATTCTTAGCGACACCCGGGTATCCACCGATTTTTTTAAAATTTTAATATCGAAACAGGCTCATTTAAGCCATTTTTCACGTGTTCGTTTTTCTGTTTTCAACGTTTGCCTTACGTTAGATTTTTTTGTGTTTTTTTTTTTTGATGTTTTGATTACCCCCCCCCCCCCAGCTTAATTAAAACGTTGTTTTCTTTTCTTACTTCGCTTATAACAATGCTTCGTCGTCGTAACGCTTGACGACTTTCAAACATCTTTCACTAACTCATTCTGGCTGGCCGAGTTTATTTTCAAACTTTGCCTCAGGGCTTTGGGTTCCATCCTACCCCCCCCCCCCGGTTTCTTTTTTATTTAACACCACACACACCTACAAACACCTGGGCAATGCCGGGTACCCCTCGCTAGTCTATAATATAAATCTCACCTGTTTGTTTAAATGTATGTATGTATGTTTGCCTAAAACTTTTCTCAGCAGCATCAGACTGGGTCGAAACCAGTACCGTCTGAAAGGGCAATGTCTTGGTTGAATAATATGTGAGAATTAGAAAAAACAATCAATTATTTCCTATAAAAATAGTCGTTTGCAATGAAGGAGGGTAGCAAAAAATTGTTTCTTCATGACAATTTAGCCAAACACGCATGTGCAAAAAAACGTTCTTTCTTAAATTAGTTTAAATCTATATATATAAAAGGCAAAATGTGTGTGACCATTTCGTGTATGTTTTCAAAAGGCTTTTCTCGCATACGATTCCGATGTCGTTACGATCGCTTACAACTGTTTATATGGGTCCTAAATAATAATATGTACGATTTGGGAAAGTGCGTCGCATCTAGATTTATTTACGCCGACTTTTACAAAATTATTGCTATTTTGGCTTCTCGCATGTTGATGAGGCTTTTTCGTATAAAAAGCGAAACTAATTCAAAGTTAACAACGAACAACGTTCTCGGCATTGCGCCAGGAAATTGTTATTCAATCTGGACAAATGGGAGCTGGTTCCCCCCATCTGTTGGGGGAAAAAAATAAAAACAGTCAAACTTGGGTAAACAACTGCGTGACTTCTATTTGACCTTCTTAATTAGGTCAAATCGAAGCAGCAGAGTTAACTTTTATTGCGCACGCCTGTTTCTATAGTTTAATAAATAAATTCAAACCTGGGTATGTTGTATGTATGTTGCGGTGGCCTAATGGGTAACGTCACCCGTTTTTTTTTTTTCACACATTAATTTCCAACTCAAGGGTACGGGTTCGATTCTCATACTTACCTACCAAAACATTTTTTTTTATTTAACACCCCCCCATCCCCGCCTCCGGAGTTTTGATTTACCTCAAGACACCCGGGCATCGCCGGGTACCCCCTGCTAGTACAAAATAAAACTGTGTAACTCTGCTCACGAGATCAAAGAACAGTGGTTATAGTGGCAGCATTATTATCTAAAGATTGCACGTTCAAGCTGAGATATCAGATATATATTTTTTTTGATTTTTAAAGTTTTCATATTGAAACGGTTATTCATGCCATTTTTTCATTCGTTTTTTAAATTTTTTTCCATCACGTTTGCTGTTTTTTTGTTTTTGTTTTTCTGATTGTTTAAAGAAGTTTTAACATTTAAAAAGGGTTATTTATGCCATTTTTTTTTGTCCGCTTTTTCTTTATTTTGCATCACGTTCCACACACACAGACACACACGCCTCACCACACCCGGGCAACGCCGGTACTCCTGCCTGAATATATTTTATAATCAATTGAAATCATAGTTTCATATTTTATAATCAATTGAAATCATGTTTTTTTTTTTAATTGTATTTTGAGGCAAAATATTTCTTATAAATTACACGTCTTAATTTTTAGTCAAGTCTTCAGTAAACATTCTACAGTTTGCATTTTATTTGATTACTTATTTCGATATATAATTCTTTAAGTGTTTTATATAATAACATTGAAAATTGTTACTTCCTTATAAATTCAAAAGAATAGTCGCATTGAACATAATGTATGTAATCTAGATGAGAAAAAGTAGAATCTTTTGATTTAATTTAATTATCACGGTTTATCAAAACCAAATGTCACTCAAGAATAAGAGTCAGTGAGATGGAATGATTGTCAGAACCAAGTTCGAATACTTGTGAGGACAATTCTAAATAGGAATCTGTTGATATTAGCTTTGAAGGCGATTAAGTTGTAATATCTGTTGAGAAGCAGTATTGTGGTAATGTGATCCACAGATTAGAAACCCTTGCCAAGAAGCTCTGTACACACTAGGCACACTGAGGAAGAAAAAGTTTTTCTTGATTGTGGTAGAAAGATAAGTTCCTGCTGTGAATGTCTTACTACAAGGAGGAACCAGAGATTCAAATTCAGTCGGGCCCCTGCTTCTGTTGTTTCTGATTTGCTACTGCTGTTAACACTACTTATGGTTTTTTGCAATCTCATTCGTAGACATTTATGCTGATGACACTACCATCTACAGTAGCACATCTAAGACTGTAAACGACCAAGTTCTCTCTGATTCTCTCTCCTCTGATCTTGAGCATGTGGTACAATGGGGAAAAAGATGGCTAGTTACTTTTAATGCACCTAAAACCAAGCTTTTATCTTTACATCATCAACATTCTGATCCCCATCTGGCATCAATTGAAATGAATGGCTCTTGGCTTGGGGAGGCCTCATGTTTTGACAAGTTTTTGGGCTCGACCTTTACTCCTGATCTGAAATGAAACACCTACATCAAATCCGTTGCCAAGGCCGTTGGAAAAATGGTGAGATCCTTCAATCGCTCCAGTAGATATCTCACTGCTGATACAATTCTCTATCTATATAAGAGCCAGGTACGACCAAATATGGAGTACTGTTGCCACATCTGGGTAGGAGCTGCTAGAAAGGACATCTCCTGCCTTGATAGAGTTCAAAATAGGCTTTGTAGCCTCATGAGGGATGTCCTTTTCTCTTCCCTGCAACCTCTTTCTCACAGAAGAGATGTTGTGAGTTTGTCTCTGCTTTTCATGGCAAATGATTGACTGAGCTTCATTCTATGGCCATCTCTCTCGCCACACTTTCACAAGCTGAAAACACTATTAATAATTCCCCCACACTTTATCTGTGCCTAAACCTAAACGTAGATACCATGAACAAAGCTTCTTTCTTAGAACTGCACGCCTGTGGAACTTTCTGTTTTCTTGCTTTCCAGAAATATGGAATTATTATATGGTTGTTTTCAAGTCCAACATAAACAAGTTCTGGATGAGCCGTTCCACTTAAGTTCACAAATTTACCGAATTTCGATTACTAACGATTACTATATTGTCCAATTTTACTACTGTACACTCTTTAATCCTTATCTTCAAGTGGCCTCTGGGCCTTGATAAGTAGTGATGCCTATGTAAGAAAAAAAAAATAAACACCTGTATGCACTTCTCATTAGTGTATTAATATAATTATCCAATGCAAATAACACTTTGACATTAAATAATAAACAATCTAAAGAGTTGATTTGCCGTAAAACAGTCAAAACAAATGTTCACTTTGGCATCTTTTAGAAGAAGGGTTCGGTGCACCAGTTTTTAAAAAAATTTATTTTTATTATTTAAAAGTTTTTTTTTGTTTATGCCATTCTTGGGACCCTTGTCTCTCTATGCAAATTTGTACAGGCAGCCAAGGGTTTTCTTAGCCTTGGACAGTCTGTTGTCACACTCTGTTTATTTTAGTATCACAAGATATGACACACACTGTTTTGACTATTTTTAGTTCAGTTTTGTCAATGGCGAGAGGTGGGGGTGGATGCATGATAATCTTTCTCCGATTCTGCTATTGAAAAGCAAAATGACAGTGGACAACACAAACATTTTATATGCAATGACTGCGACTATCTACTTTGTTTTTTTTTTGTTTTTTTTTTTTCAAATCTTTTTTTTCTTTTGTAAAACCAGTTTTGAGGCATTGTTTATGATTATCAGTCCTTTATGCTTATGAATCGACCAAATAATCTTACATTTTTTTCGTTTCTCCTCAACACTAATCCAGTCTAATATCAGATGTTCAAAACAGTTTTTGCTGGTTTTGTAATGTTGTGTGGTTGTATATATTTATGCACATGGTCGAATGTACATCTGTCCTTTGTATATATATCTATGTGTATCTATGACCGTGTACTATTCTCTATCATGTGTTGATGTGTATATGCATATATTAACAATTTATTAACAGGGTTTAAACAAGATACAAACATCGTTGTCAATGAGAACACCAGCAAAAGAATATACTTCAAATCTTCCTTTCATGCATCATGAAATCAAAAGTGCTTTTCTCTGAGAAGTGAAAACGCCAAGGCCAGAATTATATGTGGATATTTCGTTTATTCCTACTGGGTTCATTTGTATACTACTACATCTCGCTAAGTTGCCCTGTTTTGATTTCCACAGGCATCAAAGTCAAAAAACCCATCTGTCCACTAACGTATTGCTGGTCTTTCTCATCTCATAACTAAAATTCTACATGTCTCAAATCTATTTTTTCCATTACGTCATCACTACTACAAATAGTCTAAAGATCCTTGCTGGGTTTTTGTCATGTATCTTTGTTTATATTATCGTTAGCTTAAATTCCATCTATCAAGTTAACATTCCAGTGAACAATTAAATGTAAATATTTCAACTTAACATAACTTTTCATATCTGATAATTACAATCATAATAATCGACTATTATAATACTCATCACAATAATTGACTATTTTACTTTCTGATGTTTTTCTGTAGATTAACAAAATAAGTTGTTTGCTTTTATCTTTAATCTATATTTTATTAAGTTATTTATTGCATTTTATTTTGCTGGGTGAGTTCTTTATTCAGTCTGTTTCACAGACAGCAATTATCATTATCTGTCTTGTTTTGATGGTCTAAACGTAGCTCTCAGCTACCAATAGTCTGAGTTAAAATTGATTCAGACAATGCAATGCACTATTAATTAGTTTCTCCTATAAATATCAGGACTCTAAAAAATCTTAATATTTTACATTTTGTTGTCTGAGAGTTTATGAACTTTCATTGAAAGTTTTGGAAATCTCAATATAAACTTGTCAGGAACATTTGAAATGGCCCAATTTGTAGGCAGTGTGGAATCTATTCACTAAGATGGAGAAACTACTCCGTGACAGATCCATTATATAAATGGCAGTTGTATGTTCCAAAACTACAAAACAAACATGCACAAATTTAGTATTTTCTTGACTAAAATTGGTGATTAATATAAAAAATTTAGAAAAAAAAATAATCACTCTCTGAGAGTGAACTGAGCCGGATTTTATTTAGGGACAGTTTTCCAGTGTTATTGGTCCCCTAACAAAAGAGGGATTGGACCATTCATTCCCGTTTGTCTGTTCCCACTTTTCTCAATTATCATGCCTTGGATTTTTTTTTTTTTAATTTTGCACAAGTCATGGTGAAAGTAAAATTTTTGCCAAAATGGATTTTCCAGGATAACTCTGGTTGCCCTCCTAGGGAGCATTATAGGGATAAAATTGCCCCCAATCATTCATTTGTTCACTTGTTTGCACTTTTCTCAATAACCAGGCTTTGAATTTAAACACAAATATTTGCACAAGCATTAGTCGTGGTGAAAGTAAATTTTTCACTCGTGGAGAGGGACCTTGCATGTTCAGCTTATTAAGTACTGAATTGGAAACTAATTCCACAGAGAGGTAAAACAAGAGAGATGGGAAAAAAAGAAAAATAAAGAGATATTTTAATAAAAATATATTATACTTTTGCCCTGGGAAATGCCAGGTGACTCTGCTAGTTAAAATTTAAAGCACATATTGATCATAAAGCTTTAAGAATCCTAAAAGTTATACTTAAAATGAGCTGGGGAGTAGAATATACAGGTAATACGTCAGATCAAAACTTGACTGTAGATAGAGCTATCTACAATGACAAACACAAATCCTTCATGAATAAACTATCAATTATACAAAATCAAGCCCCGAGATTAAGCTTAGGCGCCTTCTACACTTTACACTTGCACTTTAATCCGAAGGTAGGAAAAAACTATCTCTCTAGTGCAGTGGTTCCCAACCACAGTGCCATTTTGGTGTGCTGCGAAATGATTACTGGTGTGCAGTGAAGCGACTATAAGTGGAAGTTACCAATTGTTATAGGTGGAAAACAGCTCTCATATCATTATAACCAGAGTTGCTTGTATTAATAAATACTCACACATTATTATTAATGTAATATTGATACTTAACTATAAAAAAGGAAGAAATTAAATGTATACTAAATCGATTGTTTAAATTGTTAAATATTTTGAAATGTCTATAATTGGTAATCATTGTCAAATATTCATTTTCTGTGATAAGTGTACTGTGAAAATTTTAAGAGCTCAATAGTGTGCCGCAAATTAAAAAAAAATTGGGAACGATTGCTCTTGTGTGTATTAAAACTAATCCAACCCAAACAATCCAACATACTAAAAACCATATCACCTTCAATTCTAATAATAAGCAAAAAGCCATCTTGTCATGTGGACTCTGTATCAAAGAAATATTATATTATCCCCAGGCATTGCCAGATGTCCCCAATAGAGAGATGAGTGACCAACGTTTGAACTAGTGACAATGTTATGGGAATAACAAAGTGTTTTAATAACCAAAGAATGTTTTGAAATAGGACTGAAATTTAATTGTAGAAATCATTAAGCCAGAAATATGTAAAACAAAAAGTTTAGAAGGATGTTTAGTAAAATAGGATTGGAATGTTTGGTTTTAATAAACAAAGATACATGACAAAAGATCAGGCAGGGATCTTTGGTTACATAGATACCTGATGTAACAAGTTTGGAGACACCTTAGAAAGTTAGTTAGTAGAGTCTGTAACAGGTGGCCAAGAGAGACAGTCGCCAGGTGAGATGGCATCTAGCAGGGGCAAGAGGACTGTATCAACATTCAACCTTTCCAATATGGGAACAACGTTTTGGAATAAAGGTGGTCCTGGATATGACCTTAAACTATATCCGATGGTAAGGCTTCAGCTTGCAGACTTTGGCGAGTGTGTAGCCACCTTTTTAATTGCCATTGCTCCCAGGTCCACTCTGACCCCGAGTGGTAGTACCTCTTAGGTCCCAACTATGGGTTAAATAGAAACCAACTTGAAGGAAAAAAATAAATAAATGAATATTTTATTAAAAACATTTTTCTTCAAAATAATTGGATTTGACATAAAATAACCAGAAAAGGGTTGATATCCCGTAAAACAAAAACAACCAACCTTGGAATAAAGGTTGCCGAAAACAACTTGAGTTCTGTTGTTTGTGGTAGAATTTTTGTTGCAGTTTTATGTCCAACAACAAGATGGGTCAAATGTGTTCCCTGATTGGCCAAATGCTGTAACCCCATAGAATAGCATTCATCTCTTTTATTGAAGAGATGTCTTCCTTTGTCTGGCAAGAGATAAAGGTGTTCATTTCGTCCTTATCATTATATGTGGACATATGAAATTTCCTACAAAAGTACTTTTTTTATTACATTTTCAAACCAAACAAGGCAAATTGCCACTTTGGTGTAGGGGGCTACTATCAGGGGTAACAACTACTGGGGTACTATGTAGAGATTTGGGCAGCAAGATGTCGGTTCACGTTACACTTGAACTTCAGTACAGTTGGGGAAGCAGGGACCTGGAATGGAATTCCAGAGTCTAGCGGTTCTGGGGAAGAAACTACTGGAGTAGAAAGATCTTTTATGTCTCGAGATCTCTACTATGTGGGGGTGGGATTTAGCTGCCTGTCAGGTTTGTCGAGGGTGTCTACGTCGTGGAGGAACAAGTGTCTGCAGTTTGCTAGAGCATTCACCATTAAAATACTTGTAGAACAGGCAGAGGGATGCAACATTTCGTCGATGGGACAGAGGCTGAAGCTTAGATGCCTGTTCAGGGCCTATCAGATTGGCGACTCTCTTTTAAACCTTGTCTATTGTGTTCTTAGATTTTATATCGGAATGTCTTCAATAAGTATTAATAATCGCAAAAATCGGATGAAGCAAAAAAACAGGCAATTTCGACTAAAATAAACACTTTATACAGCCTAACATCGCAAGTGTGTTTGAGAAGTTTTATTACCACACAAGCAAAAAAGTCCGGCATATGAAATCAACAGTAAATTCTTTGATATGACAGGGGCGCATTTGAAATGAATGCTTCTGCTTAAATTGAAGCATGATACTTTACTTTTGTATTTTAAACTTTAATTCAAACCATTGTATAATAGTAATTTCATTGTATAAGAGTAATTTCATAAAATCAACAGTAGGTTCTCTACAGTGCAATGTAAACTACAATGTATTGCGGATTAAGTTGGAGCGAGAAGGAATGTGAAACTTTCTCTCGGTGCAGTGCGATGGGTCCCTAACTAGAGCAGCCAATCAATCAATTTGATTGATAAATGGTCGATTTCACCGATTTCGATGACAATAAAAAAAATATGGGAAAATGAAACATTTGTTGATCATCAATTATATTCAATCATACGCATCGTCAGGACTCCCTGCTAGTAAGTTAGGAAAATATATATAGCAATTAAGCTACGCAGAACATTCCGCGTTTCATTCTCGTGAGAATTCATCAGGCTATGAAATGCGGAATGTTTTGTGTAGCTTAATTGCCAGATATATTGTCATAACTTACTACCTAGCTCTAGTATTGAGCACTGTTGAAGTAAATACTTAAAAATTTATGCATAAAA
Organism: Euprymna scolopes; assembly: GCF_053919585.1. Taxonomy (NCBI): domain Eukaryota; kingdom Metazoa; phylum Mollusca; class Cephalopoda; order Sepiida; family Sepiolidae; genus Euprymna; species Euprymna scolopes. Next base: position 144,244,083 of record NC_136482.1, read on the forward strand.
CTATATCTTCGTATATTAATTTATGTGATTAAATGAAGTAATCACACACACACACACACACATACACACACACACATATATATATATATAATATAAAGCTGAATTCTCTGTGTGTGTGTGTGTGTGTGTGTGTGTGTGTGTGTGTGTGTGTGTGTGTGTGTGTGTCTCTGGTCACGAATAGGCTCCTATATGGTTGACTATTTTAAAAAACTGATTACATATAATGATAGAAGATGTATCGAGACACAGGAGTGGGTATGTTTGATCTGGCATAATGATGATTCATTAAAATTGTGGGGTCTGCGTTCGCGCCTGGTCCACAAAGTATGGAAATAAAAAATTAAAAAATTAAAGAAAAACGTTTGCAAGTGTTTTTGATAGAGATGTACATAAGAATACTTTGATAAGTATGTTTTAACTTAAATAGGGATGGTATAAAGTTGTGGGGGTCTGCGTTCGCGCCTGGTCTCCATAGAATGGAAATAGGCACAAACTTTAATAAAGACTTTTCATATCTATCTGCGTAAGTATACTTTGATAATTATGTTTCAGTTTGAAGAAATATGGTATAATAAAATTATGGGGTGTTCGTTCGCACCTGATCTCCATAGAATGGAAATATGTCATAAAGTTTAACAAGGTTTTTTAATATAGATCCACAGAATATTGTGATAAGTGTTTCAGTGTGAACAGGTATGGTATAATAAATTATGGGGTTTATCTATTTTATTTTTACTTTCATCATATTTTGCTTTGGTTTTGATACCCCCAAATTCGAAGCTATCTCATTACAACCCTTCCTTTTCATAATCTATCGTACTTTCATAAATCAGAGTCCATTTTCTGTAGGCTGTTTTTGAACCCAGTCAACAACGTGTACTTTTGCCAGTATATATATATATATATATATATATATATATATATATATATATATATATAGTAAACATTGAGTTACTAGCCTGTTACTAACTGGTTCGCACCAAGTGACCGAAGTTTTGTTTTGTTTTTCTTTGTATTAACTGGGTTGTGGGAGGAAGAGATAGTGGATTACCAAGCTGGGGGGCGGGGTGATCCCTGTAAATACCCACTTCCTACTTATCGCCCCTACCATTCCCGTTAGCTGGCTTACTTAACCCTGCATCTTTGTGATTTCTTTCTTTCTCTGTGTAATCCATATTATTTGATGATTCTTATGCACTCGGTGACCCCGGATTAACACATGGAGGCGTGCAATGCCAAAAGGCGATGGGAGTGAGATGAGAGTGGAGGAATTTTGTGAATGTGATATTTATTTGTTGTTTATTTTTGTTTTTGATTTTTTTTTTTAATTTTCTCTTTTTAATACTGTTTTAAAAAATTCATTCTTAATTCTTTTGAAGTTTCTATCTCTTCAACTTTGTGTGTGTGTCTCTTAAACTTGTAATGCTTTTGAAAATGTCATCATGTATGTTTTGTAGTGAATAAAACCTAAATTTGATGGCAGGTTAACCCCTCCTCAATTAATCAGTTACATACAATGATATCTGATGACTCGAACTAGGACAACAGAATATTCTTTTCATTGTTTTTACTCTCGAGTATATATACACACAGACACAGTTAATCAGCCGAGAACCAAATCACTCTATATAAAAGACATATAAACTATCAACGGATATATACTGGAGAGTCCAAACAATGAAAAAGAATATGCTGTTGTCCCAGCCCTAATGATGACTCTGTACCAGTAGAAAAGCACTCTTTCTTATTCCACGTAGACTGAGAAACTATTTGTTAGATTTCCACGTAGACTGAGAAACTATCTGTTAGATTTCCACAAAAAACATGGCAGTCAGGGAATGTCATCCGCTTTATTTTTAAAGTTAATCTAGGTGAAGACATTTCTCATAAAACTTTGCTAGTCACCCCACAATGACAAAGCCATGCACAAGGATGGTTTTTAATGCAGAGGAATTTCAGCTTCTAAAACAATTAACATTCTGGATTGAGACAAAAATAAAAATTGCCTTAGCCAAAAATGAATGTCTTCCCTTGTGACCGAGAACAAAACAAATGCTATATGTTAATCCTAGAAGAAAGCTTTTCATCAAAACTCATTATTTATGCGAAATCGGTTGCTGTAGATATTGCAAATGAGTTCAATTCTTTCTTTTCTAGTTTGTGGATAGTTTTATAATATGAGTAAAAAAGATTGAATACTTAGCTTTGTTTTTTAAAACTAATTACATTGATTCAAAGTGTTTCAGAGAAAAAAAAATTGTGCAATATTTGCGTCTATTCAATTAGCTTTTGAATTTATCAAGAAAGTAAGATAAGTATAGATTCCACTTGAAGTTAATGGTGGAAAGATTCTAATATAGTTACTGATTCCAAGTTTTTTTTTTAAATCTCTAAATGTAGAGTAATTGTTCTTTTTTTTATCGTTGCATTACCATAAAATGTAGGCAACATGTACATGGACGTTGATCTTAGTTTTACTGATAGTGCAATCGAAGTTGATCTTAGTTTTACTGATAGTACAATCGAAGTTGATCTTAGTTTTACTGATAGTGCAATCGAAGTTGATCTTAGTTTTACTGATAGTGCAATCGAAGTTGATTTTAGTGTTACTGATAGTACAATCGAAGTTGATTTTAGTTTTACTGATAGTACAATCGAAGGAAAATTAAGTGAAAAAAAAAGCAATTATAAGAATCGTTTTTGGCATAGGAAAATAGGCACAGATTTTACCATCTCTGATACCCCAAAAAGTTCTGATTTTTTTTATATATATATACTGATTAATTGTTCCAACACAAGAAATATTTAAGCTGTTGTCTTACTATTTGTGTATAATGGTATCTCACCTTTTTTATTTGCACTGTATCATTTCTCTCCCCCTCTCAGTCGTTCCAATAAATTGAATACATTTTACTTTTAAAAAGAAAACTTTTCAAGAATTAAAATCACGAAATGCCGTTAGACAAACTTGCTCGCTTCTTCCATTCTTCTTGGTTGGAACGTCATTATTTATTCACTAAGAATTGTTACACAAGTCATTAATAGTGAGTTATAGGAGTTCCTTTCTGAAGCTTCTGACTACACTAATTATGAAGTTACCTATTTTGTCAACGCTAATCCTGATTATAGCTGTTTTGCTTGCGATGATCTAAAGTGTTGAAATTCAAGTTGACTTTAAAATGAATGAAATGGTTTCATTTTGGATTTGCAAAGATTATAACTTAGCCAAGATAATATTTGAAAAGTGTGTGTGTGTGTGTGTGTGTGTCCCCTTTTGTTCACCCCAAACAAGGCATATTGCCAGTTGGATGTGAGGGGTTACTATAACTTGGTCATTTTCAAGTGTAATGTAAATAAATTTTTATTGAGCCATCCTCTTAAATAAATAAACCCTGTCCAAGTTCCACCATTACTGATCATGTTGTTTCACCATCTACCTAACACTTATCCTTGAGTGGCTTCTCGGTCTTGATAAGCACAATTAAAAAAGCAATAGTAGTCCTTTATTTTTATTTTGCTAGCTGTTTCCTTTGAAAAGAAAAACTTCAATCTAAGGAAAAAAAAATGTTTTAATATTTGTTGTTTGAACATTTTATGAACGAATAAATAATGTAACTTTTATTTTTCATCACTTTGCCTTATATATTAGTGATGGGACGATTCTGATACAATTACCAATTCTGTTTAAAATTTCTGATTCCGATACAATTACCAATTGCGATTCTCTTATATTTCAATGTTAAGCTATACATTTGTTTTTTGGGTTTTTTTTGTTTGGGGAATGGTCGAGTTACTATAAATACCTGTGTAATATGTGCACATATTTTTCGGAAACATAAAATACACTTGTGGGTAGGGGAAAGCTATAGATATTAGTTTTTTGGGAGTTCAAAATACATAATTATTATTTTATCAGTAGTACCGGAAATTAAAAATTAAGTCCTTAACAAAGACACCCCTCCCCCTCCCTCTCCCCCTTGAAAGCATCGTTTTTGGTATAAAAAAAAAAATTAGCACAGCTTTTTCTGATTCCAATATTCTCCAAAAGTTCCGATCTTTTTAAAATTCCGATTCATCGTCCCAATACAAATATATATATACTAGCAAAAGTACCCGTCGTTGACTGGGTTAAAAAATAGCCTACAGAAAATGGACTCTGATTTATAAAAGTGTGATAGGTTATGAAAAGGAAGGGTTGTAAAGAGATAGCTTCGAATTTGGGGGTATCAAAACCAAAGCAAAATATGATGAAAGTAAAAATAGATAAACCTCATAATTTATTATACCATACCTGTTCACACTGAAACACTTATCACAATATTCTGTGGATCAATATTAAAAAGCCCTTGTTAAACTTTATGACATATTTCCATTCTATGGAGGTCAGGCACGAACGAACACCCCATAATTTTATTATACCATATTTCTTCAAACTGAAACATAATTATCATAGTATACTTACACAGATAGATATGAAAAGTCTTTATTAAAGTTTGTGCCTATTTCTATTCTATGAAAGCCAGGCGCGAATTCAGACCCCACAATTTTATTATACCATCCCTATTTAAGTGAAAACATACTTATCAAAGTATTCTTATGTGCATCTATATCAAAAACACTTGTAAACGTTTTTCTTTAATTTTTAAATCTTTTATTTCCATACTTTGTAGATCAGACGCGAACGCAGACCCCACAATTTTAATGAATCGTCATTATGCCAGATCAAACATACCCATTCCTGTGTCTCGATACATCTATCATTATATGTGATCAGTTTTCTATAATAGTCAACCATATAGGAGCCTATTCGTGGCCAAACACACACACAGACGTTCAGCTTTATATTATATATATATATATATATATATATATATATATATAATGAACTCTCTTGTCTCAATGTATGAGGTTCCCCTACAACAACTAAGTTGTTCAGAAATCCACACAGATGATTTGTTTATAATGGTGAAAGCTCTGTGTAAAACCAGCCACTTTTTTTGTACATTACTGCTAATCTTTGTCGATGCAAATAGCTGCCACAATACAGAGCATACAGTAGACTGCGGGTTTTTACATCAGAGTATTTCCTTCTCTTAGATGCATGCCTTAACAAAGACCGGGGGTGCATCTTTCTAAATGAATTAATGACCCCTCAAATATCAACCTGGAAATTTCTATGATTCAGTGCAGTATATACAGCACCTGACCTTCCCAAATGGTCACCCGTCTGGTACTGGTCACGCTCATTGTTACTTAACTTCGGTGATCTGTTGAAAATAGGTGTGTAAACGTGATTGGGCCATATATATATGTATATATAATTATTTAATATATTAATTATTAAATACCTCCAGACACTAGTGTTTCAGCCTTCCAGGAATCGTCAGTGCAGGGTGTCAAGATTGACACAAGTCGATAGATTCGAACCCGGGGACAGAAGCCATCTTAGACTTCATCAGCAAGGACCGTATCCATTCGGCTACAGTTAACCACATGAAATAACATTGAAATTTAAACATTTTATTTTTAAATGTTTTTTACGTCAGTCAGAGTGATCTGATCATTATATGATGATCTATGCATACGAGCTAAATCTTATATATGTACTAGCATTTCAGCCCGGGTGTTTAGATGTGTATGTTGAGCAAAAGAAAAAAGCGATCAATTTTTTTAACTTTGACCCCTATTATGACCCCTTAACATTTATTGTTCAGGGCTCAAAGCAAGTTATTAAGTTAGATCCGTGTCTAAGGAACCTATATCTAAAATCTCAAGTGTTTAGATTCCAAAATTGTAAAATATCTATATCTATAAAAGCGAGCATGTCCGTGTGTGTGTCTGTACATTTTTCTACGCAATAACTGTCAATTTTCAGTCTACAGACTCGAAATTTGATATACAGGGTACTGAGATTTGGGAAAATTTTTGTAATCCATTTTTGGCCAGAAATTTGGTTGTTAAGGGGTCAAAGTTCAACGATTTGACCTTTGAGAACTCTACCAAACTCCTCTGCCAATTTTGGGTCTAAACATTTGAAATTTTAGATATAGGTTCCTTGGACATGGATCTAACTTAATAACTTAATTTAAGCCCAAAACAATAAATATTAAGGGGTAATAATAGGGGTCAAAGTTAAAAAAAAATTGACCGTTTTTTTTTTTTGGCTCAACATACACCTCCAAACACCCGGACAACGCCGGGCTGAAATGCGAGTATATATATATATATATATATATATATATATATATATATATATATATATATATATATATAAGATTATCATAATATAAAGTAAATTTATATAGATTAGAATAATTTCTGAAAGGATCAAATTTCAATTAAAAAAGACAAGCTCAATATTAAGTAGGCCGTATATGTATATTTATTTCAAAATGTATTATTATATCATTTTATTATACTCAAAGCAAATCATTGGATTTTAAATAATCTGTATAATAGACAACATTCAAGTAGTCATTCTATTTTTTTTTTTTTTTTTTTTTTTTTTTGCCGACTGTTGCCCTCATCTTTATAGTGTTGTTTTTACCACATTTTGGCCAACTCATCCCCTGATCTTCTTTCAGATGGTTAACCATGACGGGATAGGAATGCTGAGTCTTGTAACTGTATCCCCAGTAATTACTGCCTTCCATAGTTGTTGTTGTCTCACCATGTTTTGGCCAACTAATCCTCTGGTCTGCCTGAGTAGGATTGAAACCGCTATCTTCAGACAATGCTCATCTGGAACCATAAAGACCCGATTGCCTTCACCCAGTGCGCAACGTGGCGCAGTTGATAGTGGCATTGAGACGACAACTATGGAAGGCAGTAATTACTGAGGATGCAGTTAGAAAACTCAGCATTCCTATCCAGTCGCGGTCAATCACCTGAAGAAGGCCAGAGGATGAGTTGGTCGAAGCATGGTAGAAACAACAACTATGAAGTTGAAAAAAAAAAAAGAATGAATACACAAATTATGAAGCTTCATCCCAAGGATTCCAAAAACAAAAAATACAACATCCATGTCGTTTTACCATTAAAAACATTTTTTCACTTTCAACCAAGAGAATTGAGATTTGTTATGGAAAAAAAGACCCAACAAAGAATATAATTAGAAGCCTACATTCATTTCTTCTCCCATTCCTTACCATGTGGTGCATGCTTTTTTCTTTCCCTTCTCTTCCGCCACTGTGAGTGACATCACATTGTGCACCGGCTTGGTCATTTGCATATGTGTTATGCGACGGTTGCTGCTGCTACAAGTGCTAGCGGTTCTGTTACACAATGGTATAATCAAGGTAACAAAGCTTCTCAGCAAATTCTATATTTTCAGATCACTTATGTCTTTTTAGTCTAATGGGTTTATTCTTGTTTAAAATCTGTAGCAATTTCACAGCTATCTCTCTTGAAAACAACCGACGACAAAGAAAAAAACAACCTCCGTTCAGTCTCGAAAGACAAAGGATACCCCTTGTAAAGGCAGTTGCACATGTAATTGTGAGGCAAGGGTTGTGTAATCTCCAACCACACCTCTCATGAATCGGCACTGCTTGAGCCCAGTGGCAAGGAGAAGTCCAGGACGGCTGGAAACAATGCTGAGATAAGCGGAGAGCACATACAGCACCTGGAAGTCCCAAATGGTCACCCATCTGGTACTGGCCAGGCTCATCGTTGCTTAACTTTGGTGATCTGACGGGAACCAGTCTGTCAAACGTGATTATGCCATATCAGTGACATTAGATATTTCTTAATTATTAATTTTTTTTGCTTTTCATCTTTGCCAATCAGGCCATCTCATATTTTTAAAGCACTATTGGAATTTGTGTATTCTAATATAGCTTGAAGAATGAAAATCGTCACTTAGCGAAGGACCCCGTGGCAAGATGGTTAAAGTACAAAATAAAATTTTGTTCTAAGAGACACTCTTCTGGAATTAAAAGGTTGAATCATCAGTGCGGGCGATAAGAATACAACTGCAAATTACTCAAGTCTTCTACCCAGTTCGGCTGACAGAATGAGAGCACACTAATCTTGTGGATTAATGGATTCTATTCAAAATTCCATACAGATTCTTAAGTTCAACAGAGATACACCTAAAGAAGTGTGGAAGTTACATCGGTTGAAAAGTTGTAAAAATAACATTCAAGATGAGAATAGTAGTCCAAATAATCCGAATAAAACAATTTATCAAGCCTCATCTCAAAAAATTCAGAAACATAGTTTCTTTATTTCATCCGTTGGCCAAAATGTCCACCTCTCAAAATGTCTTACTCTTTATCCAAGACTACTTGATGGGACAGATACATTGTGTGCTTGTCTGAGGTCGGTTAGAATAACCTTGGCTTGATTTCAAACAGTGAATAATGTCAATCCTAGATCAAAGAGTTTCCTTTTGTTGTTGTAAGCAATGGCAAGTTATTAGTAAAAGAACAAAGAGACAAAGAAATGTGTGTGTGCTTCATTGTTAGCTCCTGTGCAGCAGTTTTGTTTTTAGTTTTTTTTTCTTTCTTTCTGCTTTCAATAGCAAAATTTTAGTTTTTCCCTGCTACAGACAGTTCTTTTCTTCAGGGAAACATAAACAGCTAAGAACAAGGAAAATAGGAAATCGTTTTAAAATGTTTGTTCTCTTGCAATCTACCATATGTTCTGACACATTCTAGCATTTTTACTAGTCAAACTCATTCAATAATACAAAAGTCTATGTTTATCATCAACTTAAATAATTTGCGGATATCAATATGATTAAATCTAGGCAGACTCTACTCAGTATGTAATAGTTCCAACTGAGAGGTTTGAGCTGAAAGTTTAACCCAGATTTTGATCCTAAATCTCTTCAGTGCAGAGAGAGTTTGACCCAAAATCTCTTCAGTGTGGAGAAGGCTTGACCCTAAATCTATTCAGTGTGGAGAGGGTTTAACCCTAAATATTTTCAGCCCTGAGAGAGTTTGACCCTTAATTTCTTCAACCCGGAGAGAGTTGAACCCTAAATCTCTTCAGCCCTGAAAGAGTTTGACCCCCAAATCTCTTCAGCCCTGAAAGAGTTTGACCCTCAAATCTCTTCAGCCCTGAAAGAGTTTGACCCTCAAATCTCTTCAGCCCTGAAAGAGTTTGATACTCAATCTCTTCAGCCCTGAAAGAGTTTGACCCCCAAATCTCTTCAGCTCTGAAAGAGTTTGACCCCCAAATCTCTTCAGCTCTGAAAGAGTTTGACCCCCAAATCTCTTCAGCCCAGAGATAGTTTGACCCCCAAATCTCTTCAGCCCAGAGATAGTTTGACCCCCAAATCTCTTCAGCCCAGAGAGAGTTTGACCCCCAAATCTCTTCAGCCTTGAGAGAGTTTGACGCCCAAATCTCTTCAGCCCTGAGAGAGTTTGACCCCCAAATCTCTTTAGACTTGAGTTTGACCCCAATTTATTTTTAGTCCCTAACGTTTTAGCTAGATATTTTTTTATAAAATTTTAAGACATTGCTTGGATTTTTGAATAAGTTTATTAATAACATATTGGTTTTCTTTTCTCATTAAGGTCTGCATTACCTTGTCTGGATCTTGCCAAAATTTTTGTATTTTCTAAATGAATTTTGTAGTGCAGGTATAGTGAAAATGTTATGATCCTCCTTGTTAGTTACTGCTTTCACATATCTCCTTTGCAATTTCCCAACTCACAACTTTGGGGATATTCAAAGAGCACTGAGCCGTAGCTAAGATTTTGAATTTTTCAATCCACTATAAATTATCATGATGCAATATTCATTATTTTCCATAGTCTCGAGCTCACAAACACACCATTACACAAGGAGCTTGGCATTGCATTTTAAATACTTAAAATGGTTTTGAACTGAAAAAATATGAAAAAAATTATCAAATTTATTCCAAACATTCTGTAATGAAATTATTAAATTGAGCTTTATCCTTAATGATATTATTCGGTTGGCCAAAAACAGTTTGTTCAATTTTTTTAGGAAGAGGAATGCAAACATCAAGTTTAGAAACAACTGAGTTTATGCAATTCATCTTTCATGCTTTATTTGGAAATGTTGAAAATGTCTGCAATTTGTCTGGTAGTCAAATGGCAAGCCTATAATTGTAAGTTTGGGAAAATGAGTTAAAACTAAAAAACTATACAAAATACTGTTAAAAAACCACTGTAACATAGGCTGATAGATATTTGGTGGGTTTCTGACAGTATTGTGTACAGCTTTTTAGCTTTAATTCATTTTCCCAAACTTATGTATTCAACACACAGTCCGCCACCATTTGCATTTTTTAAATACATCGGTAAACACTGCATGTTTTTTGAGCCGAATAAACATGTCACATTAAATAAAATACGAAAAACTTATTCAGTTAAGTAGAAAAATAACTTGCCTTTGATAACATTTACTTGTTATATGTTTGTTTTTTGACAATTTTTTGAATCTATGTATGTAGTAATACAAACCCCATATTTCTATATGCGTTATTCATCCAAATAAGGATTTTACTCGTTATAAACCATCCTGGATGTATGATTACTATTTCCTGTTTATTTCAGTGTTATGTGATCAGAAGTTTAAGAGTTTATCGGTTAAATATTTACACACAGACACACATACATCTACTGTTTTATTTATATAGAAGATGATGGTTGTTTTTTTTCTTGGTGGATGCATGTAAAAAATATCTCTAATTCTTTTACAGGGTTCCAGTCCAGAGAAATTAGTGTCGGGTTCTGATGATTTTACTCTCTATCTGTGGCAACCGGAAGTTGACTCTAAACCCATCTGTCGAATGACTGGCCACCAACAGTTGATCAATCAGGTGCGCTTCTCACCCGACACACGGACAATTGCCAGTTGTTCATTTGATAAATCTGTCAAATTATGGGATGGCAAGACTGGAAAGTAAGTGACCTGAGTCTATTTTTATTAGGATTTATATTTTTTAATTGAGTCACTACTTATCAAGGGCCACAGGCCATTTGAGGATAAGTTTTTTCTTTTTAATTTGACAGTGGAGTGAGACAGGGAAGAATTATGACAGATGCACTTGAAGACCACCAAGGAACCGTTAGCATTGGTGGCAGAACAATCACAAAACTATGTTTTGCTGATGATACAGATGGACTCGCAGGCTCAAAACAAGAAATGGAGAACCTGGGTTAGCAACTAGACAGATCTTTTTTTTTTTTTTTTTTTTTCCATGGGAGTCACCACTTATCAAGGCCCGGAGGCTGCTTGAGGATAAGGGTTATTGCATGTACAGTAATCATAGGGATAATATCGTAGTAATCATTAGTAATGGAGATTTGATAAATTCGATTATTTAAACATGGGTGGCTAATTAAATATAACCTCTATTCAACAAGGGTAACTATATTCTCGTTTTTATGTACAACATTTCTAAATGATATTATAAACAGCAAAATTTTTTTTTTTTTTTGGGGGGGGGGTCTTTAAATTTCTTTCATGGACTGCTACATCTAGAGGATGGAAACTTTGGGTTAATTGATCTTTTTTTTTTTCTATGTACAGGAAGTCTGTAAAATCTGGACATATAAGCAATAAAAGAAATCAATTGGAATTTACTTACTTCTTTCTTTGAAAAGATGTTGCACAAGGCCGGAAATTGAGAAAAAACTAATTCCTCATGAGGGCATTCCAGTTGAATGCAAAAATAGCTTAGAATGCCTTAGTCATAATTTTATGGTACAAACTGCAGACAATCAACCATAAACTCCCCCACGAAGGAGATTGTAATACCTGGGAGGGTATACCTCCAAGATATAAGCCGAAGCATATGTTATTCCGCAAAAGGATCTGATAACTCAAGTTAACCAGTTGCTAGAATGATGCTAAGGCTGGTGTAACAACTGACAAATATTTTTTTTTTTTTACACAGGAATCACAACTTATCTAGGCCCGGAGGATAAGGGTTAATGGGTATACATTAGTCAATGTGATTATAGCGTAGTAAACATAAGTAGTGGCAATTTTGTAAATTGGATTACTTAGGGGGACGGTTCATCAAGAACTTGTTTACATTGGACTTGGAGACAATCAGATTGTAGTCAACTGGAAAGCAGGCAATCGGAAGAGAGTTCCACAGGTGAGCAGTTCTAAGAAAGAAGCTTTGTTCATGGAATCTGCATTTAGGTTTAGGCACAGATAAAGAGTTTGGGAAATTTAATTATCTTATGTGTTCAGATTTTATGGACAACCTGTATACTTTTATTATAGCAAAGGAAGGGCTAGTCACAACATCGTAATGTATTGGAAAAAACAACCTTTTATATAAAGAACAGCTTATTTTGCGTTCTGACATTTTTCTAATTGCTGGAAACCATTTTGTATCCGAGATTTATCCATTTACTAACTGTATATATCAGGCATTTCTAGGTTGAAACATATTGGTTGGCAGAGAGTTAAGTCTCATACTATATAAGATACATTGAATATCTTAATTTCTTACAATTTTCCTGAAAGTGGATCACATGTTGGATTTATGGAAGTATAAAATACATCAATTTTCGTCTATGAAAATTAAACAGGAAATAGTTTAAACAGGAAATAACTCTCACAGCTTAAATAAATAAAATTCTGTTTTTAAAGGCAACTGGTATAGTCTGATAATAATCGAAAATAAATTAAATATAAATTAACTTAAAAATAAATTAACTAAATCAACTTTAAAGAATATTTCTAAATATAACAATGGCAACAATTTCAATACCACAAACAATAACATGGAGCTAATTATTAAAATAGATCTTCGTTAATGCAATATGCAAATGATGTTATTCCTTGAATGTAAATTTCCTTTGAATGCATAGTACATATAGAAATCATGTTGCAATATAAATATGTAAATAAGTCCGTTTTCAGTTTGAAAATGAATTTGTGAAACACTGTACCTTTTGTACATATTAATTAAATTGTGAACAGATGGACAGGAATACGACTTTATTATAATACAAGATTCAAGCAACAAGGACGCCTGGACAGTCCAAAGTTTTTTTTATAATTATTAAGATACTCCAGATTGTAACATGTTAAATGTTTGCTTGTTGGATTCAAAACAATATTTTTATTTAGATTTGTTAATTCCAGATTTGATTTACTGAAAAAGTTGTTCTTGTAGATGCCATATGTTTAAAAAAATAGTTGCAGTAAATGTGGTAGCATCCCTCGCAAATCTAGCTGTTGGATAATTAACCACTTTATCTGCTTCCACAACAGCGTCGATGGATTTGTATTTGACTATCTAACTTGGAATTTTACATTGAATAATAGCGTTAAGTTTATGGACGTCTTTGTATTGAGCTGCAAGAATAGCTCGTTCACTCAGTCAAGTGGAATTCGTATAATTAATTTGTATATCTGGAAAAAAACTTTTTAACCAACTCTTCATTTGATGTAATAAAATTACAGAAGTTAAGAGTCAAATAATTTCGCTCTTAACTCGGATCAACCGGCACTTTTCCTTACCCAATTTCAAGTGATGCAAACATTTATGTGCGGATCAGGCAGTCTGCAACTGGATATGCATATTTTGAGTTAAGTTTAATGTCTTCACATGCCATCGAAAAGTAGACTATTTGGAGCAAGCATTTATTTCATCTGCTGGTGTTTGAAGAATTGCAGGTCACATTTGTCTGAAACATCGTGTGGCAGTGCTACCAAATCAGAATGTTTGAAGCTTCCTGACCTAAAGGTCCTGGATATGACCTTAAACTATATCCAATCGTGAGGCCCCAACTTGCGGGCTTTGGGGAGTGTGGAGCCACCTCTTAATTGCCATTGCTCCCAGATCCACTCTGACCTGGAGTGGTAGTATCTGTTAGGGTCTCTGGTGCTACCAGATCAGGCTGTCTATTGGCTTCCTGAGACGAAATGTACCTACATTGATGTTCCTTTTTGTTTTTCTATTCTCTTTTGTAAAACTTAATTGTGTTTTACAAAACCAAAAACAAAAACAGCCCCCTTCCCTTCCCTCCTCGCTTTTTTTCTTCTTCCCCTACTTCCTAACCAGCGCTGTCGGTGGGGCATTAGAATACACCGACTGCCCCTCTGCAGAGAGTAAAAGTCTCTCAATGGGGCCACCTGTTGACCGTGGGTGGCAACCTGTAATGCCTAAGGATGGGATCCTGGTGGTTGAGCAGATCATGTTACAGGGCCCTAGTAGGACATGAGGTGCAACACGCCACTTTGGCCCTTACTTGGGTTAAGACAGGTGGTTGGATAGGCCCGATCCAATCAATCAGTTGGGCATGACTAGCACTAAATCAAGACAAACACAACAAGAAAATACGCTCACGCTCCCCAAATTAAGCAAAAAACTGATTTGGTAAGTGGTGACTGGAGGGTCAATCAACTTGCTGAAGAATGGATAAAACACGGCTGGAAAACCAACATCTTTTCTAGAAAAGAGGCCATTAGAAAGGACGAAGGAAACACGGGTGCTTGAGTCCATCAGCAGGAAGAGTATACTTCTCCTGTATCCTTGTTGTGTTGGGGCGAATGGGTTTCCCCCTCAACACTTCCTAAATAGGGCTCCGAGGCGGGTGGGGAGCAGGAGAAATAAAAAATTAAAAATATTTAAATGGCAAATAAAAAGCCTTAAAAAAGAGACCATTGTGAAGTTTCAGACAAATCTAGTTCAGATTCAGAAACAGAATCACAACACCAAAATCTAGTTTAAAATCTACCTTATTTCATAATTATTGAAACAATTGAAAGAGAACCGATAACAAAAGTGTCCCCCTTCAAAATAGAGAACATTTTCTCAAGTATCAAACCAAAAATGGCCAAAAAACTAAATAACGACACACTACTAGTGGAAGTAGAAAGCCAAAAGCATATCACAGAAATCTTTAAATGGAGACTTTTTAATGACCAAGAAGTAAAAATCTATCCTCACAAAACGTTGAATACTAGTAAAGAAGTAGTCAGGAGTTCAGAACTATCACTGTGCTCCTTGGAAGAAATTAAAATTAACCTAAAAATCAAAATGTTACTGATGTAAAAAGGATCTAAATTAAAAATATGGTGAAACCATCGATACAAACTCCTATATTCTAACCTTTAATACCCATCAAATCCCAAGTAACATCAAAATAGGATATGAAAAAATAAATATAGAACCGTACATACCAAACCCTCTCAGATGCTACAATTGTCAAAGGTACGGACACCATTGAGACCGGTGCACATGCTCTCCAGTATGCATGAGATGTGGAGAAAACGAGACCCACACAGATTGCTCAAAAAAGCCAAAATGTATTAACTGCCAAAAAGGCCATAGTGCAAATTCAAAAGAATCTTACAAATGGAAGAAAGAAAAAGAAATTATTAAAATAAAATATACAAAAAATATAACCTTCCAAAAAGCTCGTAACCTAGCTGGAAATATAAAATACTCAGAAATAACAAAAAAAAAAACATACAGCATACCACTGGACCAAATAACCAAACAACAAAAGCAAACCTATTAAACATCAAACCAGAAGACATTATGAAATTACTCAATGAAGTAAGGGAACTAATGGAAGAATTCAAAAAAGCTATAAAACAAATAAACAATGAAAATAAAGATTACAAAACTGAACAAAACTCAACCCAAAAGACCCACAAAACCCCAAAGCGCTACAACACCCACAGAAACAACTCCTCTCACTGAAAAAAAAAAAACAAACAAAAAAAAAATAGACACCAAAAAGTGCCCATGAAGGAAAAGGAAACAAACCACCAACCAACAAAGAAGCTAAAACCAAAATAAACAGACCATGTTCATCTTCCAGACCAAGAGACTCCATCCAAAACAGATTTGAGGAAATGGACACGGAAGATCGAAGATCAGACACCAACAACTAACAAAAGTCAAAAACAAATACATAAAATCTAATCATAACCCAAAAAATCATCCAATGGAACTGCCAGGGCCTAAAACCCAACATAAATGACTTATTACTTCTTATTACTTCAACCAGCCATCATATGTCTCCAAGAAACCTTTTTAAAAGCTGAAGATAAAATAAATATAAAAAACTACAAATAATACAATCACATCCACAATACCCAACAGAGCGCCTCGTGAGAAGTATCTATACTTATTAGACATAATATCCCACAAAGCAAAATAGATCTAAACACTAATATTCAAGCCATTGCTGCAGCAGCCACACTACACAGAACTATAAATATCTGCACTATTTACATCCCACCTCAGGATCCAATAAACGAAGCTGAACAAAATAATAAATCAGTTACCCAAACCCCTTTTTACTGTTAGGTGATTTCAATAGTCACAACGATATATGGGGATCTGCATACTTGGATAAGAAAGGGAAGAATCTTGAAAAAATTATTAACGACAATGACTTGTGTATATTAAACAAAAAATCCAACACATACCTTCATCCCGCTTCAGGCACCTACTCAGCATTAGATTTATCTTTGTGTGACCCTACTATCCTCATGGACTATGACTGGAAGGTTCTAGAAGATTCATGGGGTACCGACCATTTTCCAGTGATTTTAACAAATCATAAAGAAACAAAAACCATCTCTCCCAATGGAAAATAAAAAAAGCAAATTGGGAGGAATATAAAAAAAATGCCAACAAAAACTCTCAGAGGAGGAAAACCCAAATAAATCCATAGAATACTTCTCTAAAACTTTACTAGCCATTGCACATGAATGCATACCTAAAAGTAGCAGAACAAACAAACAACAAAGACCCTGGTTTAACAACGAATGCCAAAAAGCAACTTGCCAATGTAAAGCTGCCTTATGAAAATTCAACTCCCAACCAACAAAATACAATTTAAACCTTTTTAAGCAAAAAAGAGCAGTGGCTCGTAAAGTTATTAGAGAAGCAAAAAGAACATCATGGAAAGAATATATAAATAAAATAAACTCGAATACAAACCCCAAACAAGTGTGGGACATGGTAAGGAAAATTTTGGGTAAAAACTCACCCTCCCCTTTAAATCATCTCGTACAAAACAACATCAAAATAACGGAGACAAAAAATATTGCGAATCTTCTTACTACAAAAACAATTCCTCCAGCAAAAATTACAGCCAATCCTTCCAAAAGACAAAACAAGATACAGAAAAAAAGATAAATAAATTAAATTTCAACTCAAACAACAAAGAAGAATACAACTATCCTTTTACTAAAAATGAACTCTTACAAGCCATAAACGACGCACATAATACAGCTACTGGTGTAGATGAGATACATTATGAGTTTCTGAAACAACTTCCTTCCAAATCTATAACACATTTTTTAAACACGCTCAACAAAATATGGTTCAAGGGAAAACTACCCAATGGCTGGAAACATGCTATCGTGATCCCCATCCCTAAACCAGA
Organism: Euprymna scolopes; assembly: GCF_053919585.1. NCBI lineage: Eukaryota > Metazoa > Mollusca > Cephalopoda > Sepiida > Sepiolidae > Euprymna > Euprymna scolopes. The sequence goes on from NC_136482.1 coordinate 144,261,437, forward strand.
GAAAGACAATTCAGATCCATAAAATTTCAAACCAATTGCATTGACAAGTTGTCTCTGCAAAACTTTTGAAAGAATGATAAATAAACGACTGAATTGGTATCTGGAAACGAACAACTCAATTGCCAACCTACAAAGTGGTTTTAGAAACAAAAGAGGAACAATGGACAACATAGTCCAATTGGAGACCTTTATCAAAGAAGCATTCATTAAAAAAGAATATGCAATAGCTATCTTTTTTGATTTAGAAAAGGCATATGATACAACATGGCGGCAAGGTATAATAAAAGACCTTTACAAGCTTGGATTAAAGGGCAGACTACCCACACTGATAAAAGATTTTCTATCTGATAGAAGTTTTAAAGTAATAATCGGACCCACCCTATCAAACACAAAAATACAGGAAGGAGGAGTCCCACAAGGATGCATTTTATCAGTTATGCTATTTAATATAAAAATTAATAATATTGTAAATTGTCTGAACAACGAGATAAATGGCTCCTTATATGTGGATGACCTTGTAATCTGCCATAAATCCAAAACTATTCATACTTCAGAACACAAACTACAAATGTGCATAAACAAACTAACACAATGGACGACAGAAAATGGCTTTAAATTTTCAACAACCAAAACTGTCCATTTCTGTAATCATAGAAAAATGCACAATGACCCTATTCTCAACCTAAAAGGATCAAAAATCGAAATAGCTGATCAACATAAATTTTTGGGACTTATTTTTGATAAAAAAAAACTCTCCTTCATCCTTCACTTCAAATATTTAAAACAAAAATGTTTCAAGACTCTACAACTATTAAGGGTTATAGCAAATACTGAGTGGGGATCAGACTGCTCATCACTTTTAAAATTATATAGAACTCTGATAAGAACCAAACTAGATAATGGAAGCTTTATATATTGTTTAACCAGAAAAAGGTACCTTAAAACTCTAGATTCTATCCATCACACAGGATTAAGACTTGCCCTGGGCGCATTCAAAACCTCTCCGATAGAAAGCTTATATGCTGAAGCCTATGAACTGCCACTAAAATTGAGACATGAAAAATTAGGCTTACAATATTTTCTAAAACTAAAATCAAACCCCAAAAATTCTGCTTATCAATGCACCTTCAATCCCAACTACACACATCTATTCAAACAAAAAGAAAATGCAATGAAACCCTTTGGTCTCTACATGGAAGAAAGAATCAAACCACTTACAGACAACTCAATAGATCAAACCAGCATCCACGAGGAAAATCTCCCAGAACTCCCACCCTGGCTGTTAAATCAACCTAAAGTAATACTAGACCTGACAATATATCCTAAATCCAATACTCACCCTGCAGACTATAGAGAAAAACTAAACAACATTCTGGATACTTACCCAAGTTGGACACACATTTACACGGCTCCAAAAATCAAAACAAAGTGGGATGTGCCGCTATTTTAGAAAACACTATTCAGCAGAAAAAGTTACCAAATAACTCCTCTATCTATAGTGCAGAAACTACAGCCATAAACCTGGCTCTAGATATTATCACCAACCAAAACTCCAAAAAATTTATAATATTTGTAGACTCAAAGGGTTGATATGCAGTCAAAAAATAACAAACTAGACTTCAAGTGTTTTGTAAAAAAAAATTGTTTCTTATTGATCCCCCGAAAAAAAGGAGTTTGGGCCTGTAAATTCACCTTTGTCCGTTTATCTGTATTTCTCAATAACTACGCCTTGGAATTTAAAAAAATTTTGCACAAACATTAAATATGAGTAAAAAAGTAACAGAATGGATTTTCTGAGTAAACTCTGGTTGTCCCCCTAGGTGTGCTTTTTGGGTTAAAATGGCTAAAACTGACACTTTTGTGCTTATTAAAAAAAAATTGATGGCTTGGTTTTTTATAAAACTTTCTGAAAAGTTGTAACTAACTGATTTCTATATAATTTTGTTTGTCTATACTTTACAATAACTTTTGGGCGTGCTCCAGGGGCTCTTTTAGGGCTAATAAAAACACTCCATTTTGGGGACTATTTTATGATATCTGCCCAAAATTTTCTGTGTATGTCTATTTAGCAATTTTGCATGGTGCTGAACTGAAATTTAAATATGTTAAGGCCTTGGGAATTTTTGGGACTAAATGGGTTCAGGGAATGATGGACTTCCTCATCTCTTTTTTGGCATGGTGCAGAACTCAAATTTACATATGTTAAGGCCTAAAACTGTACCGTTTGTTCATTTTCACCAAAATTTGATGTCTCGTGGGGATTTCGGGGGCTAAATGGGGTGGGGGTGGGGGCAGTGCTGAACTTAGTCATTTTTTTTATGCCTCGTTCACTGTGCGCTCATTGGGAGACCATGCATGCTTCACTTATTTCTAATCCTAAATTTAAATTTAATTCTAACTTTAACTTTATATGAAATTTCTATGAGATTGATATGCAACTTTTTTCTATAATTGACTTACTTTCATTAAGGTTTTATTTTTGAAAGGTATGTAATACCAAACTTTTTGAATTCTAATTTCATGCTATCCTTCCTTCCAGGCAACATTGGGTAGTACTGTTAGTTAATAATAATAATAATAACATTAATATTAATAACTACATCAATGATTATAATCACATTTCTTTTCATAGGTTTATAACAACATTACGTGGTCATGTATCGAGAGTCTATCAAGTGGCTTGGTCAGCCGATAGCCGCCTTCTCTGCAGTAGTAGTGCTGATTCTACCTTAAAACTCTGGGATATGCAAACAAAGAAACTTATGTTCGACCTTCCAGGACATGCAGATGAGGTAAGTGTTATTTTATCAATCTCATTTTGAGGCTTATTTGACTACTATTCGACTCATGGTTTTTATATTTTGCAATGTTTTGACCACCATTATATCACACATATGTCAGATGCATCTGTTTGAACTTGGAAACCTAATAGTCAAACGTATGAAATTTTACACTGAACCCTTTATTTAATTCATAGGCGTAGATTGGGCATGTGGTGTAATAGGTCCAAGCATTGGTTCAAACTGACAGTCTTCTATGGTTGAAGGTTCAATTCTTACTATAGGCAGTAATAAATAAAATTATTACCAAATTAACATCTCTACCCCAGTCATGGTTGAAAGGATGCGGACAATCTACTTTTGGATAAAGTAAAGGGTTTAGTTTGAAATTCTGTGCAGGTTCCCAAGTTCAAAAAAATGCATGTGAAGAAGATTGGAGTTAACATTGGATAAAACATTGTAAAACATCTTGTTAGATGAGAATAGTAGTCCAAATATTACAAATTATCAATCCTCATCTAAAAAATTCTGAGGCATAATCTCTGATTTTGTTTCAACATAAATCGATTATGTAAATCTCATTTTAGTATCAATTTAATGTTAATGCCAATCAAGTTAATTATTTTAACATTAACATCAATGTCATTTTTTGTAATGGAGATTTGATGATTGTCTTTAACCAAACTATGTCAAAAGTGAAGATTTTATTTCTGTTATGAGTTAAATTTACAAAAAATTTTTATTTCAATTCAAAATATTTTTTATGGAAAGTTCTTTTACATTTTTGACTTTATCAAATTTCTATTATATTTATTTTATTTATATATAATGACACTTTGTCCCGTGTGTGAGTTCAATTTCTGTGGACTCAGAAACAGACCAAATTATGTGAATTTTCATATTTTATGTGTCTGGCAGTGTTTTTAAATAGGTTTTATATTGGAATGTTCCCGAAAATTTGATAATCGAAAAAATTTGATGAAAGGAGGAACAGTCCAATTTTGACCTAAGTTGACACTCTGATACAGCTTAAAATCACAAGTGCATTTTCGATGTCTTAAAACTGCACAAACAGAAGTGCATGGTGTATAAAATCAACAGTAGGTTCTTTGATAAGACGGGGTTGCATTTAAAATGAATGTTTCTGTTCAGAGCACAATTGAAGCATGCTATTTAACTTTGGCATTTTCAACTTTAATGCAAGCCTTTATATAAAAGTAAATTTTATAAAATCAAGTATAGGTTCCCTACAGTGCAATATAGATTACAATCTCCTGTGGACTAAGTCATTGCAGGGTGCATGTAAAACTTGCTCCCAGTGCATCGCGATGGATCCCTGACTATAGCAAGTAATCAATCGATTTGATTGAAGAATGGACAATTTCACCAATTTTGATGACAATAAAAGTATTAGAAGTAAAGAACATTAGTTGATCCTAACTCAATCCTAACAAAGTCGGGTCTCTCTGCTAGTTTATGGTTAGGATTGATATTTAATCAAAATAAATAAAACTTACATTTATTGCTTTTATTCATTTTTCTTTTTATTAAATTTTGTAACAATTTTACTTTAATCCGCTATTCATTTACATTTTTTTTTTTTTGGTACTCTAGTAATTATGCCTAAGGATTTTAATTGTTTTTTTTTTTTGTTAATTGAATCATTCATTACTTTTATTAATTCACACTATTTTTTGTATCCCTTCTAATTTTAATGCTAAATTCAAATTTCCATTTATTCATTCACAAGATTGAATACAATATTAGGAGGAAAGACTCATTGTAGCCAGTCAAGATCCGTGCTTACTCACAAATGGATTAAAAGAATGGCTGGCCTACAAGCAAATGGCAACGCAGGTTTTGCCACTCAGCAATTCAGAGCCCAAGCCACCTAATGTCTGCGTGCCCAATCTTATTGGCAGATGGCCTTTACACTGCCCATCACAACATATTGGAAGATCTGTAGAGAGATGCAACTTGACAGATCGACAACCATCTGAGCACATGAGCCACCACAGATAACATCAAACGGAAAAGTGACAGTGTTCTATGACAAAGACCTACAGGTGGGCAGATACATAAAAGACGAGACCATCAAACCAGACATTGTAATATAGAACAAGCCACAAAAATCTGCACTCATCATCGATGTCACAGTCCCAAATGGTTTCGGCCTTAACAGAGCTGAACGGAAAAAGATAACAAAATATCAGGACCTAAAAAAATGATCTAAAACGACATGGTCTCTGAAAGAAATAAACATTATGCCGGGTGGCTTAATAAAAAAGAATTTTCAGAAATATCTAGAAACAATCCCTAGAAGACCAAGCTGTAATGAAATACAAATAGCAGCTATAAAGGGAACAGCGTCTATTCTCAAAAGAGCCTTCGAATATAAATTTAAATCATAATGGAATCAAGTGTTACTGAACTAAAATAAATTTTAATAGAAATATTCTTGCAATGACTTTTGCATTCCTTGCAAATTTCATTTCTTTCTGACACAACTGATGAAATACATTTATATCTGATCTACCTCCGCATTCCATGTTCAAAAAGGATGTGTCATCTATGGTATCAGACCTGACCAAATGGTTAATTGTAGGCATAGACCGATTCATACCATCCAAAAAATTCCAACAAAAATCTAATAGCCAGCCATGGTTCTCCCTAGAATGTGCTGCTGCCATCGCGCGCAGAAATCACTTTTTCCATAGCTACCAACATAATAGATTTACTGAGACTAAAGCTGCTTTCAGAAACTGCCAGCAACCACTATAAAAGAGTAATGAAAAATGCAAGAGAGCTATATGCTCAGTCCATTAAATCTAAAGTAGCTGAGCAGCGACTTGGTTCTCACCAGTTTTGGCAAATAGCAAACAGGATCCTGAACAGAAGCGTGCGTTCTATCCCAACCATCATCAATGGATCTGAGGTCATCTCGTCAGCATCAGACAAGGCCAGATTATTTGCCAAGAACTTTGCAGCTAATTCTACCCTATACGGCGAAGGCCATCAACTCTCCATATTTCCTCCTATAACACAGAACACGCTAGGTAACATACAAATATCTGTGCATGATGTCACCAAGCTAATCAAGAACCTTGATTTCTGTAAAGCAACTGGCTCTGACCGCATTCCAATTATAGCGTTGAAAAAGCTTCAACCAGAACTTGCCCCCATACTTACAAAACTATTTAAGCGTTGCCTTAAGGAGAAATGCTTCCCAACACCCTGGAAAACCTCATCAGTATGCCCTGTGTTTAAGAACTCAGGTGATAAGTCATCTCCCTCTAAGTACAGACCAATAAGTCTCCTGTGTGTCATGAGTAAGATGCTGGAATCCATATTAAATAAAGAAGTATTCAACCACCTCAGCAGAAATAACCTTCTTAGTGACATGCAATATGGTTTCTGTTCTGCTAGATCATCAGCAGATGTGCTAACAGTTATATCTCATAGGATTAGTGAATCTCTTGACAAAGGCTTCCTTTCTAGGGCAATTGCTCTTGACATATCAAAGGCCTTCGATAAGGTATGCCACAAAGGCCTACTTCACAAGATTTCCAGCTACGTTATAACTGGAAATGTTTTCTCAATTATAAAATCATTTCTCTCTGATAGGCTCATAAGAGTAGTGGTTGATGGGCAGAAATCAGAGGCCCACAGTATTAATACTGGAGTCCCTCAGGGGTCCATCCTGGCCCCAACTCTCTTCCTGATCTACATCAATGATCTCCCAAAACATACTTAAATCATTCGTTGACATCTATGCTGATGACACGACTATCTATGGCAACACATCAAAGGCTGTAAATGACAAAGTTCTCTCTGATTCTCTCTCCTTTGATCATGAGCACGTGGTACAGTGGGGAAAGAGGTGGCTGGTTACTTTTAATGCATCTAAACCCAAGCTCCTATCATCATCAACGGTCTGATCCCCATCTGGCATCAATTGAAATGGATGGCTCTCGTCTTGGGGAAGCTACATGTTTTGATAAGCTTCTGGGGTTGACCTTTACTCCTGATCTGAAATGAAACATGTAAATCAAGTCTGTTGCCAAGGTCATTGGAAAAATGGGGGATCCTTCTACCACTCCAGTAGATATCTCACTGCTGATGCAATTCTCTATCTATATAAAAGCCAAGTACGTCCAAGGATGGAGTACTGCTGCCACATCTTGGCAAGAGCTGCTAAAAACAGCCTATCCTGGCTTGACAGAGTACAAAATAGACTTCATGTCTGATGCTCTTTTCTCTTCCCTGCAACCTCTGTCCCACAGAAGAGACGTTGCGAGCATGTCTTCGTTTTATCGTTATTTCCATGGCAAGTGCTCGTCTGAGCTCCAATCTCTGGTCCCCCCCTCGCCAATTTTGCACGAAAAACACCCATCTAGCTGAAACCACTATCAATAATTTTCCCCACTCTTTATCTTTGTCTAAATCAAAATGTAGATTCCATGAACAAAGCTTCTTTCTTAGAAGTGCAGGCCTGTGAAACTTTCTTCCGTTGGCCAGTTTCCCATCTGACTACAACTTGGATGTCTTCAAAGCTACAATAATATCAGAGCGTCTCCATTTACACTGAACATCTACAGAAAGCCAACATCAATATATTACATATCAATAAGTCCACTAGTATTTACTATAACAATGTATATAGTCCTTACAATTAACCTCACCCCATCTCTGCTTTGCAAGTGAACTCATATAACTTCTGTTTGCTTTTTCTTTTCCTTTTTTTTTCTCTTTTTTTTTGTTTACTGTTTTGTTTGTTTTTTTTTTCTTTTTTGCAAGTACACTTATCATTCTTGTGTTTTTCTTTTTTTCTTTTTTTTTCATTTTTCGTTAAACTTTTCCTTTTTCTCTTTTCTTTTTGTTTTCTTCGTTTTTTTGCCCCGTTTTTCCACAGCACATGAAGCATTTTACAGTAAAATTTTACATTGAATATTAAATCAGAATATATTTTCTTTCTGATAGCAGTACATAGGTTCTAACTGAAAAGAAAATGAATATTAAAAAAATAACTTCTTTGTTTCTTTGTCATTGTTCACTTGGTAAATTAATATTCACCAGGTATATGCCCTTGACTGGAGTCCAGATGGACAACGAGTTGTTAGTGGAGGAAAGGACAAAGTGTTAAAAATGTAAGTAACTGCTTTTTTTTTTTTGGCACACACATTTTTAAATCTGATTTGAGAAAAGATTTCAAATCCTTAAAAAAATAAATGATAATTGATGTTCAAACTGAAATATGAGAGTTCTATTTTACTTATTAGACATAAGAAAATAGTTCTAAAAATATATTAGACTCTCTAGATTTTAACTGTTCATCTAGTACATATATACATATCATGAATATATATATATATATATATATATAAGAATTACAATTAAATTTACCAAAATTTTTTTCCCTTTTTCTTCCCTGATCTTTCTTATTTATATTTATGTCTCGACAGCAGTGATAAAAGCATATCTTATTTTTCTTTTATTAATATTATTAAAATTTTTCCCCTTTTCCCTTGTACATATTTGTGAATTATTCCATGGATTCGGCCTTTGGATTATTTTGGACCATCTTCCAATTACGGGATTTCCTTGGATTTTACTTGTGCAAATGGAAATTCAATTAACTTTCTTGAAGTAATATTTTTGGATTTTACCGTCATTGGATTATTTATCTTTCACCAGACCATCCGTTCATGTGTAATCACCTTTTTCTTCACCATATTCCCTCTGCTTCACTTTTTTGTTATCAAGTAAGATCTTTGACTTACTTGTTGTTTCATCAAATACTTTTGTATGCAAAATCCGATCCTGCATTTTGCTAATTCCTACCCTCTGATGAGAAGGAAAGTATTTCTTTGAAACTCCGCAGATTAAGGACTATCCACTTATCAAGTGTTTCCTTTTCAGATTAAATATGTTTTTAACTCTTTTTCAAAGTGTTTTTTAACATGTTTTATTAACTGTTTGCTCCTATATATATATATATATATATATATATATAATAATTGGTATATATATTAATAATTGATAAAATATAATTATCCACTAAATATTGAATCTGAAATGGACTCCTAATCATGATGTCATCAAAAATAGTTCTGTCATAATAACCATTATTTTTCATTGAGCAAAACCAAAATCTTTTATTATGAAGGATTTTTTATTTATTATTCTAGCTAATCAATTTCCGATACTATAAAATAGAATTGAATAATTACAGACACAAATTCAATGAAACATTTTAACGCGAATTTAAAAAGTACACAGTTATTTACATTTTATCATCATTTATAATCATGAATTCCTTCTCAAAATATCCTGCACTAGGCCTGCTCTTAATCTAAGCCAACAATTTATTTCGATATACTAGGTCATTCTATTAACAAAACAAATGGATCTATTAAGAGATTTTTGGCAGTTTGCTAAAAAAGGGAATTATTTCTCCAGAAAATCAAAATTTTATATTTTACATTGAAGAATATCAGAAACATACTCCAAATCAAATGGAATTTGATTAAAATACAAAATAGGTAGACAGGAAGAAAAGATGGTCTGTTATATAATAGAAAATTGTAATTCTAGGTGTTTGCATGTGTGTTCAACTAAAAGTCAGAAATGACACAAAGTACACTTACAAACCTTACATCAGTGGATTCGCTATGTCCTTGATTTGATTATGAACAAAATACTGTAATATTCATTTTCTTGGAGCATCGTGGACAAAAGAAATGCATGAGAAGTCAAACATTTTTTTTTTACTAATAGTTGTTTCTTTCCCATGATTTTTTCTATTGGACCAATTGACAGAGAAGAAAATAACTTTTAAAGGACAAATTTTACACATTTTAAAAAATTTTCTATATTTTTTTCCATGCAGCAATCATCCATGTTAGTATCAAATAAAAAAAAACACATTATTTATACACTAACCTAATATATATATATATATATATATATATATATATGTGTGTGTGTGTGTGGCTTCCTTCAGTCTTTGACAGACTATGGATATCCACAAAAGGGTGCCTATGCATGAAATTTTTGTGGCAAGAGTTGTGAAGGTTCAGGACGACTGGAAACAATGCCAAGATAAGCGGAAAGCACATATAACACCTAGAATTCTCAAATGGTTATCCTTCTGGTACTAACCAGGCTGAACGTTGCTTAATTTCAGTGATCTGACGAGAACTGGTGTGTCAACGTGATTGTGCCGTACAAGATCGACCGTCTATATAATGGTCCTCAGAAACTAGAATGTATGTATCTGAGCTCTAATCTATGCCCCCACCTCATCAAACTTTCACGAGAAACACTCATCTAGCTGAAAACACTATTAATAATTTCCCCCATTCTTTATCTGTACCTAAACCTAAACGTAGATTCTATGAACAAAGCTTCTTTCTTAGAACTGCACACCTGAGGAACTCTCTTCTGTTTGCCTGTTTTCCAGCTGACTACAATATGATTGTCTTCAAGTCTAACGTAAACAAGTTCTTGATGAGCCGTTCCCCTTAAGTAATCCAATTTACCAAATTTCCACTACTAACGATTACAATATTATCTCATTGACTACTGTACACTCTTTAACCCTTATCTTCGAGTGGCCTCTGGGCCTTGATATGTGGTGACTCCTATGTAAAAAAAAATATATATATATATAAATAGTGACTATATATATATATATATATATATATATATATATATATATATATATATATATATAGGCACTATTTATATAGACGATCTTCTAGTCACAGGTTGTCTATGTTCTCTGTTTTAATGGATGACTAGCGAGGGGTAAAATTGTTAAATTGTTCGACTGCAAAAACATCACAAAGATAAAATGTGTTTATCTATTGCTAAACTCAGATTTCCATTCTGATTTTGTTTGCAAAATTGTTTGAAATTTTTTATTTAAGGAAAGAATCTTTCAAGCATGTGTATACCATGTGATGATGTATGGAAGTGAAACCTTGCCAGTAAGAGTTGAGGATATGCGTTGCATGGGAATAAATAAGATAAGAATATGATACGATGGATGTGTAAGGGGAGTCTTAAAAACAGGTTAGAACGGATGAACTAAGAGAAAAATTTAATCTGGACAGTATAGAAAGATGTGTGAAAAAAACAGGAGACTTTGATGGTATGGTCACTTTGGTGGTATAAGACAATGGATAAGAGTTCTTGGGTAAGTAGATATGGAACAGTTAAGAAAGATAGCAGGTCTAGTTCGTAGGGGAAGACCAAGTAAAACATAGAAGGAACTGATAAAAATAGATTTGAGAGAATAAGGGATAAATAAAAATAAGAAAGGTTAGTTTTTTAAAGCCATGTATATACCGTATATTTTGGCATATAAGATGATCATTAAAGTTAAAAAAATCATCTTTAAAAACCAATATTTCATAAGATACTGGGTGTTAGGCTAAATAAACATGGTTTCGTGATTTAGCAGTCATCTTATACAGTTAATATATGATAAATTTATGAAAATTTGCTCCAGTTTTGTACCTTGTCTTATCTGACGGTTGCCTTATATGCTGAAATATACGAAATAGATATACCTTATTATAACTATAATAGTGTTTTTACATCCATACTAACAATTAACACGTTTGGCTTATATATTTGAGTCAACACATCACTCGTATAATAATCACTTGTTTCAACATATATAGTGGATTTTTAGGTAAATATTTGGAATCTGAATACTATACATTTGTAATATTATGATTAGATTTGTAACAAATCTATCATTCCTATCCATAAACTAATATTCTTAGCAAAGTTTAACATGTCTTAGCATTACAACCAATCCAGAAGTTATATTTCAATTAACTACTATTCCCTATTCTAATTTAATATTTGATTTTTCATCTACATCTAATTACAGAATATCGTTATATGCTCCCATTTATCGCTCTACAATTAAATACTACATTATGTGAAATATATTATCATACTTCATGGTTCATTTAAAATGTTAATTTAGTTTTATCTTGCCATCATATTTGCTATCATTATCTAAATACATCTAGCCTATTTTATTTGTTTATAAAGTCTTACCATTATTATTCAATTTATCTTCATTAGATAATTATTCTTAAATTATTATGTTATGATAGTTTAATATATTTTCTTCTAATCTGTTCTTCAAAACATGTTATATTTAAGCCGAAATGTTATTAGATCTGTGTTTATACTGCTTACTTATTACATTTAATTAAACTAGCTGTGACAATCATGCTTGAGTATGGTGTATTCCAATTCCCGCAGTCCTGGATATGACCTTAAACTATATCCAGTGGTGAGGCCCCAGCTTGCGGGCTTTGGGGAGTGTGGAGCCACTCTTTAATTGCCATTGCTCCCAGGTCCACTTTGATCCAGAGTGTAGTACCTGTTAGGGTCCCAATTATGGGTTAAATAGAAACCGACTTGAAAACAACAAATATATTCTATTAAAAAATCTTTCTTAAAAATCTTTAGATTCGGCATTAAATAACCTGAAAAGGGTTGATATACCGTAAAACAACCAACTAACCAATTCCTGCTGTAGCTATTCATTAGAATCTGAAATCATAAAAATTTATCAGACATCTAATAAGGTATATCGCAATAGCGTAAAAATGTATAGAATTTAATACTATTTATACTATATCTTATCATGATATTTTGAAATCAGTCAATACAATACATCAAAAATTCATAGCCTTTCCATTTATTTCATGTTTAATTTATTAAAATTATCATTATACTTAATTTAGATTTATTTATTTACCTAAACATTATTATTACTTTATTTTTAATTTTATTTATTTATATATTAATCTCTATAAATTAAAATTAAATTTTCATGCTTTGTACGTTAATTTAATTTAAATTAATATATGCTTCTAATCAGGTTTTAGTTGAGATAATGTATACTTAGATCTATGTAAACAGATTTGAATTACTTCCTGCCGTTTATTAAGAAGGTTTACTTTGGATATTATTATATGATGCAATTCAACATTTCAAAGGTTACACTGGCCAGTCTTATTTGGTTAGTATTTACAAGCACTTCTGAATATCAACCATTTCAATTTGTATTTTCTTAATTTCCTAATCCAATTTGCTAATGATGTTGTTTTCTTCTGATTGTTAGCACGTGGTATTTTGAAGAATGCTGTGTGATTATTAAATATATCTTTAAAGTTATAACCTGTAGCCCCAATATATGTTCTAGTTCTGTTATTATCTATTACTTCACATTTGTATACTATATTGGAAATGAGACCTTAACCTTCCATCAACAGTCCTACAGTTGCAAAGTAAATTCCCTTCAATGTTTTGATTATCTAATAATCTTCCTTCATTTGTTCCTCTATCTATTTTTAGAACATAATAGTTTTCATTATTTTATTGTTGTAGTTGAAAAAGATAATTTAACATTATTACAGCTTCTATTTCAATATCCGGATTTTAATCATGTCAAAACGCACTTTATTTCCTTTTGACTGATTGATTGTTGCTATTTCTTCTGATGAGTTAAGGGAAAAATAGATTCACTAGTTGATATAATAATTAAGTGATTGATTTTGTGCTATGAAACAGATACTATCAAGAATTGTAAGTGTCAATTGAATTAAAGGAATAAATTATAAGATGGCCAACATTATAAACTTTGGAATATAGACTTTTGTTATTCATTCACTATATTGCTCTGTAATTACATCGAGCTTTTTAAATAAGGATTGGTATATATTATAAGGAGATAAAGTAGATTTCCAGATATATGTATATATATATTTTTAGTCACCATTTATTGAGGCTTGAAGAACATTTGAAGATAAGGGTTAATGAATAGTAATCGTTAATGGTATAGCTTCAATAGAATCTGATTATTTACGGGGACAGCTCAAGAAGAACTTCTTTACATTGGATTTGATGGCTACTATGTTGTACTCAACCGGGAAGCAGGCTAGCACAACAGTCTTCCACAGGCAGGCAATTCTGGGAAAGAAGTTTTGTTCATGGAATCTGCAATTAGATTTAGGCAGAGAGAGAGTGAGGGAAACCGTATATAGTGGTTGTAGCTAGTCAAGTGGTTTTTTTGAAAGTTTAGTAAGGGGGGGGGATCACAGATTGAAGTTCAGTCAAGCACTTACCATGAAAATAATGATGGAGCAGAAACATGCTTGCAATGTCTCTTCTGTGGAAAAGGAATTGCAGGGAAGAGAAAAGGGGCAACACCTACTAGCCGGTTTTGAACTCTATCAAGCCAGGATAGGGTGCACCGAGCAGCTGCTGTGCAGATGTAGCAACAGTTTTCTATTTTAGGGCATATCTGGCTCTTATACAGATAGAGTATTACATCGGCTGTGAGATACCGTTTGAAGCGGTAGAGTGATCCAACCATTTTTCCAGCGATCTTGGCAACAGATTTGATTTATGTGTTCCATTTCAGATCAGGAATGAATGTCAGTCCTAGGAGCTTGTCAAAACATTGAGCGTCCTGAAAATGAGTGCAATTCATTTGAATTGGAGCATGATGGAGGTCAGAGCAATTATGATGAAAGGAGAGAAGTGTGGTTTTGAATGTCTTAAAATTAACCAGCCACATTTTCCCCATTGCACCACATTCTCAAGATCAAAAGAGAGAGAATCAGAAAGATCTTGGTCATTGCTGGCCTTTGAAGTGGTGCTATAGATTGTGGTGTTGTCTACATAAATGTCTATGAATGATCTAAGAATGTGATTGGGAAGATTATTGATGACGATTAGGAACAGACTTGGGCCCAGGATGGAACCTTGAGGAACGCCAGCATTAATACTATGAGTTTGTGATTTCTGCCATTGACTACTATTCTTATAAGCCTAGCAGAGAGAAATGATTTAATAATTGAAAGGATATTTCCAGCTATTTCATAGCTGGCAATCTTGTGAAGTACACCCTTATGCCATACTCTATCAAAAGCCTTTGATATGTCAATATATATATATATATATATATATATATATATATATATATATATATGATTACACTTGTGAAACTGAATTATAAAAGATGCACTTAACTCATGGATATATTTTTTTACTTTTGAAATCACAACTTTATAGTATATAAAAATCGATGGAACATTAACTCTATAATAATATATACAAAATTAAAATATCATATTTAAGCATACTTTATGACTGGGCTATGTTGGCCATCCCTGCTAATTTAGATAAATAATTTTGCAGTTTTAACTAAAGAACTACAATAATATCAGAGCGTTTTCATTTACGCTTAACATCTACAGAATGCCAACATCAATATATTACATATGCTAGTTTTAATTGATTCCCTATTAGTTTTTTTGGTTTTCTTATGGGATGATCATCTTTAGTTAACTATTATGTATAATTATATTCATGCAGATATTCTATATGATTTATACTTGGGTAATAAGGTTACACAAACC
The DNA here is from genome assembly GCF_053919585.1 of Euprymna scolopes. Classification (NCBI taxonomy): domain Eukaryota; kingdom Metazoa; phylum Mollusca; class Cephalopoda; order Sepiida; family Sepiolidae; genus Euprymna; species Euprymna scolopes. Next base: position 144,276,675 of record NC_136482.1, read on the forward strand.
TCTTTCTATATATATATACATATATATATATATATATATATATATATATATATATATATTTATGTATGCACATATATATTTATTTTTTAAATTTTGTCTACCAAACTCCTCTCAGTTTTTGGTCTACAGGCATGAAACTTAATATATAGGGTATTTGAACCCATGTGAAACTTTATATTTTGGTATTTGCCAGGGAAAATCGATGCAAAAGTGTGAAAATGTAAAAAATTGAATTTACCAGCTGAAGGTTGAACAATAGCAGTATAAATGTGCATGCGTAACTTAATAGCTGTTGGTTTATGTTTTAATTTTTAGCCTTGCAGCAAAGATGTATTCATAGCTCAGGCATTAACAGCAAAGGAAAAAGTAAATCGTAAGCTAAACATTTTGGTTTCGATTCTCAGTGATGGAGCCAAGTCACTTTTTTAACTTGTCCAATATAATATGATAATAAATATGGAATCTGCATTAATCAAAATATCATATTTAAGCATATTTTACGACCGGGTAATGCTTAGAATAGATGAGATTGTAGGTAGAAGGTTATAAATAGCTTATAAAAGAACAACCAAGTATGCATCAAAGTCAACCGTGCTTATTGCATGTAAGGAAACAAAATTTGGTCCACTAAATAGTGCATAGCAATGTAAGGTAAAAATAGTTTAAACAAATTTTGTGATATGTGTGTATGTATATAGTCTACAGAAGCTGTGAGTAAAAAGAAAATGTGAAAATAAAGAATGCAGTTTAAATTCCTGAAAAAAAAAAAAGAAACTAAATTTAAACTATCATAGACTTAGCACCTGCATAATCCGACTTCTAAAAAGTTTATAATTACAAAAGAGAATTCAACTATATAAGGATGAAAAAATAAAATAAAAAATAAAAAAAGCCTTAACTAAAATTGTTAAATAGAAATAGGCTCAGCACTTGCATAAGCCGAGTTCTCAAAAGTCTTCAATTATAAAACAGAATTTAACTACATAAGGATGAAAAAATAAAACCTTTACTAAACCTCAGCTGCCTAATATGTAGCTGTTTAGAAGATTTAAAACCCAGGACAGCTGTTAAATACATGGCTCTCCAGTGGATAATACCACTTCTCCACTAAGAACATGTACAGTAATACAGTTAAAGAAATAAAAATTTTAAATTAAAAATATTAATAATATATATAAGTAAATTTAATAACAAGATTACAAAATCTATTCTGTGACATGTTAAATACCATATAAATGCTATGAGAATAAAAACGCATAAAAGCTTTAGTACCTTTGGTACCAGAAAGGTAAATAGATAAGAGGAAGGAAACCTAGCTATACACGCTAAGACCCCAATATATATATATATATATATATATATATATATATATATATATATATATATATATATATATATATATATAGTCTAAAGCAGCTTTGAGTAAAAAAAAATGCAAAAATAAAAATAAAGAATGCAGTTCAAATTCCCGGGAAAAAAAAAGAAACCAAATTTAAGCAATCGCAGATATATATATATATATGTATGTGTATATATGGTGGCTGTCCTCTGTTTTGAGCTGACCACCTCGTTTATTTCCTGTCCTCTGTCCCCTCTTCCACCCCCACCCCCTCAAATTGGATGTGTTCACAAGTGGTTTTTCAGGCCAGCGAAACTGCAGCAGATTTTGCCACAGAATTGGCACACCCGATCCGTTTTGCTTGCAGTGTCATTATTGGGTTACAAGACAGATTTTGCACATTTGCGCAAATGGCTTTTGAGGCCAGCAAGAGATAGACATAATTTTTTACATATGTCACAGTTATTGTGGAGACTTTGTGAACCTGGTGCTGGACCCTGTTCACCTTTGTAACTCAGTTGTTTGTAGGCACTATGTATTTATATGCATGCGTGTGTGTGTATAAAGATATATATAGTAATTTATAAAATATATATGGTGATTAAGCTACACTGAATATTCGGCGTTTCATCCACTCTAGGATTCGTCAGGCTTATGCGTGAATTCATAAGCCTGACGAATCCTAGAGTGGATGAAACGCCGAATATTCAGTGTAGCTTAATCGCCATATATATTTTATAAATTACTAACTAGCTCTACCTACGTATTGAGCACTTTTGAAGTAAATACTTAAAGTTTACGCATAAATCTATACTTTCGTATATTAATTTTATGTGAGTAAATGAAGTAGTTATATATATATATATATATATATATATATAATGTATTTATATGTATGCTAAATAAAAATTTTAATCGATTACTTATGTTCATAGGTAAAATCAAATTTTTAGCAAAGATTTTAATACTCTATTAGAACTTCCTTAAAAGACGGCAACAGGTTGAAGATCATTCCTATCAAATTTCACATACCTTGGTCTAATAGCCAAGAAAAGGTGGTTAGCAATCACACTGATAAACATTTCATATTAGTGGTTATGACTGATTTAAAAGATATTGAAGAAAGAAAACTTTTCCTAATCAGTCTTGAGATAACATTTGTGCAAATGCTTTGAATTCCTTATTTTGCAAATAATCGAATTTGGACTAGGAAAATAATTAAAAATTGGTAATGAGTTTTATCAGATTTGATTTTAGCCCAAACAACATTTGCTTTTGATTGCAATGATTTTTATGATAGGATATAATTAAAAAAAAAAAATTGAAATAATTATCAACAGACCGATTAAGATGTTAATAAAGAATAGTTTTCAAAAACTGTTTTAAGCATATTGTCTTTTGGGAAGACTTCATTTTGTTAATTGGCACTTGCAATTTTTTTTTTTTCTTTTTCACTGAAAGTGTACATGTGTGTGTGTGTGTCACTTTCTTTCTTTCTCTGTTTTAGAAATTGACCAAGCAGAATCTGATAATGAAGACTTCATATGAGTCAGGCATTTTTTATGAGCGGTTTCTAACAAAAAAGCCGGTCAAGCAATTTGTCATGACAAAAATTGACAGTTGTCCAATGCCAGTACTGATGGAGCCACCCAGACCACACTCGGCTTTGTCTTAATTGTGTGACCATGGGGAATTATCTAGAAAGCTGGGCAGGGATTCAAATTAAACTCACTTCTGGATTGTTATTCATACATTATCATTGAAACTGTCAGTTTTGTCCATTGTTCAGCTGACAAGTCATCTCCTACAAATTCATTAGCTGCACAAGCCATTTTTCATCATAAATCGCTCAGCTCCTTGGGGAGTCTTCTTTTTTCTTTTTTTTTTTACTTGTGTGTATGTATATTATTTATGTGTGTGTGTGTATATATATAAAAAGATAATATTTGGTTTACAGAAAGAAAAGTGTAAACTCAAAAATGAATATAAACATTATATAAATATTTATATAATGATCCAAACCAGATGTAAAAGCACAATAAATCCAACAAAGAAATAGAGCTTAAATATTTTTCGGATTTTTCCTGTTCTGGATTTTACCATCTTTCCCATTGGATTTTTATCATATCCTTTTTCTCCCTTTTTTTCCTTTTCTTGCTTTCTCAATCTCCTTGTATCCCTTCAAACTGTCTCAAACTGTTAAATGACTTTTTGTATGCAAATATGATAAACTTCATATTATTTGTTTCCTGTGATGCATTAACTTGCAAAATTTATTGTATATTTTGCAAACCTTTTCCCTCTGATAAGAAGATTTGCATTCTTTGAAACTCCATGCAATAAGGTTTTCTTTGAACTCCTTGTCGAATAATTAAACTTTTGTACACCTTCCTTATTTTTTTTTTTTTAATTTGAATAAATTTTTAATATCAAGATTTTTATTCTAAATATATATAAATTCGTATTCCTGTCTGTCTGTTTGTTCACAATTTGATTAATATATACAAGACGTTCCTTACTTTACTGTTTCATTTATTTCTATATATAGTATGATTCTTGCAAACTATACAATTAAGAGATCATCTCATTTGCATATTGCATTAAGAAAAATCGATTTTATTAAATAGCAGTATCTTAGTTAATGTTTCTAGTGAGAGATTTGTTTTAAGTGTTCTGTTTAAAATTGTTATTTAATAAATTTTAAACAATAATTATATTGATAACAAATTTAATTTAATTTATTTGGAATTATTATCCCAACATCGATTTAAAAAAAACAACTTTTTAGTTATTTGCCCTTTAACTAACTATTCAGCAAATAAAATAATTTGCTAAACTCAATAACTTTCTAGCTTGAAAAAATAATTCCGTGTAGATAGAAAAATGTTTGCCTTCATAAATAATATGAAAGAAGAAATTTGGAAAGAACAAAATTAACATTTTAGAGGGGGGAATCACTTAACGTAAAATGAGTACCTATTTTTTGGCCACCAAGCATTCAGCAAGACATGTCGCCTCTAGCATTTTTTCAAGTTTTGTAGGGGGAAGGGTGGCACAATTATAAAATATGACAAATTCAATTGGGGGGAGAGTTACATTAGAAACATAAAATTTTGGAATTAATTTTTGGTAGATCTTCATTGTTTTAGGTGTTCTGCCTACTTGGCTAATTTTTTTTTTTTTTTTTTTGGCGATCGCACGGGCATTCACTACTATTTTTATTGAAACAAAAGTTGTAATGATTTATTTTTAATTATTATTTTTTTTTTGGGGGGGGGAGTTTTCTTTCCAGTGCTCAATATCCGGAGAATAGTTTCTTCTCTTTGTATCCCTTCTGCCAAAATATCTGTTGGAGAGGGTATCACATACTTCTTTTTGGGGGCGATTACATTTTCATGTTTTTATCCGTTCTTTTATTTTAGGAATTGTTGTGGAGGTATCCACGTTTCCCATGATGAAAATGATTAGTATAGTAGGTGTGTGCCAAACAGAACTTTATGTCAACCCAGGCAACGCCGGGTACCCATGCTAGTATATGTATAATATTGTGATTAACATTATTAAATTCATAAATTGTAAGCCATTGAATTTTTATTATATTGTTTGAGTCAAGAAAAATGAGTTTGCAAAGCCAGATATGTGAAGTCAAAGTCCATAATCAGTCTCTTTCTATTGATTATATCTTTTTTCTCTTCTTTTTCTCTTTCTTTGCCTCAGATAGTATTACTACATTTCTATCCCTCTTTGTTCGTATAAAAAGAGGTCGGTAGGAGGAGGGTAATTAAAGGAAGTTGTGACAAAGAAAGAATAACTAAAGAGTGCTAAACAAAACATAAAATAAAAAGAAAGGGAGGGGGATTAAAAATATAAATGTGTGAGTTAAATGCAAATTACTGTTAATTAGAACAAGTAAAATATATATTTCTTTTTCCTTTTCTTTCTTTTTTTAAGCATAATTTCTTGAATAAATTGAAGAATATTTAACATTTATTTTGTGCGATCAAAATATGTAGGAAAAAACTTTAGGGAAACAAACGTTGATTAATTCAGCTTTAGTACAATAATAGATATAAAATGAACTAGCTGGTTTTGCCATCACGCTATCACTTCACAATATTAAACTTGGGTGACCATTTGGGGTTCCAGGTGCTGTATGTGCTCTCCACTTATATCGACATTGTTTCAAGTTTTCTGGACTTTTCCTTGCCACTGGACTCAAACAGTGCCGATTCAGGAGAGGTGTAGTTTGGGATTGCGCAACCCTTGCCTCACAATTACATGTGCAGCTGCCCCTACAAGCAGTATCCTTTGTCTTTCGAGACAGTAGAAGGCACGCTATTACTTAACAAAGTTCACTATTTGAAATATTTGAAACTTAATTCTAAAAAAAAAAAATTTCATTTATAACTTTGCTGTAAACACAAAACAAAATCTTTCTCATATATTCAGGAATGTTCTGTGTTGTAAAACTGGTCCTGAGAAGGAGCAGATCATCCTTGGTTCAACTGGGTTTTTGACCTTGTTGATAAGTTTCTTGGATTTCATAAGACTTGAGCTTTGGCAGTTAGTAGTTGCCCCTTATAACAGTGAGGAGTGTCAAAAATCCTGATTCAATGATTTTTTTTATATATATATATATATATATATATATATATATATATATATATATATACTCGGGTTTTTTTATATTCAAAAGTAATGGACTAATGAATTCAACGAGGTTGTTAGATAGTGCTCAATAAAAAGAGCTGATAATACTTGTTTATTGTTATATAAACATGCTCACATCCCGCTGCTACAAATAGCCACTTGTTTCAATCAAACAACAGATATCATCAGGCAGCGACTTGACTATTCAAAAGTTCAATGAATAATCTTATTATATAATAATCTGATTATTCATTGAATAATCTTATTATATTATAATCTGATTATTCATTGAACTTTTGAATAGTCAAGTCGCTGCCTGATGATATGTTGTTTGATTGAAACAAGTGGCTATTTGTAGCAGCGGGATGTGAGCATGTTTATATAACAATAAACAAGTATTATATATATATATATATATATATATAGTCACCACTCTGCCATCGATGTTTCTCATCAAAATTTTTATTGTATTACATGGATCTTGTATGTTATTTCTTCATCTCTTTGAGGAATTTTTTTTGTGCAAACATAATTAGAATGCTTGCTATGATCCTTCTTTTATCGCAATTCTCCACTCAAATCTCACAGCCTTTAAAGCATTCAAGGAACCCTGAGCTGCAACTAAGATATCTGAATTTTTAATTCTGTGTCAATCATTTAGGTTACTTTTTCCCAATATTCTGGTGCTTTCGAGTCTTCCATAATCTCCAACTTTCAAATTCACACGGCAATGGATATCCATTTCACATTACACTATTAATGCTTCTGAAATGAAAGAATATGAAAAAAGTATCAAATTTACCATGTTATATAGACACTGTTTCAGTTTTGCAAAGAATTTTTTTTTCTTCAGTTTATTATTTTTATCCTTTTTTAATATTTTTTCATTTTTCTTTTGTCTCTCATCTTTTTTCTTGCTCTTCGCTGCATTTACTTTGTTTAATATTTTTCTTTCTTTTCTCATTTATTCTTTTTAGTTTTCTTTCTTTTTCCTTTTTTTTTTTTTTGCTAATTCCTTTCATCACTTTGCTTTCCTTCCTTCCTTTGATTTTTTTTCTTCCATTTTTCCTTCTTTCTTTTATTCTATCTTCTAATCATCTTTATTTCTTGTTCCCAATTTTCCAACATAAACCCTCAATATGCTATCTATCTCATTCATTGTTTCGTTTTCTTTTAAAATCTATTTCACATTTCTTCCATTATTCATTATTCTTCTTTTGGAAAAGTTTTTCTTTCCCCGCTTTTCATTCTCTTTTCCTTTCTCTGCTTTGTTTCTAACCCAACCACAGACAAATACCCACCAACACTAAACGATTTTCTCAATCCTTCATCTTAATTAGCCAGTTTTGCTTTGTCGCATTTATCAGCAATTATCAAATAAAATAAAACAAAACAAAGCGTACACTCTTGCCAACGCTCTTATCGTTATTGTCTGCAGTCTTTGGAAACATTTCACGAAACAAAATCCTAGATTTGAAAGCATTATGAAAAGTAGTTGATTAGTTGCAATTGATTTTTAGTATTGCACAAGCCTTTCTGACTGATTGTGTTCTTTGTTAGGCAAACAATGGATGGTAAGAAAGCTCACAATAGTCCAGAAACTTTTGCAAAATGGCCGCAAATTAAATCAAGTTGTTCAAGTTTTTCAGATGCCTTTACTCACTATTTTTCAAACAATGGTTGTAGAGTTTTAGTAATTTACATTATTCGAATAATCATTGAAGGAATGAGATGGCAACTGCTCGGTCGATTTTATCATCAGAAGAAGAAAATAAAAGGGAATTGTTATGTCGATTTTTAAAAGTAGAGTTATTTTTAGACAAGTTGGACTTGAAGAAGAAATTGTCCGAAATTTAGCATCATATCTTTTTTATTATCGAAATCAGTTTTAATTGAATACAGAATTTGTAATTCATAGTAAACATATTTGTTTTTGATTGTATTTTTTAATAAAAATTTCTAATTTATATGATTTTTAATAGTTTTTTTCTTCACATTCTCTCTCCCTCGTCACTTTTTCACTTTCTCACACCTCCCACTCTTTTTCTCATTCCCTCTCTCTTCTTCTCACACCCTCTTTCTCTTTTTGCATTCTATCCCTCTGTTTCAACTCCTCCCTCTTTTCATCTTCTCTCTCTTCACCCTCTTTCTTCACTTCTCTTCACCCTCTTCACTTCCTTTCTTCAACCCTTTTCTCTCTTTCTTGACCGCTCTCTCTCTCCACTCCACCTCTCTCTTCATCCCCTCTATTAAACATCCTTTCTCTTTTCACCGCTGTATTTTTTCACCCTCCCTCTCTATTTTTAGCCCTCTCCCCCTTCTCTTTTTCACCCTTTGTTTTCTTTTCTCTCTATTTTTCTTTGTCCCCCTTTCCTTCTTACTCTTATTGCTTCCATTTTTCTCTCTCTCTTTATTGCTTTGTTTCCTCTTTTCTCTTCATTCCCCTTTTTTTATTTGCACTCCTATGTTTTTCACCTGTTTTACTTTGCTCCTTTTTCTCTCGCCCTATGTCTTCACTTCCCTCTCTCTTTGACCCTTTGTCTTTGCTCTCATTGTTCTATCTTTTGCTCTCTTTACTTTCCCCTCTCTTTACTCCCTTATCACCCTCTCTTTAATCCCTTATCACCCTCTCTTTAATCCCTTCTCTCTCTGTCTTTACTCGCATCTCTCTTCCTCTGTTTTCACTTTTTTCTGTTCACCCCCCCCCCCCCTCCTTTCTCTCTACACTCTTTTTCTATAGTTTTTGCACCTCCACTCATCATCACCTCCAAGAAAAATTATGAACTCGTTCTCCATTGTTTACTGGCTGTAAAAAGAAATTTCTTATTCTAAAAACGTTTCTTTTTTTTTCTTCTTGACAATAAAAAAATGAAGCAAACACAGTGTATTTATTAGAAGTTTGTTTATTTACAACATAAGACTAAGAGCCACAGTATTAGGAATCCCATTCTTAAATGACTGAGGGGGGGGGTCTAATTTAATTTTTTATTAGTAAATTCCAGTAAACAGTAAATATTCTAAAGTTCATTTAAGCCTATTGGTTTATGAAACCTTATGAAATGTTTAAATTTCTTTTTGCATCTATCTGCTAAATATCTATAAGGTGCCTCACAGATAGTTCACAGTTGTGCTTTAAAAGATTTAAAAGCTGAAATAAGGTTTTTCTTTTCATTTTGGTGATGCGGCCTTGTCTCTGATCACCGGAAGGAAGGGGAATATATATTTATCTTCTGATATACTTTTTTTCTTTTTTTTATTTATTTATTTATTTTTTTTTTGCTACAAATGAAAAATATAGATGAAAAACTCCCAATGAGTTTCTCAAAATTTTCGATACATTAGATAAAAGGAAAATATGTAGATGCTTGTCAAATCAAAAAAAAAAAAGAATTTATTTACATTTAAAAGTATTTAACCCCCCCCCCCCCAAAAAAAAACGAGATGTTACATTTTTTTTTATGTATCAACACACTTTAAAAAAATGATCAATTATTTTAGAATTAAGACTGTGGAAGGGGCGTTGTCGTGCGTATAAATTTAATGTAAAATGATCGCCCATTTCTGAGCCATTTTAACTTTTTAGGACAGGTAACTAAATTTTTAACATCCTCTAAATTGCAATCTAGACTGCAATGTATTGTGAACTAACTCACTGCAAGAGGCATGTGAAACTTCCTCGCGGTGCACCGGTTACAAGCCAATACTTATTTATTAGTGACACATATATGGAAGACTATTTCTCACTCTTGTCACCCTCCCCCCCCACACACACACATATATATAAACCAAGACTTAATAAAACAAGTTAAAAACATATTTAATTTTCCAAAAGGAAACACAAATTAAGTGGATTGTCCTTAATCTGTGGCGTTTCGAAAGAAATACTTTCCTTCTCATCAGAGGGTAGGAATTAGCAAAATGCAGAATCGGATTTTGCATGCAAAGTATTTAATGAAACTACAAGTAAGCCATAGAGCCTACTTGGTAAAAGTTTTAAAAAAAAAACAGTGAAAATAGGTAATTGGGGAAAAAAATGATTTTACGTGAATGGATGGTCGGGTAAAGAATAGAATATCCAATAATGGTAAAATCCAAGAAAAGTTGGTAAAAGTTTGGTATCCAGAAGTAAACATCCGAAGGAATCGCATTGCTGGAAGATATTTCGATGTCATCAAAAATGCAGAATTCCGTGAAATAATTCACAAATGGGTACAAGGAAAAAAAAGAGCGAGTTCAATGTAATATTATAAAAAGAACGATAAATTGTGCATAACATGAAGGCTGACTTTCTAAATACAAATATATATATGCACATATATATGGTACTCATGCACTTATTGATCTGTGCTGAGATAATAACGTTATTATTTAAAAAGCCATTCTTAACCTGGAGAGGGGAGGGTGTTTTGTACCTATTCTATACTTTAACCTTACAATTGAATAAAAAATATATCATAAAACTTTAATTAAACTTGGAAATAGGATTTAAAAAATAGTGTGAATCAGTTAGTGCATTAACACCATATATATATATATATATATATATATATATATATATATATATTAGTGATGGGACGGTTCCAGTACAATTCCTGATTCTGTCCTAAATTTCTGATTCCGATACAATTACCGATTCTGATTGTTTTTAAATCTGTAATTATTTAACTATAGAGTTGTTATTTTCTCC
>NC_136482.1:144289850-144379850 GCF_053919585.1 Euprymna scolopes
TAAGGGAAACCTCAGTGCCAAGTGAAGCCTGAAGAATATTTCCAAAGTAAACAGAGACAGTAATTGCAATTGTAATCATCGTAATGGAAAGGAAAGGAGAACAACAGGACGAATCGTACTGGAAATATTTGTAGGCGCCCTTTTCTCTTGAGAAGAGTGAGCACTACTCCTTTTGTCATTAGGATCAGGAGTAGAAACGTGAGAATGGCATGCGTTGTTAAGAGATAAATGGAAAACGACAATTGTGAAATGAGGTGTGAATGCATTTCAAACCTAAATCCGAACAAATAGATTGTTATACTTTAAGTTTTAGGTGAGAGACGTCAATATTTATATACAGTTGAATCCTGGGATACGACATTAAAAATTAGTAACAAAATACAGTACAGTATATAATAAACATATATATAATTAAATAACATTATAAATAACACCATAAGGCAGGGCAGATACCGTAAACAGGGTCCGGAAAAACATTGTATTCCACATCGTAACCTGGAAAAAAAAAAAACTATCCTGGGGCCACCGTATCCCGGGGTTCTACTATCTGTGTGTGTGTGTGTGTGTGTGTGTATATATATATATATATATATACACACACACACACACATACATATATATATATATATATTATGACGTCGTTCACCTAAAACATTGGTCATTTGGCCTGTGTGTGTAGTCACTTGATCACTGTCCACCGTTCTTGTATAACGCTTATACCTTTATAAATGTTTAATTTCACTTGCATATCTTGTTGTAGTTGACAGTAGCACTATCGTTTGTTTCTTGCTAATGGATACAGAGATGGCTTCAGTTGCAGAGTTTGAATCCCATGACCAGTTGCAATCATAACTTCCTGCATTGACGATTTGAGAAGGATGAAACACTAGTATCTGTAGTTATTAAAAATAATTATATATATATATATATACACACACACACACACACACACACACACACACACACACACACACACACACACACACACACACACACACACACACATATATATAGGCGTGGCGTGGCTTCCTTCAGTCTTGACAGACTATATATATTCTAAACTAATTAACCGATTAATTCTGAATTTTAGAACACAGCTGTTAAGATTAAAGGATCCAAGTGTGGGCTATATTTAGTTTAATTTTATGAAAAAGATGTAAATATTTGATAGAAGCTTTTTATGAAAGTCTTATTATTGTGAAATGTTAACAATAATGAATAAATATTCTCTAAATTTTAGGCGTTCCTTTTTTGTATTTAAAAAGTTTTTAGGTGGATTAATAGGGGCATAACTTCCAATTTGAAAATTCAAAATATGTCAGATTTGCATTGAATTTTGTCCAGGATCATTAGACATGAATTCAGTAAGATTCCCTAAATTTAAATTTCTCCTTAAAACCTTTTAAGCATTACCCCTAAATTTGAAACATCTTCTAGAATCAAAATCATGTTATTGATTTTGGTCAAAAATGGAATAAGGATTCTAAAAATAAGGTTTTGTATAATTATTTCTTGATTTTAATCTTTAAAGTGGTGTTAAACTATTTTGTCCAGTGAATTAATTTTACCTGTCCTGAGATGGGTATTCTTCAAGTATATATATGTATATTATTTTATTCAATTTAGATAAACAAAATTACCATAAATTGTTACAATAAATATCTTTCTTTTTTTTCTTTTTTTTCTTCTTCTTTTTTTTTGTACAAAGAAGTTATCAGATATCAAGGCCTCGAGGCCACTCGAGGATAAGGGTTAATGTGTGTATTGTAGTCATTGGGACAGTTGCATAATAGTTGTTTGTAAAAGGAATTTGGTATAATTTTTTTTTTTTTACAAAGAAGTCACCATTTATCAAGGCTCAGAGGCCACTCGAGGATAAGGGTTAAAGAGTGTACAGTAGTCAATAAGACAATATAGCAATCGTTAGTAGTGTAAATTCGGAAAATTGAATTACGTAAGGGAAACGGCTCATAAAGAACTTGTTTATGTTGGACTTGAAGACAACCATATTGTAGTCAGCTGGAAAGCAGGAAAACGGAAGAGAGTTCCACAGGAGTACAGTTCTAAGAGAGGAGCTTTGTTCATGGAATCTACATTTAGGTTTAGGCAGAGATAAAGAGTGGGGGAAATTATTGATAGTGTTTTCAGCTAGACAAGTGTTTCTCGTGAATGTTTGGGAAGAGAGGGGAACCATAGATTGGAGTTCAGACGAGCACTTGCCATGAAAATAACGATAAAGCAGAGACAGGCTCACAACGTCTCTTCTGTGGGAAAGAGGTTGCAGGGAAGACAAAAGGGCATCCCCTATTAGGCTACGAAGTCTATTTTCAACTAAGGTTTCCTAGCAGCTCCTGCTCAGATATGGCAACAGTACTCCATCCTAGGACGTACCTGGCTCTTATATAGATAGAGAATTGCATCAGTAGGAAGATATTTACTGGATCGATAGAAGGATTCCACCATTTTTCCAGCAACCTTGTCAACAGATTTGATGTACATGTTCCATTTTAGATCAGGAGTAAAGGTCAAGCCCAGAAGTTTAATCAAAACATGAAGCCTCCCCAAGCTGAGAGCCATTCATTTCAATTGATGGCAGATGAGGATCAGAGCGTTGATGATGCAAAGATAGAATATATTAGATCATTAATGAGGACGGCTGAACAAGAACTTGTTTATCTTGGACTTGAAGATAATGATATTGTAGTCAGCTGGAAAGTAAACTAGCAAAACAGCGTTCCAAGGCGGGCAGTTCTAGAAAAAAAGCTTTGTTTATGTAATCCATGTTTAAGTTTAGGCAAAGATAGAGAGTGGGGGAATTTTTTTATAGTAATTTTGGTTAGACAAATTTTTTTGTGAAGGATTGGTGAGGGGGGGGGGACCATAGATTGGACCTCAGTCAAAAACCTGCCATGAAAATAATGATAGAGCAGAGGCAGACTCACAAAGTCTCTTCTGTGGGAAAAAGGTTGCCTACTAGATTATGAAGTCTGTTTTGAACTTTGTCAAGGCAGGGTAGAGTGCTTCGAGCAGCTCCTGCCCATCTGTGACAACAGTATTCCATCCTAGGGCGTACTTGGCTCTTATCTATATATCTATAAAAGTGAAATTGTCTCTCTGTATGCATGTGTACATTTCCCTACTAAACTACTCTGTTAATTTTCAGTCTACAGACTCGAGATTTAACATAAGGGGAATTGAGATTTGGGGAAACTCTTTTTAATCAATTTTCAGTCAGAAATTTGGCAGTCAAGAGGTCAAAGTTCAACGATTTGATCTTTGAAAACACAGATCAAACTTTTCAATTTGATTTGAGCCCAAAACAATAAATGTTAAGTGGTCAAAATTGGGGTCAAAGTTAAAAAAAATTTCCAACTTTAAGTCTCTACCAAATTACTCAGCCAATTTTTGGTCTAAACATTTGAAATTTTATATAAAGTGTATTCAGACATAGCGCAAGCTTTTTAATCAGTTTTTGGCCGAAAATTTGAGCTGCCAGAGGGTCAAAGTTCAAAAGATTTGACCTTTGCAGTCTCTAGCAAACTATTCAGCCAATTTTGGGTCTAAACATTCGAAATTTTACATAAAGGGTAGTCAGACATGCAGCAAACTTTAATCAGTTTTTGGTCAAAGTTGAAAGAGTTAACCTTTGCAGACTCTACCAAACTCCTCCACCAATTTTGAGTCTAAACCCTTGAAATTTTAGATGTAGGTTACCTGGACATGAGTCAAACTTTTTAATATATATATATATATATATATATATGCACATAAAGTTATGAACAGTACATAGGGCCCAAGCAAAGCCAGGCTGAACTGTTAGTACAGGTAAAGAATTGCTTCAGATATCTACTGAAGCGGTAGAATGCTCCAACCATTTTTCCAGCATCTTGGCTATGGATTTGATGTATGTGCTCCATTTCAGATCAGGATTGAAGGTCTGACCAAGAAGTTTGTCTAAACATGGAACATCCTCGCAGTGAGAACCGTTCATTTCAATAGGAGCCAGATGTTGGTCACAGTATTGATGATGAAAAGATAGAAGTTTAGATTTAGGTTCATTAAAATTAACAAGCCACCTTTTTCCCCATTGCACCATGTGCTCAAGATCAAAGGAGAAAGAATCAGAGATTTTGGCCAATAATCATCTTAGAGGTGTTGTCATATAGATGATAATGTTGTCTGACTTAATGTCTGTAAGTAATTTGGGAGATCATTGATGAAGATCAAGAAGAGAGTTGGGCCCAGGATGGAACCCTGAGGGACGCGATGTTAATACTGTGAGCTTCTGATTTCTGCCAATCAACCATTACTCTTATAAACCTATTAGAGAAGAATGATTTAATAATTGAGACGACATTTCCAGCTATTCCCTAGTTGGATGCCACATCCTATCGAAAGCCTTTGATATGTCAAAAGCAATTGCCCTAGAAATGAAGCCTACACCAAGATTCAATAACTCTGTAAGATATTACTGTTAGCACATCAGCTGTAAATCTAGACAAGCGGAAACCATATTGCATGTCACATGTTTCTGTTGACGTGGTTAAAAGTTATGGTCAGGCAACAATATACCTCTATTCTTACTTGGGACCAATTCCTTTTAGAAGAACTGGCATCGTTGGTGTAAAGAGCAACCATAATAAACCTTGCTAGATTAATTTTCCTTCTTAGCATAGTCGATAACATCTTCCTCTATACCACGACAGGTGTTGAATTCGTAGATGACGCATGAGAAGACTGCCTGTGCATAATCCTTTTTAAATATCCTGACATTAAAGACAGCATTAACTTGCAGACTATAGCCTTGACTAGCTTTCTTTAATACCCTGAATGTTAGTACAGGTTGAGGGAGGATGATGTCCCAAATTCTATTTGAGTTCAACGTTCTAACCAACTGAGACCATCACATCTCCAGTAGGAATAGAACAAGACCTTACCATTCTGTTGAGCATCTTGTTGGACACCTTTGACTTACCATAGCAAATTCTGGAAACTTCCCAGAACACAGAAACCGAAATGCACGAAAGTTGGTTTACAACCACTGTCCAGCACAGGTGGACCTACAACTGGACTCCTGCAAGTGACAAAATTTAAAAGGGAGATGTTAGGACGATATAATATCAAAGAAACCTCCTTTTCTGTAAAAGACAGATTCACCTTCCCTACTTTAAGTCTGTCATGCAAGTTCTTGTGTTTACATATTAGCGGCAGACTGGATGACTGAAAGTCTCCACGCATATAAATTTGTTTTCTTTGGTTTGTGTATTGATATTCATATCAAAAACCCTTTTTCCTATTTATTTAAAAAGAAAATACAACTTTGTAATATTCATCTGCAAAAAATCTAGCTAATTTGTATATTCTTTTAAACATTCGTTTTAATTTATTCCTTATTATTTTTTCAGTTTTATTATGGGATGATCATCTTTAGTTAACTATTACATGTAATTATATTCATCTAGATATTCTACATGATTTATACTTGTAATATTTATGTAAAAAGGTTATAGTAAACGCAAACCTCTTTCTATATATATTTATGTATGTGTATATATATTTGTTTAAAAAAATTTGCCTATCAAACTCCTCTGTCAGTTTTTGGTCTACAGACATGAAACTTGATATATAAGGTATTCAAACCCATGCAAAACTTTATATTTGGGTTTTAGCTGGGGAAAATCCGTGCAAAAGTGTGAGAATTAAAAAAATGAGATTTGCCAGATGAAAGTCGAACGACGGCATTACGAATATGCATGCATAACGTAATAGCTATTGGTTTATGCTTTAAGTTTTAGCCTTCCAGCAAACATGTTTTCATAGTTCAGGTATTAACATCAAAGGGAAGAGTAAATCGTAAGCTAAACATTTTGGTTTCGATTCTAAGTGGTGGCACATGAGTCAATTTTTTTTTTTTTTTTTAACTTTTTAAATCATTACTATATATTGGGGTCAATCTAACAAGTTAAAATGTGTGTGTGTGTGTCCGTCTTTGTGTGTATATTTTCCTACACAATAACTTTATCAATTTTCAGTCTACAGACTCGAGATTTGACGTAAGGGGCATTGAGATTTGGGGAAATTTTTTAATCGGTTTTTCAGCCAGAAATTTGGCTGTTATAAGGGGTGAAAATTCAGCGATTTGACCTTTGAGAATACTACCAAACTCCTCCGCTAATTTTAAATCTAAACACTTGTAATTTTAGATGTAGTTACTTTGGACATGGATCAAACTTTATAATTGACTAGCGGGGGAGGGGGGTACCCGGCATTGCCCGAGTGTTTGGAGGTGTGTGTGCTCGGGCGGGGGTAGGGGGTGTTAATCAAAACTTAAGAATAAGCGAAGTAAAAAAAACTAAACTAAAAAAAAACAAAAATGGAAACAGAAAAACGAACGTTAAAATAAAGCAGGAGTACCCGGGCGGTGGGGGAGGTAATCAAAACATAAAAATAAGCGAAGTAAATATTTTTAAACATTAAATAAAAATTAAATATTATATAAAAAAAATTTAAAAAACACAAAAAAAACTAACGCAAGGCAAACGAACGATGTTAAATGTAAAAATCGGAAAAAGAAAACAGAAAAACGAACGTTAAAACTTTAAAAAATCTGAAAAATACCTCCCCCCCCAAAAAAAAAGCGTGAAAAATGGCTTAAATAAATCTGTTTCAATATTAAAATTTAAAAAATCGGTTGGTACCCGGCGTTGCCCGGGTGTTTTTGGGTGTGTGTGGTTGGTCGAGGTAGGGGGTGTTAATGAAAACCTACGAATAAGCGAAGTAAAACAAAAAACAGAAAAACAAACGTTATGTGAAAAATGGCTTAAATAACCCTGCTTCAATATCAAAATTTAAAAAGTTGAAAAAAAAAAAAAAAAAAAGACATCTCACACCACGATTCGAACCCAAAACGTTTAGATAATACCCAGCGTTTTAACCAACTGACCTAACACGACGTACACGAAATTAGCTCATTTTTTTTAATCTTTAAACTAAATCAGGTCACGGTGTCGTATGACGCATGCGTACAAGCGAATTTGTCATGAGAGGACGGTTTTTGCCGACCCCCCCCCCTGTAGGAAAGTGCTGATTTCAGGGTGAAAAGATTGATGTTTTTGGCCAATTTTTCGATATTTGTCGGGCGAAGGATTGGGCTTTCATATGAGACCAAATTTGTGAATTTTTGTGCTGTCTGTCGAAAGTTTTTAGTAGATACACAAACATACGTACATACATTTTCGCTTTTATATATATATAGATTTGAGCGAAAAACAATAAATGCTAAGGTGTTAAAATTGGGGTCAAAGTTAAAAAAAAAAATTGATCTCTCCGGTCTCTACCAAATTACTCAGCCAATTTTTGGTCTAAATAGTTTAAATTTTACATAAAGTGTATTCAGACATAGTGCAAGCTTTTTAATCAGTTTTTGGCCGAAAATTTGGCTGCCAAGGGGTCAAAATTCAAAAGATTTTACATTTGCTGCCTCTAGCAAACTATTCAGCCAATTTTGGGTCTAAACATTTGAAATTTTACATAAAGGGTACTCATACATACAGCAAGCTTTTTAATCAGTTTTTGGGCGAAAGTTTCATTGCCAAGAGGTCCAGGTTGAAATAGTTGACCTTTGCAGACTGTACCAAACTTCTCCACCAATTTTAGGTCTAAACACTTGAAATTTTAGATGTAGGTTACCTGGACATGAGTCAAACATTTTAATTTGATTTAAACCCAAAACCATAAATGTTAAGGGGTAAAAATTAGGGTCAAATTAAAAGAAAATTTGCCGTCTGCAGTCTCTAGCAACTTTTCTCTATGGTAGTTTAGGAAGCCTATTATATAGAAAGGCATTACCGTAAATATGCACACTTTTTAATATATACATGTGTGCATAAAGTTATGAACAGTACATAGGGTCCGAGCAAAGGCTGAACTGCTAGTATAATATAATAATAAATACGAAATCTTTATTAATCAAAATATCATATTTAAGCATATTTTACGACCGGGCAATGCTGGGCAACCTGCTAGTTTAATTATAAAGAATAGATTTGGAAGAAGCATTTTTCAGCTATGTTGATTTCAAGGATGCTTTAAACACATTAATGTTTTTAAATCTGACTTGTTTTTTGGGGGTAGGAGGGGACAGAGTGGTTTAAATTCTGTTCGCATATTTGATATGTGTTTTGATATTAGATTTAAAATTTTAAGATTTCTTTTATTAAAGATTTTTTATCAAAGACTAGCCTGGGTGGCCGGCGTTGTTCGAGTGTTTGGAGGTGTGTGTTGAGCAAAAAAAAAAGTGGTATTAGGCAGGCAGGCGCGAAGGAAGAAAAGAACGTGAAAAAAAAAAACGTGACGGAAGTGGCGAAGGTTTAAATTAAGGCTAGACAATCAAAAAAAGAGGATGACTTTCAAAAATATCGGCGAAAAAGCGACTCCTCCCTGTAGAGAAGTGCCCTGTTGGGGGGGGGGGTAATGTTTATGGACAATTTTTCGATATTTGTCGTCCAAAGGGTCCTTGTGAAAATCCGTTGCCTCTGTCGAAAGTTTTAAGCAGACATACATACATACATACAAACAGACAGGTGAGATTTATATTATAGATTTTAAGTGGTGGGTGGAATGGGATTTAAAAATTTATTTTCCCAGTTTAGTTTTTACCGTTTGATTATATGGTGTGGTTATCCATGCAAGTATTCTCCCCTGAAGATTCTCCCAGCTGATGAAACAGCTTTCGGCTGAAAGTTATACAGCTGGCATTACTGTCAATAGATGTAGCTAGAAGGAGCACGAATAAAAGATAGTCTCTGTATTCTTTGTCAAAGGGGGGAATCTGAAAGAGGTCATGAAGAAAGTGTAGATTTGTGAGGTGATTTGAATGCCAGCTGGCATTTGTTGCAAGCACATGCGAGGTCTTCTATCTACTTATCCATATTTGGCCAATAGACGTAACCATGTGCTAAAGACTTCATGCAGTTGATGTTTTGGTGTCCAAAATGGAATTGTTTCAGGATCCTGTTTTGCAAAAAGAATTACACCATTAACCTTGGATAGAGAAGATTCCCATTGGAAGAATGGTAGTAACTGTTTGTTTGAGGATATTGTTGACCGATTGGTAGGGTCATAAGCTGTGATTTTTTTTTAATCATGTGGGAAGTAACTGGCAGTTCTCCGACTGAGCATTGAAAAAATTTCTGGCTTCAAGTATACTTCTGCAACAACTGAATATTCAGGTGGTTTTGAGTCTTGATAAAGCATCTGCATGTCCAATCAAATTAGTTGAAAGTTATTTTATCAAGAAATCATAATCCAGTGGAGTGGTAACCCATCTTTGTAAATGATTGGCAGTATATGTTTCTAAAAAAATATATATACTAGGTTGCTTTATGAAGCACTGTTTTTTTTTTTTTTTTAATGTACACTCCCATTTGAACAGTTAAAAAGAAATCTACACAAAACTTATCCCCCATTTACTTACTGCCTCACGAGAGCATGGTCGGTTTTTAATGGGGGGGGGGGGGATATCTAGCTTGCCAAAAAAGAGGGCACTTTGAATAGGAACAAAAATAAAAATTGCCTCAGCCTAGAAAAATTTCTCTTCCACTGATCGAGGACAGAAAAGGTGAAGTGTAGTATCAGAACAGATACTACACTTTGTTCCTAGCCAAAAGGAGTTCAAACAATATTACAGTGAAAACAGATTTGTTTAAAATATTGTTTCAGAGCAAAGTAACTTCAAATATTACAAATAAAAAAAAGTTGGAAAAAAAAAATGGAGATACTTAAGAAATCACTTTTAACAACTGAAAATTGTTTTTAAATGTTGGCATAAAACTCTAAATAAATTTTAATAGTTTTAAATCCATATTAATACGATTATCAGGCAAAATTGTGTGGTTCTTGCTTATACATAACTTTGATTAATACACATTGAATTATTTTTTATTTACTATTAATCAAATATTTATTGAAATAATAAAAAAAATAATGAAAAAAAATAAAATGAATAAAAAAAAATTCTATTTAAAAAAATATATGGTAACCATAGCTATATTTTGAATTATTTTAGATTTAGCTCTCCATCTGGCAATATGTTTCTACCCTGGCACCATCAATAAAATAAAACCATCAAATTACATAATTCATATTAAAGAAAAACAAAAAAATCTTTTACACTATCTATAGATAGCGTGTGTTATTTTCTGTATTACGCTTATATATGGGTCGTTTAATTGTTATGTACTTCCATTTCTTTACCAAGAATTATTCATAAGTTTTGGTTTCGGTTTCGATTATAACTAATGGCACTCTAGTAATCTATTTTTTTTTTACAAATAATTTTATCAAAAATTCTTCATAAGTTTTGGTTTCAGTTTCGATTATGGCTGAAGGAACTCAAGTTATGTATATATATATATATATATATATATATATATATATATATATATATTTCATAAGTTTTTATTTCGGTTTCGACTCAAGTCATATGGATGTGAATATATATATATATATATATTTAAATCGTAGCTTAATGATTTATAAAAATATTAACTCTATAATAATGTATACGAAATCTGCAAGAATTAAAATATAATATTTAAGCTTACTTTACGACCAGACTTTGCCTGGCATTCGTGCTAGCTTAGATAAATACTTTTGCAGTTTTAACAAAAAATCTACAATAATATCAGACCGTCTCCATTTACACTGAACATCTACAGAATGCCAACATCAATATGTTACATATGAATCAGCCCTCATCTGGAATTTCCACAGGTCCCACTAGTCATAAATTAAGTAAACTAATATTTCATTATTTTTTTGTTTCTCTTTAACTCTTTCAATCTTTTCCATTTTTTTTTTTATCGCATTGGTAATAACTTCCAATAAATTCAACTTTTAAATATCTCATCTAACAACACCTAATATTCCCCATGCAATTCATTCTCATCGTCATATTCATCTTAACATCTGTTGTACATGATGTTAAAAATCTTTGCTCATGATCAAGTTCAAAGAAATATTTCTTTCGGCTAAATCTTATAAAGAAGATGATGAATTAATACTGATTTTTTTTTTTTTTTTTTTTGCATCTAAATTTTCGATTTGGATTATTCAGAACGCTACTGTTCTCATCTTGGATATTTTTCTTGCAGTGTTTTGGCCAGTATTGTAAAACTCTGTATAGAATTTTGAACAGAATTCTTTGTTTAATCCACAAGGATAGCTTGTTCTTGTTCCACCAGCCATGGCCGGGTAGAAGCCTTTAATAATTCTTAATTTTAAAATTGATCAATATTTAAAAACAAACAACTAGTTATATGAGGTACAGTCTTGGCATAGTCCAGAAACTAGTTTCACTGATAACTGATATTCTCATAAATAAATTCTGGTGTAGATCAAAAGAAATTTTATAGATTTTTTTTTTTTTTTGTCGCCATATTAGTGGATAAACTTTTGGCAAATTATTATGCGTTGGTTTCTGCTTAAATTTACTGCCAATCAACAACTGCTTCTTACATTGCATTCCTGTACATATAATTATTTCTTTATGTACACGATTTTCATTTTAATTTTTTAATTTATACATCTGACATGGATCTGATTGAAGTTCGGAAAGTCGACCTCGTGAGGCTGTCCAAAAAAGTAACTCTAACTGTGTGAATCAGTGCTTTCACATAGTTAGTCTTTTGCAGGATTCAATTGAAATGGTTTTTTAGAGAAAACACTGTTAGCATATGCTAATATTAAATACTAGCCAGAGTATCCATCTCATACCAGCTTCAGAATAGTCACACCCACTTATGCCTTTTAATAATGATAATAATTATTTTAACCTCCTTTTTATATGCTAACATGTGTTTGGACAGCTTTTAGAAATTTACTTTCAAACTAACATCCCTCGGGCCAAGATCAAAGTGTAGTATCTGTTCTGGCTGATACTGCAAGCAAAGGCCATATGTGCGGAGGGGGGGGGACAACCCCACATATAAGAACTTGGTCAATGTAGGAGCAACCCTTCATACCAATTGTCACTATCCAGCTCCCCTACTCCCCCGGGAGTTGGTCCCCTTCACTCCTCACATAAAAAATCGGCCTTGTGCCTAATTTGCTATGTGGGGGAGCAAATAAATACTCTGTTGTTCCTGGCCTTCGGGCCGGGATCAAAGTGTAGTATCTGTTCCGGCAGATACTGCAAGCAAAGACCAGATGTGGAGGCAACCCCACATATAAGTTATTGGTCAATGTAGGAGAAACCCTTCATACCAATTGTCACTACGCAGCTCCTCTACTCTCCACATTAAAAAACGGCCTTGTGCCTGATTTGCTCAGTGAGGAAGCAAATAAATACCCTGTTTCTTGGCCTTCGGGGCACGATCAAAGTGTAGTATCTGTTCTACATTTCTTGTTCTCTGTCAGTGGAGGAGAAATCCTTCACGACTGAGACAATTTTATTTTGTTCCTTTTCTCCACATTAAAAAACGATTCTGGTGTCTAACTCTGTCCCATGGGGAGGCATTATAAATAGGAACATATCTCTGTACTGTAACCTAATCACATGATAACATGGATCCAACATTGTATACAAAAGTCTTGCAAAGAAACAAAGGATGGAAAGAAATTTGACTCAGCTTTTTTTTTTTTTTAGTTGAATTAAACGGCATTTATTCATGGTACTTTCCAAACTACACCTGCATCTTGGTTTTACAAGTCTCTTTGCTGATTATATGGTTAACGACACTCTGCCATGTCGAACATATGCCTTTTCTTGTCCTGCATTAATTTGTCTGCTCAAGTCCAGTCATTGTGCGGCTTTTTCTAATCTTTGCTTTTTTCCCACTGTTACGTCTGTAGCTTGCCCCACAGTACATAGTCATCCAGCCATATTTTTTTTTGTTCGAAGTTCAGATTGCATCTTGTTTTAAAAGTTTGTCTTGCACTCACATGTGCTTCGAAGTTGCTCTAACCCCCACGTAGTTCCTTTTTTTTCTCTCTTCCATTTTTCTTTCCCTACATTCCCTTGATTGTGACGTAACCTCATGCACTTGCTGGGTTATTTGCATATGTGTCATGCTGCTGCATATGCATCAGCGGCCCTTTTACAGTGCAAGTCTTTCTTTATTGCTGTTTATCTCAAATCCATCCGTATCACTTCATCTCTTGTTTTACATGGCCTTCCTCTGCTAACTGACGCTGCATCCTCAACTGTTCTACATTTACTAACCGAAGAACTTTTATCTATTCCATCAATGTGACCATAAGAACAAAATGCTGTCCAAATTTAATCTTTCTCTGAGGTCATCATTACAGATCCATCATATCGTTCTCGTATCAGTACTCTTCTCAACCCTCACTCACTTCCTAACATGATCACACTGTATAAACAGGCCTGATAGACTCTTCCCTTGATCAACTGGTAATGCTTTACTCCTTATTAACTACAAAGGCTATACTCCTTATTAACTACAAAGGCTATAATTAAATCTGTTTATATTCCAATCAGTTTTACTGATTTCCATATTAAATTCAATATTTCATTTTGGGAGAGAAATCTAGTAAAGTAGAACCCCGGGATACGGCATTAAAAATTAGTAACAAAATACGGTACAGTATATAATACACATGTATATAATCAAATAACATCATAGATACCACTGTAAGGTAGGGTAAATACCGTAACCAGGGGCCAGAAAAACATTGTATTCCACATTGTAAGTTTGTAACCTTAAAAAAACGTATCCTAGGGCCACTGTATACCGGGGTTCTACTGTATGCACTAGTGTTAAGCCACATAAAACTTCATCAATTTCACAGAAGTTACAAAAAAGTTTTTTTGCAAAAAAGGTTTTTATTATGATTCATGTTTAATATAATCTATTATAATAAAGTTATATCCATGTTTGTCTGTTTCTTTGTTCACAATTTATATAATGTACAAAAGGTGCAAATTGATTTTCATATTAAAAACGGATTTATATACACTTTTATTCCAGCATGAGTTCTATATATACTCTGTATTTAAAAAAAAATCTACATTCAATGAATACTCTCATTTGCATATTACATTAACAAAATCTATTTTAATAATTAGCTCAATGTTCTTAATCATTTGTTGTAATAGAATTATTTTAATTGTTCAATTCAGAAATATTATTTAAATTTATTTTTTACTTTAATTTATATGTAATCTGATTTATTTTCAATTATTAATGGCTGACAACAGTTGCGTTTAAAACCGGAAGTAAGCTTATTTATTCAAGCTATGAGAGTTACATTGCATTGATTTCCATAAACCAAGATAGATGCTTCCCTAAATCTAGCATGTGTTTATTTTTCGTAGCAAGTTAGGGTGTTTGGTATATCTTAAATAGTATGTGACTAATCCCTTCACTCGGGAATATGTTTCAACTGGGCGACGCTGGGTATATACAGCTAATATATAATGATTTTATTAATGTACAAGCCATTGTGAAAAAAAGTCATCACTTTCGTTTCCAGTGAATTTGCTTTTCACAAAAGAGATGAAATGAATATTAAATGAATAAAATATAGTTAAACTAGTGTAGTGACTCAACGTTGCCCGGGATTCAATAATGATCAACAGATGTTTCACATGCCCATATTTTTATTGTCATTGAAATGAATGAAATAGCCCTTTTTTCAATCAAATCGATTGATTGCCTGATCAAATTGGGATCACGATGCACCTGGAGGAAACTCCACATGCCTTTCACAGTGACTAAGCTCACAATATATTGTAATCTTCATTGCACTATAGAGAACCTACTGTTGACATTATAAAATTATTTTTATATATAATGGCTTGCATTGATGTTTAAAATGCAAAAGTCAAGTATCATGGTTCAATTGTGGTCCAAACGGAAACATTCATTTCAAACATGCCTTATATCAATGAATCTACTGTTGATTTTATATGCCTGGCATAACTGACTGTGCAGTGATAATAGTTTGGATTTAAGTTTAAAATGCAAAAGTCAAGTATCATGGTTCAATTGTGGTCCAAACGGAAACATTCATTTCAAACATGCCTTATATCAATGAATCTACTGTTGATTTTATATGCCTGGCATAACTGACTGTGCAGTGATAATAGTTTGGATTTAAGTTTAAAATGCAAAAGTCAAGTATCATGGTTCAATTGTGGTCCAAACGGAAACATTCATTTCAAACATGCCTTATCATATCAATGAATCTACTGTTGATTTTATATGCCTGGCATAACTGGTTGTGCAGTGATAATAGTTTGGATTTAAGTTTAAAATGTAAAAGTCAAGTATCATGGTGCAATTGTGCTTTAAACAGAAGCATTCATTTTGAACGTATTGTTACATATTGTTATCATCGAGGGAGGGGCACCAAATTGAACATGTTATATATTGGTTATCATCGAGGACCGCCAAATTGAACATTTGTTACATATCTGTTATCATTGAAGGCACCATTTATGTTTGGTGTATGACATAAAAAAGGATTCCGTGTGCGTATGATTGTCTCTAATATAAATGGTTGTGTGTTTGATTATCATAAAGGGAATTGTGTGTGTGACATGTATTTTCAGAACCTATCTCTGCTTCTTCGATGTTGGACCATCTGGAAATTTCTCATCCTGGAGGGAGACTTGATACCTGTTTGACGAAGATTTATCACTCCAAGACGATGAATGGGTTTTATAGTTTTTATTTCACTTTCCCCAGAGGCCCTGCAGAAGGTAGAAGTGAAATCGCTTGTGTGGGTTCTTCTTCACACACGTCAGCATTCGTCTCCCCCCTCCCCAGTGAAGGGGGGGAGACAACAGAAAGCCGTCCGTCTTCTTCAAAGCCCAAATCAAATCTCCAGATCTAGCCAACCTGACCACGTCACACATACGTAATCTGGTCAGCTGACCTTCGGTTCTTGTAAACGTGTCTACACTCCACGTTCACTCACCTCTCTCTCTCTCTCTCTCTCTGTCTGTCTGTCTCTCTCTCTCTCTCTCTCTCTCTCTCTCTCTCTCTCTCTGTAACAGTATCCCTCTCATAAAAAACCTATTGGTGATTTTATATGCCAAACCTTCCAGCTTGTGTGGTAATAAAACTTCTCAAATGCATTTGTGATGTTAGGCTGTATAAGGTGTTAACTTTGGTCAAAATCGCCTGTTCCTTCTTTCATTGGATTATTTCGGTTATCGATATTTATAGAAGACATTCCAACACAAAACATATCTAAGAACACTGCCAGGCACATAAAGTATCGTCATATGAAATTTCATAAAAAAACAACCCAGTCGTTTTTATATCCATAGGAAACAAACTCACAGATGAACAAAGTTCCTTTTAATTTATTTATTGTTATACTATGGTCAACCTGAGGCCGTTAAGGAAGAAAGTAGGAAAACAAATAAAGTCGGAAATAGATTTATAAATAGACAATGGAAAAAAATTGTGTCCTTAACATAGACAAAGAAAGGAAAGGGTAGATTTAAATTCAGGTGTAATGAATGACAATAACAAAAAGCCTGAACTATGAATGGAGATATATTTAGTTTTCTGGCGTTAGGGAGTGCAACAGCTACAGCTAATGAGTTGTTGGAACTTTAATACAGTCAGAGTTGATAGTTTAGTTGAACTTTGACTACACTTGGAGCCAGATCATGCCCTGGGCCAGGTCAGAAAGGCTTTTGGAGATCGAGATGAACAGACGGTAACAGACAAACCCAGCCTCGACAGGACATAAATGTGAACCTTAGCATGTAGAAGCATCAGAGTTTGTGTTTTTCTTGTGCTGTGTTTTGTTTTTCTACTTGTCGACCCATGCATCTCCATCGAAATATGAAAATGACAGCGACGACACAGCCAGAAGAAGAACAATGAAAGATGGAGAACAAAGCCACAACACACAACGTTAAGGGTCGTCAGGCTTTCAAGTGGTGTAGCATATGATGTTGTATAACCTCTGACCTTCATCAGGTGCATCTTGTGTCAAATTCTAAAATCTGGATGGAATTACAGATAGAATTTTTAATCCACAGAGGTTTGACTGCGCTTGTTCCAATAGCCATGACTGGGTAGAAGCCTTATGTAATTCTTAATTATATCACCTGCATTGAGGATTGAACCTTCAACCTCCAGAAGACTCTCACTTAGAAATGATTAGCATTTTATCTATGGATTAAATGAAGGAAATTCTGTACAGATTCCCGAGTTTTACCAAGGAGACGGTTAAAGTTTACATCAGCTAAAACGTTGTGAGAATAGCAGTGGTTGGACGATTACTTTTCCAAATTCTGATACAATTACCGATTCGCTACTAAATTTCCAATTCCGATACAATTACCAATTCCGATTCATTATGAATCTCTAAATATTTAACTGTAAAAAAACGCATGTTAAATATGCAGATATTTTTCTAAACGTAGAATTACACTCGTGAAGGATGATTTTAGCTTTACTGGTATTTTAAAATCAATAAATATTTGTTATTTTATCATTATTGCCACCAATGGAAGATTTTATTTTAAACAAAATCAAATAAAAAAGACAATCTAAAGAATCGTTTTTGACATCAGAAAATAGGCGCCATTTTTTTTTTTTCCGATACCGATTCTGATATCCCCGAATTTGTCGATTTTTTTTTTGATTCCGATTAATCGGCACAACAGTAGAGAATAACATCGAATATGAGAGCAGCATTATTTTTATTTCTGGCACTCGTTTAATATCAATTGTTTGTACTTGCGTGACTGAGCTAAAAATCTCTGAAAAAAGAGAGGATTCGGTCGTGAGAATCACAACTACAGTTATTCTGGTTCTTCTCTGATAACAGCCAATGTTTTTTGCGTGATTAGCTCCCATCCCTCCTGCTTTTTTGTACTGATTTCAGCTGATGTTGTCCCATGTTGCTTTAATGGGTGTATGCTTCTATCATCTTACCAATGTGGAAAGTAAATTCAGCTTTGCACATGGTCATAGCAGCAAGCAAAACACTATCTTGTACACTTATATCGATGTTTTGGATTTTTTTTTTTTTAGATGATGATAATTTGTATTCAGATTGTTTGGACTACTATTCTCATCTTTGTTGTTATTTTCACCCCGTTTCATTCTGACGTGGCAGTCTTTATGTATAACTTTATGTATAATTCAGGACCCTGTGCAAAATTTCAAACTGAACCCATGATTTAATTCATAAGGGTATATTGTTTTTGTTCCGTCAACCAAATATTATTTATGGTATTATAGTCTAAGGTAAGGATTGAACCTTTAACCTCCAGAAGATTGCCAGTAAGTACTGATTGTTAATTAATGTATGGGTCTTTAATAATGGATAACATTTCTTTGGGTATCATAGAAAAACCTAACCACCCACCAAAGTGGATTCACTGTTAGAATTAGCACTGAAAGTTTTTTTTTCTTATTTAAAATTTTCACATTATGTACAAAAAAATACCAACAAAATTCAAAGTTTAATTTACAAATTGCATCAAATTTTCTTTGTAAGTTTATCATTAATCAATCACCCATATGACAACTGATATGTGTACGAAAAAATGTTCTGTTCGTCCTCAATCAGAATAAAATGAGCTGTTTTTATTTTTACACCAACAACGTCAACCTGGTTCCTAACCTTAAGGTCATTGATAATTCAAACTATTTATACTTGCACGCATGCAATCAGCATATCAGCATTTAGCTCAGCATTTAGCTCAGCATTTTAAACTACAGTCATAATGTGGGTGAACCATTTACAGTAAATTTGCATAAATTAGAACCATTCAAAGATAGATATCCCTACCCAACTTGTTTGTTTATCTGTGCTTAAGAAGTGATGTATTTTGGCATCAAATAGCCAACCATTTTACCGAGTTTTTAAATATTTCAAGTTTATCTTTTCTTCAACCATGAAAGCTTCTCTATCTCCCCAAGTTGATACACAAAATGGAGACTGCTTGTATTTCGACCAATGAAATGTTGATGATGAATTTACTGATAGCGATCGAATTAAGATGTTTGTCCATTTAGATTAAAAGAAAAAAAATCTTTGGGACAAGATGTTCCCAAAGGAGTTTATCTAAACTGATTTAGAAAAAACAAAACAAAACAAAACAAAAAACATAGAAAGAAAGTGATGCCAATCTTTGAAGTAATCAAAAATGGTGCCTTTCTGATCTGAATTTTCTTATAAAAGTTTCTTCTCAGTAATGGATGTGTCTGAGATTTTTGGATGAAAATTGTTAGTCTTTTATGCAATGGAAAGATGGGATGGTCAAGGTCATCATCGGTTATTGGTGGTTAAAAAAAGTGAATTTTTAAAAATTGGATTATTGAGAGTGAGATAAGATAAATGCACTGCATCTCCTCGTTTGCAAGGGAGAGATTGGTTTATCACTGGTTGCCTAGGGTATCCCTACTGGGGAATGCAACTTGGTCTGATTGCAGCAAATTTTGAGGAATTTGATTCCCACTATAAACTGATGTCATGTCTAATATTGTTGCATTGAAAAGCAGGTAGATAAACAGAAAAACTATGAGAAAAAATTAAGGAAGTTGATGTAAAAATATAACCCTATACACCCCAGGCCGCATCCGTCGGATCCTGGTTCATGGGAGCATACTTGTGATGTACCTCTGGCCGTGTTCGTCGCTTCCGGCTCACAGGATCATAAATGCAACCCAGCAGGGCTACATTCTTAATTGTCTAGTGGTGGACCCCTCAGGGTGATCAGACTCTCACTGCTCAGGGCATGCGAAACGTGCATGACCCTAAGTCCATGTGGCAACATTGTCGACTTCGGCCATCGCTTTGACTCCATGCTGGATCTGGTCTGTCTCTTCCATCGTCTGGCGTCAGGGCATATCTGAAATAACTGCATCTTCATTTAGACCGGCAATCAAGAAACAAAGAAAAACTCAGGGTCATTTTCTTATAAAAAAAATAATTATAAATCATTTTTAAGATATTCAGGGTACACTTGTTTAAAGTTGAGTTCCTAGGTTCCTAACACCTTCGTGATGCAGGTTGTATAACTTAAGTACATTTAGTTAATTTCCCAGCTAAGAACAAGAGCTTTTCAACTTAGCTCTTATGTTTTTTTTTTGCCTGGTTTTAAATATCGTTACAAATCTTTGGAGCATTGACCCACTGTCCACCTGACAAAACCATTAACTCGAGTGGCATTTGGGCCTTGATAAGCAGTGACTTCTTACTACATAAAAAATAAAAGAATCTATCATTTACAGACTATTTATTTACAAAGAATATACTTTCACTAAACAAATTAATCTGAAAACTAACCCTTTAAAAATATGAA
The DNA here is from genome assembly GCF_053919585.1 of Euprymna scolopes. Taxonomy (NCBI): domain Eukaryota; kingdom Metazoa; phylum Mollusca; class Cephalopoda; order Sepiida; family Sepiolidae; genus Euprymna; species Euprymna scolopes. The sequence continues at coordinate 144,310,156 of NC_136482.1, forward strand.
CAAACTATGAAATAAATTACGTGTATTGATCAGACTATTATTTTCATCTTGAGTGTTGTTTGTGCAACATTTTATTCCTTTCGACCGTTTCCAGGCATGTTAGATGTTGTTTGGAAAAGAAAAGAGCAAAGTTACTGGCTCCGTATATATTTTCGTTTTCTGTGAGTTAGTCTCCATTTTATGGTTATAGTTTCGAATTTGTGAAAAGAAAAACGCGAGGAGGCATGCGAAGCTTCCTCCTGGTGCACCGCGATGGGTATCCAACTAAAGCAAGCAATCAATCAAGTTGATTGAAAAATGGGTGATTTCACCTTTTTCGATGATAATAAAAGTATGGGTGTGAAACATTTGTTGATCATCATTCAGTCTCGGGCAACGTCGTGTCTCCTTGCTAGTTATTTATGAGGCACAAAAAAAAAAAAAAAGAAACGTGATCCAAAAATGAAAGTAAAAAAACTTTCAGGCAACGTTGGGTATGTACAACTATTTTATGATAAAATATCAAAAGATAAACAAGCATCTTAATTCTTAAAATAAATGTTACGCGGGCTTAGATCGTATCTCTATGACGGGATTATATTTTTCCGAAATTAATTAAACATCTCACTTCAAAAAGAAAGCTCAAGTATAATTGAGGTAGACATGAATATCGACTTTCAAGGGAAATCAGAGGCAGATGATTAGGATTTGGAATCAACTAGGGATCTGTGACTACATTTGCTATTCAATAGGGGGTTCCGCTCTTTAGTAAAGGGAATTAGCGTTTCTTAATATAAGGCAGAGATCTGCATAAAACATTGAGCACTAGGGTGTCGATAACGTGGATGTAAACATAAGCATTATAAATTATTTTATTTTGTAGCGAAGGTAACTGTGCAAATGTAAGCGGTCTTGCCTGCTGACCTAGCAGTTGGGTTTCGAATCTCTGTTTGAAACACTCACTATGTCTAAAGAGATGGTAATACAGTGAAACAGCTGTTTGTGAATGGTTGTTTTGGGATGTTTATTTTTAGTTTGAATTAATCTAAATATGGATATATATCTGACAAAATAAGTAAAACAATATTTTTTTTTCACATTTTTGGGAATATGGTGTTATTCATTTATTTTTGATCACTGCTGTTTAATAATGTATATATATATATATATATATATATATATATATATATATATATATATATATATATAGTGATTGGACGATTCCGATACAATTGCCGATTCTGTACTAAATCCCAGATTCCGATTCTTTAAAAATCTCTTAATATTCAATTATGCACTTGTTATTTTCCGATTTCCGTTGAAAAGAAACAAAACAAAGAAACACACACACACGTTAAATATGCAAATATTTTCCTAAATGTAAAATTACACTTGCGGATGATGATCCATAGATTTTAGTTTTATTGATATTTTAAAATCAATAGATATTTTTATTTTATCATTATTACTAGCAATGGAAGATTTTACTTTAAACAAAATCAAATAAAAAAGACAATTAAAAGAATCGTTTTGGCATTGAAAAATAGGCATCAATTTTTTCGATACCGATTCCGATACTTCCAAATTTATTGATTTTTCTGATTCCCGATTTTGATAATCTTCCCAACACTAATGTGTGTATATATATATATATATATATATATATATATATATATATAACCGACACATTGACTCATTTATTGCTTCAGGCTTAAATATAGAAACATCTTTTTTTTTAATTGTAGTTAGATATGAATAAAAGAAAATTCAAATAATATTCACAAACCATATATCATTCATGCATGCACGACTGACATGTTTTTATGTCCAGGAAGGCAGTGGTTATATTTGCATTCAAGTTTGTTGGTGTCCAGCGTAGTGTTCACATTGCTTGACCAATCGTCACACAACTTAGACTATAACTGATATTTTAACCTAATTAAAACTGATTTAATTTTGGGATATCAAGGTCAAAGATCAAGATCATAGCCAAGGAAAAGGTCACACTTTTGGTGGTAACTTCAGTTGTGTTTATTGAAGAGAGTCGATACTTGGCATGCATTGTTAGCAATGAAGTTCTGCATCTAATGTGGCCTAGACCTTGGAAAATTCCGTCATCATTGAAATTAAAATGCAATTTCAACTTTTAATGTTTCCAAATATAATTGTATGCATCCGACGCTCTTTGATAATAATAAATTATTCATTATTCAAATTTTCGGCCTGATCAGATAAATAGTTTTTTGAGTTCTCAACGTTTTCATGTCATAACTTTGGAAATACTTAATATAATTAGGAGACGTAAGGGTCAGATAAAACTTTGCTCCATCTTTGTTATCAGAGGCATGCAGTCTCATGAATACATCATGTTTTTGTTTACTGATATAAAAAATCACAAATATGACTAATATTCAATGCTTATAAGACTAAGCTTCTTTCCATTAATAATTACAAGAAACATTCTCAACCATTATTAGCCATGGCTAATGATGCATTACCTGAAATAGTTCGTTCAAACTCCTCGGCTTAACGTTCACAGTAAACATGGATTGGAACCGATACATTCTCAATATTGCAAAGAAGGTGGGCTCTCTCTACTGTGCTAAAACGTTGCTTATGCCTGAGAGTATCCTGTACCTCTACAAGGCCATCATTCGCTCATGTATGGAGTATTGTTGCCACATTTAGGCTGGTTCATCTGCTACTAATCTCTCACTCTTAAGCAGGGTTCAGAAGATAGTTGCCAACCTAATAGGTCCCGCGCTGTCACCTAGACTTCAACTTTCCATCGAAAAAAGGTTGCAACCCTGTGCCTGTTTTACAACTATTTTAATGGTAGGTACTCCGAAGAACTTCAAGCCGTTGCACACCCGCCCACCTCAACGTAAATACCTCCAATAAACCTGACAAAGCAGCTAAGTCCCCCCTCTACACAATAGAGATCTCTAGATCCACACTAACGTAATGTACTTGCAATAACCCTTATCCCTGAGTGGCTTCCGGGCCTTGATAAGTGGTGACCACTGTGTAAAAAAAAAAAAAAAAAAAAAAATGCCAGAAAGCCTTCTACTCTAATAGTTTCTTCCCTTAGACTGCTGAACTTTAGAATTCTCTTCCGGATCCATGTTTCCCTGACTGTACTGACATGCAGAAGTTCAAGTGTAATGTAAACAGACATCTTGTTGCTCAACTCCCTACATAGTATATCTACAAATTATGTCCCAGAAAGTAACCCCCTACATCAAAGTGGCGCTCTGCCTTGTTTGGGGTGGAAATGGAATTTTAAAAAATAATAATAATAAATATTTGTATTGACGTCTATATGTGCGTAACATTCCTAGGTGCATGGTAAAAACGGTATGGGTAAAATTGACACAAATAAAAAAATTCCACATAAATAGGAAAAAAAAACAGAGAGCAGTAGTCGCCAACCTTTTTCTTAAGTGACCCCAATCATATGCATTAACACATGACCGCAACTTTACTAATTTTAGTTGTAAACGTGTTATTATATATGATTGGTTAGCTCTTTTTTTTTTTTATTCATTTAAAAAAAAAAATGGCGACTGTTTTCATGCTGTTCACAACTTATTCAGATTAAAAAGAACTTTTAACTCTTTATTTTTGAAAATCGGGCATTGTGGATGATACAGATCAGCCATAGTTTTTGTTCACCTCTCCTAAAGACAAGTCCAGTTTTCTAATACTAAACCAGCACTAACAATATGGATGTAAGCGTAGAATATTTCATATAGATTTAAGTGATGCTAAATCAGTAAATATATTAGACCAAAAAAAAAAAAATGGATGCTGAGAAAACATCTACAGCAGAAGGACCAGCTTTGTGTATACATTTTATGAGAAAGCCATTAAACAAGAAGGAGGGAAAATAAATATAATCTTTATATGCTTTCATGAAACTATAAAATATTTGTCTCCAGAGGACGCATATATTCATTTTGATAATGAGGGCAAATACTGCGTATGCCTGTGAGATAGAGAGAAATAGGGGGGGGGTCACATAGACAAACGAAAACAACAGTACGAAGAGGGCACATGACGCTGATATAAAGGAGACAGAGATATCAAGAAAGACTTATAGGGAAGACTAGAAAGATAAATAAAATGATCATGTAAGAGAGAGAGGGGGGGGGAACAAAAGAGAAAGAGAGAGAGAGAGACGTAGAGAAACAAGGTAAAACCATCTTGAAAGAGAGGGAAAAGAAAGATAGAGATAGTTAAATTATCGTGTGTGTGTGTGTGTGTGTGTGTGTGTGAGAGAGAGAGAGAGAGAGAGAGAGAGAGAGAGAGAGAGAGAAAGAGTTAGAAAAAAAAAAATCGGCACCGAAGGTGGTAGACGTATAGTTTAGTCTTCAAAGAGACCAGTCTGCCGCCTCAGTGCTACTCTACATCTCTCTCACCAGCCAATGTTGGCTCTGGTGTGGGTGTCGGTGTGTGTACACATTACGACTAAAGGAGAATACCTCAAGTGGAGGGCGCGGGTATGGAAATATGCAAAATAAGACCGGGTGAGGCTCGAGTTGGAAGGGTTTCGAGGTAAGTGATGGGAGATGGGGGGTTGGGGTATTGGCTTTCCGTCGGCTCTTCTGTAACAAATATATCTAGCTTGATATCAAAGGTGCCGACCAGCTTCAAGAGAAGTCGCGGCTTGTTGAAACTTCAGCCGCTAAAATGGCGGGGATCACCGGTTTAGTAAGCCGACTCTCTTTTTTCGTTTTAAGTAGGCTTATGTAATAGGAGTTGAATATCTACGTGTATAAACTTATTTACACAGAAATGCATACACACGTACGTATTATATATCCGCAAACACGTGTTTCGACATTTTACGGATATATATATATATATATATATATATATATATATATATATATATATATATATATATATATATATATATATAAGCAAATAGTTAATAAAACATGTTAAAAAACACTTTGAAAAAGAGTTAAACCATATTTAATTTGAAAAGGAACAAGTGGATAGTCCTTAATCCGCGGAGTTTCGAAGAAATACTTTCCTTCTCATCAGAGGGTAGGAATTGGCAAAATGCGGGATCGGATTTTGCATGCAAAAGTATTTGATGAAACTGCAAGTAAGTCAAAGATCTTACTTGATAACAAAAAGTGAAGCATAGGGAATAGGGCGAAGAAAAAGGTGATTTCAAGGGAATGGATAGTCTGGTGAAAGGTAAAGTATCCAATGACGGTAAAATCCAAAAATGTAAATCCAAGATTTTTATCTTATATATATATATATATATTCTAGCTAGGCTACCGAAGGTTTTCCTGAAAAGATAATGAATCTGTGTAAGATCTTTCTTCAGATTTTATGTGTTCCCGGTTTTTTATAAATACCTCTCTCTCTCTCTCTCTCTCTCTCTCTCTATATATATATATATATATATATATATATATATATATATATATATATATATATATATATATATTAAGTAATGTGATTTATAATTTAAAAATTTTAAAAATTTAAAAATCAAAATTTAATTAAATTAAAAATCAGTTTCATAAGAAGGAACAACAACAAAGTCTGTACGATCGTTTCGGAAATCCGTGCTTTTTATTTGTGGTATACATGAAGTCACGTAGAACAATTATACATAGTTTTTTTGGTAAGCACGGTCTCCTCATCAGCAAATTTAGGAGGATTTCTATTGAATTGAAAAGACACCAAAAATAAACCTAGCATTAAAAGTAAGGCAGATGAATCTGAAAAATTGAAGTAAAAGGTTTGGATTTAAAATTTATAAGAAAATTAATAAGAAAATTGGTATAGGTTAGAGATAGAAATGAGTAGAAAAAATATATATTTTTTTGAATTTACATAATAAATTTGATTTAAAAATATATAGATATATAATTACCTTTTGGTTTTTCTTTTTTTGAAATCAGGAACTGTATTTAAAGTAGTCATTTAGATGTTTGCTATAGCTTTTTATTTTATTGAATGATGAATTTTAAAAGGGCGACGCTCGTGCAGTAAATTGTTTCCGTTAGCGTATTTTGATTTAAAGACGCTACAGTTAATATCTATAGAGAGAGAGTTTTTTTTTTTTTTTTTTTTTTTTTTGCAAGTTTTTAAGGGGAGATAATTGTCATGGCTTTATTTATTATTTGATTTACGAGTCTAAGGGCGGTAATTGGTTTAACTTAATTTATTAAAAAAAAAAAAAAAAAAAATCTATTTTTACTAATGAGTAATTTTTAATGATTTAAGGTGGTTTATATTTATTAAATTTAAACCAACGTTTATGATTACATGATAGAAGCTCGTGTCTTGAATTTACTAGTTTGGTTGTGCTTTTTATATCTTCATATTTTAAAATTTTTAGGGTTTCTTTTGTACATAATGTACAAAATTTATCTCCTGGTTTATATGATTTACAAGTCTCAATTATTTGCCATTTTAAGTTGAAAGAAATATTGCTATTTTTTAGTTGCCAAATATAGTTGGATAGAGTAGTTTGGTTTGATAGAGAGTTATTTTTAAAAGAATGCTTGTGCGTTGAAATTCTATGTTTTATTGGGCCAGATGTGGAACCAATATATATTACCTCTTGATTATTATGATTATTTTCCGTTAGGTCTATTGTTGGATTATAATGTGGTGGGTTGGTTAATAATTGATCGGTAGATTGATTTAAGTTGGTGTTATTATTTAATCTGGTAGTTGAGTTATGGCTGTTGATAGGTTCTTGTATATTTGGAGTTTTTGATACTGTGCAGCTATAGATAACATTTTTAATTTTACATGAGCCTTGTAGGGGACATTTATTTTTCTTCTACAGTTACAGTCAGATGTATTTTGTATTTAATTAAATTTTGATTTTTAAATTTAAAAAATTTTTTAAATTTTAAAATTTTTTTAAATTTTTAAATTATAAATCACATTACTTAATATTGAATTAGCTCTAGGACATTTAACTATCGAGCTTATTATATTATCTAAATTACAACGAGCATTTCCTGTATTTTAATTAAACTAGTAATTTCACTATTACATTAAAATACACTTAGCTCTTTAGACTATTATTCTAATCTCCTTTAAATTATTAGCTCCCTATAACAGGTTGAGTTTACATACGTAATTGTAGATATGTTTCATAAGAAGGACATACAATTATCAACTAAATGCATCCCCATACCCCCTAAAGACACCTTTATAACCAGCTTAATTACAAGTATAAATACATTTATAAGGAACTTGAGATGGAAAGCCTACCATTTTGATAATTACCAAAGTGAAACCACAGAACCAATACACCACCAACCTGGAGAAATAAAAGAAACCATCCTCAGACAAGACAATGAAGAAAGAAAAGCAGCGAAATACTACAGACTAAAAACATACAAAAACCCTAAGAGAAACAAAGACACTGAAAATTTTGAAAATGACTTAATCAACCTGATTAAAAATATTAGATTTAAGAAAAATAAAAAATATATCACTCCAACACTTAAAAAAATAAATAAATTTTCAAAATCTATTTCTACAAGCCACCAAAATAAACTCATTGTACCGGCAGATAAAACTGGAAATTTCTACACAATGGACTATATACAATATAAAAATCTAATATATAAAGAACTTAATAAAAATTATAAAACTACTAATAAATCAGCACTAAATAAAATAAATAATGATGCAAAAAACATTTTAACTAAACTTAAAATAGATAAATACACAGAAATAACGGTACCAGGTACCCCGAGATTTACTTTAAAAGACCACAAACACAGCTTCAATATCAACCCTACTATTAGACTCATTTGCCCCTCGAAATCAGATATAGGACTGGTTAGTAAAAACATATTAGATAGAATTATCCCCAAAATTAAATCCATAATAAAATACCCACTATGGCAATCTTCAAACCAAGTAATCGACTGGTTTTCTAATATTCAAAATAAAAATAATATTAAATTTCTTTCTTTTGACATTGAATCATATTACCAATCTATATCACCTATCCTACTTAATAAATTTCTATTAATGGCACGAAAATTAACTAATATAACTCAAGACGAAACTAAACTAATACTTATAGCTAGACAGTCTTTAATAACATTTGATAATAAATATTGGACCAGGAAAAATACCCCTAACCACTTCAACATTTTAATGGGATCGATGGACTCGACTCAGGTCACTGATCTAGTTGGCCTTTTCCTTTTAAATGAAATACATTGTATACTCCATAAACAATTCAAACTTGAAGGAGAGCTATATAGAGATGATGCACTTTTCATAACGAATTCTACTAATAAAAATTATGAAAATGCAATTAAAGCTCTACATAAATTATTTAAAAATTATGGACTTAGTATAAAAATCGACCCTAATAAAAAAATTGTTAATTTCTTAGACATAACCTTAAATCTTGAAAATTCTACCTTTGAAACATACCATAAACCTAACCAATCACTTCTATATGTCCACAATCAATCAAACCACCCTAAATCAATATTAAAATCAATAGTTCCCAATATCGCTCTAAGAATTTCTAGACTGTCTTCTACTAAATCAATATTTACCAAAAATGAAAAATACTATAATGAAGCCCTTAAAAACTCTGGATATAATTCACAAATTAAATTCATAAATGAAAATGATAGAAACATAAACTGCATTAAAAATAAACCTATTAAGAGCGTAATAACATATAATATGGCAATGTCTTCCCGTATACGAGTTTAGAAAAATAACCAGGAGACAAAAAAAGATAAAACCAAACTACAAATATTAGATAATAATATAAATAAACAACAAACTAAAACCCGCAAACGTAAGAATAGACACAAGGAGATCCTATGGTTCAACCCCCCGTATTCCAAAAACCTAGAAACAAACATAGCTAGAGAATTTTTTAAAATATTAGATAAGAACTTTAAAACCCCCCATAGATATAATAAGATTTTCAATAAGAACACAATTAAAGTCTCTTACTCTACTATGCCTAACCTTCATCAGAAAATAATTAGCTCTAATAATAATAAAATTAATAAACTACAAAATGCAACTATACAAAATACATCGGACTGTAACTGTAGAAGAAAAAATAAATGTCCCCTACAAGGCTCATGTAAAATTAAAAATGTTATCTATAGCTGCACAGTATCAAAAACTCCAAATATACAAGAACCTATCAACAGCCATAACTCAACTACCAGATTAAATAATAACACCAACTTAAATCAATCTACCGATCAATTATTAACCAACCCACCACATTATAATCCAACAATAGACCTAACGGAAAATAATCATAATAATCAAGAGGTAATATATATTGGTTCCACATCTGGCCCAATAAAACATAGAATTTCAACGCACAAACATTCTTTTAAAAATAACTCTCTATCAAACCAAACTACTCTATCCAACTATATTTGGCAACTAAAAAATAGCAATATTTCTTTCAACTTAAAATGGCAAATAATTGAGACTTGTAAATCATATAAACCAGGAGATAAATTTTGTACATTATGTACAAAAGAAACCCTAAAAATTTTAAAATATGAAGATATAAAAAGCACAACCAAACTAGTAAATTCAAGACACGAGCTTCTATCATGTAATCATAAACGTTGGTTTAAATTTAATAAATATAAACCACCTTAAATCATTAAAAATTACTCATTAGTAAAAATAGATTTTTTTTTTTTTTTTTTTTAATAAATTAAGTTAAACCAATTACCGCCCTTAGACTCGTAAATCAAATAATAAATAAAGCCATGACAATTATCTCCCCTTAAAAACTTGCAAAAAAAAAAAAAAAAACTCTCTCTCTATAGATATTAACTGTAGCGTCTTTAAATCAAAATACGCTAACGGAAACAATTTACTGCACGAGCGTCGCCCTTTTAAAATTCATCATTCAATAAAATAAAAAGCTATAGCAAACATCTAAATGACTACTTTAAATACAGTTCCTGATTTCAAAAAAAGAAAAACCAAAAAGTTAATTATATATCTATATATTTTTAAATCAAATTTATTATGTAAATTCAAAAAAATATATATTTTTTCTACTCATTTCTATCTCTAACCTATACCAATTTTCTTATTAATTTTCTTATAAATTTTAAATCCAAACCTTTTACTTCAATTTTTCAGATTCATCTGCCTTACTTTTAATGCTAGGTTTATTTTTGGTGTCTTTTCAATTCAATAGAAATCCTCCTAAATTTGCTGATGAGGAGACCGTGCTTACCAAAAAAACTATGTATAATTGTTCTACGTGACTTCATGTATACCACAAATAAAAAGCACGGATTTCCGAAACGATCGTACAGATAATTGACTTTGTTGTTGTTCCTTCTTATGAAACTGATTTTTAATTTAATTAAATTTTGATTTTTAAATTTTTAAAATTTTTAAATTATAAATCACATTACTTAATATTGAATTAGCTCAAGGACATTTAACTATCGAGCTTATTACATATCTAAATTACAACGAGCATTTCCTGTATTTTAATTAAACTAGTAATTTCACTATTACATTAAAATACACTTAGCTCTTTAGACTATTATTCTAATCTCCTTTAAATTATATATATATATATATATATATATATATATATACACACACACACAAAGACTAGGAAGCATAAACTAACAGGCAGTCAACTAGCGTTTATAGAACATTAACGACTTCTCGTCGTTCGAACACTATGGATTGTCTTATCCCCATGCCTGAATTGAGTGTTTATTAGTTCTTAATCCCTTCACTCTTGTGGCAATTGTTTGGTCGCTCGAAAGTAGAGGCTTAGCAAATGGAGCCATCCTACACTATTGATTGCGTAAACATGAAACACTAATGTCTGGAAATATAAAACAATAATTATTATTTAATTATAATTATCAAGCCCCTTTAAGAATATTGAAGGATGAGCACTGTCTGGGAAGTATAAACAAGAGGCAGTCAACTAGCGTTTATGCAACGCTCACGACTTCTCGTCGTTCGAACGCTTTAGATTGTCTAATGTCAGCATGTCAATTGAGCGTTTATTAGTTATTAATTTGGTGGTCCGGAGATAGAGGCTTAGCAAATGGAGTAAAAGGTGCCTTCGTGGCTGTGTTTGAATATTCCGACTGGCAGGAATTGTTATCCTACACTGATGATTGCATAAGCATTAAACACTAGCGTCCGTAGGTATAACAGAATAATTATTATTTGCTTATAAATATCTATCTATCCTTATTATATAAAAGGAACTTTGTGTGTGTGAGTTCATTCCCTATGGACTTTAAAATGTCTGGGCCGATTTTTATGAAATTTCACATGAAAATACTTTATGTGCCTGATAATGTTCTTAGATAGGTTTTGTATTGGAATATCTCCGATAGGTACCGATAATTGAAATAATCTGATGAAAGAAGGAACAGGCGATTTTGACCAAACTAAAACACCTTACACAGTCTGATATCAAAAGTGTATTTGAGAAGTTTTGTTACAACATAAGCCGAAATTGTTTTTGTGTAACACTAAGGATCTCGGCTGGCAGCATATAAAATGTACAGAATATAAACCCTATCCCTCGTCCCCGATTAAAATATATTGTGAAATTGCTGTACTATGCCTGGTTTAACGAAAATTAAAGAATTTATTGGATGTTTCTTTGTGTTTTGATTTTGGATGGATTCAACAACTCGTTCATGTTGAATAATTTGGAAATTTTTTCGAAATTCATATGTCGTTTTTTATTTTTCTTCGTTTCGTTTATTTCTTTCCTAGTTTTCAACTTGTAAGTCATCTTTAGGTATAGTTCTCGTTGAAACACTCTGTGTTGTTGTTCAGTATGATCTTAAAATGCATCCATTGATGGGCTTCTAATTTTGAAACCCCTTACTTATCAATATTCTCGGGTCTACTCTAGCCAGTGGTAGTACCTGGCAGGTAACCTTTTATTGGTTGATTATGAATCATTGCTTACAGACAATTTGTTTACAAAAATATTTGCCTACAGAAGAAATTAATCTACAAACCAATCGTACATTTCTACTAATATATAAAAGGCACTTTACTTTGTATGTATGTGTGTGTTTGTGTTCCCTGGACCGATGTTTTTGAATTTTCATACAAATGTACTTTATGTGTTTGGGAGTGTTCTTAGATACGTTTTTGATAAGTATGGAAAATCGAAAGAATCTGATTTTGACACTTTATACAGCCTAACATAACACATGCATTGCAGAAGTTTTATCACCACACAAGCAGTATAAAATCAACAGTAGGTTCTTTGATAAATCGGGAGGAAGGGGCATTCTAAATAAATGTTTCCGTTTAGGGCACAGTTGAACCATGATACTTGATTTGTATTTTAAACTTTAATTCAAGCCATTATGTAAACATAATTTTGTAAAATCCACAGTAGATTCTTTAATAAGATAGGGGCGCATTCGAAATGAATGTTTCTGGTTAAAGCCCAATTGAACCATGGTACTTGAGTTTTGCATTTTAAACTTTAATTCAAGTCATTATATAAAAATAATTTTCTAGAATCAGCAGTAAGTTGTCTACAGTGCAATATAGACTACAATGCATTTTAGGCTAATTCAGTGTAGGGAGGCAATTAGTCTCCGGTTAGGGCAGGCAATCAATCGATTTGATTGTAAAATAAGCGATTTCACCGATGTCAATGACAATAATGTATTGGAAGTGTGAAAAATTTGTTAATCCTCGTTCAATTCCGGGCAACGTCAAATCTCCTTGGTAGTAAAATATATGTATGTTTTTTTGCATAAATGAACCAAAGATATCATGGAATCCATTAACAAACCAACCAATTCACATTTTATGTGTTTTGTTTGTGCATTTTGTAATGAGAATCGTGAATGTCATTAAGCTATACACATTTTACCGAGTACAGTATTAAGCAGTAATTATGAGTAATTTTATATCAAATCTGTATCCTTAATATAATATCCTAGCCTCTAATAATAAGGCTAACCTTCTATAATCTAAATCTCACCTGTCTGTTTAAATGCATGTATGTATATATGTATGTCTGTCTAAAACTTTTGACAGAGGCAACGGATTTTCATGAGATCGGTATCATTTTGAAGCTCAACCCTTGAACGACAAATATCGAAAAATTGGCTAAAAACATTAATTCCTTCACTCTCAACTGGTCACTTTTTTACAGGGAGGGGTCGGTTTTTTGGGGGGTTTTTTCGCTAATATTTTCGAAAGTCTTTCCCTCTTTTCGATTGACTAACCTTAAAACTTCGCCATTTCCGGTTAGGTGACGCAACACCTAAGATGTCACATTTTTTTCATGTTCTTTTCCTCCTTCGTGGTACGGGTTTGAGCCTGCCTGCCTACTACCACTTTTTTTGCTCAACACACACCTCCAAACACCCGGGCAACGCTAGGCACCCAGGCCAGTTCTTTATAATGAGGATGTGTAGCATACACATCTGGCATCTATGCTTCAGTTTATTTATTTCGATATAACTGAATCCCCCCTCTTTCTCTCTCTCCTTTTCTCTCCCGGTATTGCTCTAATTCTTTTCTTTCTATCTATCTCTATTTCTCCTTCTTTTGCTCTTTATTTCTATTTCTCCTCTTTACTCTCTCTTTCTCACTCTCCTGTGTACATGTTTTAAGAGAGTAGTCTTGTCCATAAGGAAATCCACCTGTATCAACAATGTTTAGTCCCCAGCGATTGACTGTGTGCCTGCTGGTTGGGAGTCGGATAGAGGGCAAACAAAACTTATGCCATATTGTATCTGTATTTGTGGTATGCTTTGCAACGATTCCTCATGTAGGTGACTGTCAGGTTGTACTAGTTAACTGTTGGTTGAATTACCTGCAAAAATGTATCAGTAAATTAAAACGATATTCACAAATTCTTGAATGTTTTAAAATTTAGTTGAATGCAAAGTACAAATACTTAATAAGTATTATGTCTTATATATATATATATATATATATATATATATATATATATATATATATATATATATATATATATATATATAACTGCTATGATTACAGAATCAATTAAGAAAATTGTGTTGACATATTTTGCATACCTTTGAAGCATTCATAGACATAATGCAAGGGATGTTGCGCAGATAATACTCAAGATGAGATGACGTGACGGATTTTCGCAAGATCAGTATCATTTTGAAGCTCGGTGTCTCGGACGACAAATATCGAAAAATTGGCTAAAAGCATTAATTCCTTCACCCTCAACTGGGCAGTTTTCTACAAGGAGGGGTCGATTTTTTGCAAGCCATTTTTGCAAGTCATTGTATCGGTTGGATTGACTTTGCCTAATGTTAACGTTCCGAACTTCCAGTCGCATCATGGAGTAGGGGTAAACGTCAGGTTTTCTTTCACTTTCTTTTCCGCCTTCACGTCGCGGCTTCGAGCCTGCTAGCCTACTACCAATTTTCGTTTTGTTTTTCTCAACACACACCTTAATCTTAAAATCTTAATTAAATTTTTGTCACCCGGGCAACGCTGGGCACCCAGGCTAGTTATATATATGTGTAAAAAATAATATAACTACATCGATGCGGGCAAAGCATAAACAATGACACCAAATTCATTTTTGGTAGCTACCAAACGATGATCATTTTAAGCTTGTTGAAAATTAGAAAATTTATCGTCTTTTGATACTATTACTATAAAAAGACAAGTTTTATAGTGTATCAATAAAAATGCTTTGAATGAACGAAAAATCTTTACAAATTCAATTTCACCTTGTGTTAAATGAAAACCATTACAGAAGCAATATTCATTAGATAAAGCGAGCCTAAACATTGCGCTAAAGACATGGAAGTACAACTTTGACTGTTCATATAAGATTCATTTCAACAGCATTGAATTGTTGTAATGTGATTTGTAGCATAGTACAGATTAAACTAGATTTCTCTATTAATTGTAAAACTAATTAAAAAAAAAAACAGATTTGGTCGATATAAAACGGAGCGAAACAGACAAAAATTTAATTAAGATTTTAACTTGAATGTTTTTTTGTGAAAGACAACGTAAAAATTTATATAGCCTCTTTTCTTTCAGATTGGACTGCTTTTAAATGTATACAAACACAATATCATGCACATTCAGTCGAGGTCCGTGGATATGACCTTAAACTATATCCAGTGGTGAGGCCACAGCTTGCGGGCTTTGGGGAGTGTGGAGCCACCCTTTACTTGCCATTGCTCCCAGGTCCACTCTGACCCGGAGTGGTAGTATCTGTTAGGGTCCCAACTATAGGTTAAATAGAAACCGACTTGAAAACAACAAACATATTCTATTAAAAATTTTTTTCAAAATCTTTGGATTCAGCATTAAATAATCTGAAAAGGGTTGGTATGCCATAAAACAAAAACAACCAAACCAACCAACATTCAGTCGAAAAACTCCAAAATTAAAAATTAAATCGCTCATCACTTAAAATAGTAACCTAATATGACATAGCTTGGCAGAAAAAATTAATGAAACTAAACGGTTGCTGAAACCAGTAGCCTCTTAGTTTTGTAAATATTGTTTCTAAGAACTTACAATTGGTTGATGGTTTGAATAAAAATTTAACTATAATGAGTTAGAAATTATCCTCCTAGGATGCTCTGATACTTAAATCATCTTTATAATTCATGTAAACTTATTTCCAACTAGATCCAAAATTCGAAATTTTAGAGTGCAGAGCTACCTCCTTTTTTTCCTGCCAAAACATGGCGACTTTTACACCTGACGAAGTTCAGGGGTTATATTGACCGGGATGTTGTGCAGATAATACTCAAGATGAGATGAATTGTTTAATTAATCTAAACAATGCAAAAGTTTATTACTTATATAAGAGAAAGAATCATACACTTATGAAAAGAAAAGATTAAATTGTCTTTACATTCAAATTTTATCAAAATAACCCCAAAAATGCATGTTATGATGATAAGTGCAATTAAAGGATATTTCACTATATTTACTCATTTGTGTTAATTAAAAAAGAAAATTCAAAAGAGTGATGAAAAACCTGTTCGCTATAAATTCAAAACAATATTTAAGAATTTTTTAGATGAGGATTGATAATTTGGACTACTGTTTTCATATTGGCTTTTTTTCAGCCGACATAACTTCCAACTTTCTTCAAGTGCATTTAGTAGAACTTGTGAATCTTTATGTTGAACTCGACGACCTCCATAAAATTTTGAACCCAAACCTTTATTTAATCAACAGGATAGATTGTTTTCATCCAATCAGCCATGACTGGGTAGAAGTGTTTATTTTATTTTAGTTTTTTGTTATTATAAACTGTACTATAGATTGAGCGTTCAGTCTCTAGAAGGCTATAACTTAGAACGGTTACCAATGCTTTTAACCATTAGACCAAATGTTCATGTATATGCCGATTGTAGTCTGCATAATACAAAGAAAGTGGACCTTTTGGGAGCCCTATATCTCTTGCTTTATCCGCCCCATTTGTTTCTTTAGTCCTCACATTCCATGAACGATGTTTTGTTTTTGGCAAAGGAAAAAGAGTTTCTGTTTTTGGGATCAGATATGTCTGCTTTCTTTTGTTTCTTTATTTCTCTCTACCCTGGACTTGAACCTAGAGTGTACAATCTTTGCAGTGTCCTTTGGAGAAACTTGAACCCCTGCTTGATCCTAGCAATCAGCTTGCAGTTAGTGTTGCAGGCAATACAGTTATTTCCACACATAATAATCTGTGGGTTATAATCAAGCAAACTGTGAGACGGATGTTGAGACTGGTGTTGTCATGAAAGTTCTCAGAGAGTGATTTCTAGCTTTCCTCAAAGTTGGAGTTGAGTTGAGTCCTGACCTTTCTGCAACTACTTTTTTTCAACCCAGTGCTTGACAACAGTGAACAACAATTCAACATAGCCATCTGAATTGAGTTTGAGTTCCATTTCGCAGATCTGAGGCAGCATGATGTAGTTTTTGTTGGAAAATCACCTAAAGACCATCAGTTTGAGGGATTTAAATTTTTATACAAACACTATCACTAATTTCCCCCACTCTTTATCTGTGCCTAAACCTAAACGTAGATTCCATGAGCAAAGCTTCTTTCTTAGAACTGCACGCCTATGGAATTGTCTTCCGTTTTTCTGCTTTCCAGCTGACTACAATATGGTTGTCTTCAAGTCTAACGTAAACAAGTTTTTGATGAGCCGTTCCATATAAGTTAACAAATTTACCGAATCTCCATTACTAACGGTTACTCTATTGTCCAATTTCTACTGTACACTCTTTAACCGTTATCCTCGAGTGGTCTCTTGGCCTTTATAAGTGGTGATACCTATGTAAAAAAAACCAAAAAACTGCAGTCTAGCCACCTGTTGCTTTGTGTATCATGCAGTTAATCCCAAGAAGAACCAGTGTATTTTCGGCTGGTCTGAGTGTTAGACCTTTGTAAGGACTTTCTTGGTTTTCGTAACACACATCTCTTAACTCTTCGCAGAGAGTAGTTGGCTCTTGTATGAGGAAATATGAAGATCCTTACTTTCTTCATAGTCGCCACTTTGGCACTCTCTTTTATCGTGATGGTTTGCATTACCTTGTTTGGATATTGCTGCACTTTTTCTTTTGCAACATGTCGATGAATTTTGTCGTGTGGACATAGTCAAAACACCTGCTATGGTCATTCGTCTTGGCCACTGTATCCTTACTTCCATCTCAATTCTCTAGCTCACATCTCCAGATGTTCAAGAAGCACTGAGCTTCAGCTAAGATTTCCGGATTTTTAATCCTGTTCAAATCATTATAATGAAGATCACAATCTTCCACTGCTTTTCAGTCATCAATGGTCTCTAGCTCTCAAACACACCAATAGTACACGGATACAGCTCTCCATTGCACTTTACTGCTACTAAATATTTCAAATGGATCTGAAATAAAAGAATATCAAAAGATTATCAAGTACATTTCAAAGATCCTGTACAAATAATTTCATTTTAAAAGTGTTAGCAATCATGACAAAACGTTCTTGAAGAAGGCTGGTGAGAACAATCGCCAAAACGTTGTGGACATGCAAACTAATAAAGTGAGGAAAACGGTTTTAAATGTGTAAATAGATATAATATCTCATCTGAGAAATATTGTCAAATAGAAAATCCTTTTGAAAACGGATTCTATCAGCAGCATTTGAAAGGATAAATTATTGAACTTTTCAGGAGGATTGAAACCGAATCTTTACAAATGAATGTAAAGTTTTAGTCATCTTAAACACTAGGCCTAATGTATTGGGTTGATGCTCTTTTCCTAAGGTGCTAAAAGAGAGAAAAAAAAATCACAATTTCTGTCTAATTTTAGAAGGGAATTGAAAGGGTTTCAAGCCATTTAACTATTTTTTGTTATACTGAAGAATGATTGCTTTAACTCTATCCCCTTGCCCTCACTTTCTCTGTTTGTTTCTCTCTCTCTCTCTATATATATATATATATATATCTATATATATATATACCCACACACATACACCCTCTATATTTGCCCCTTGCCTCTGTCTCAATATTTCACACTTCACTCTATCTCCTCTCCTCATATCTTTTCCCATTCTCTCTCTCTCTCTTCTTAATTCTCTACCTATTTTTCCTTATATTTCTACTTCCTCTTTCAATCTCTATCATTATCTCATGCTTTTTTCACAAACACACACACACATATGCATTTTATGGTGAGCTTCCACTTAGGCAGGTCAATTGGGTTCAGTTTTACACACTGAAAGAAACAAGAGATTTTTCCAACTATGACTTCATGTTTTGCTCCCCAAAATCAATCTGCTCCAGATGTCAGGTGTTCTTCTGCTTTTGCTTAAGGGTTTGAACAGACGGTATTTGTTTTTGTAATTGTTGAAATCAAATCTGATCTAAAAGTGTGAGAAAGCTAAAACGGTCTTCATGCGACTTTTTGGTACTTTCTATTTTCATGTGCACGATATATCTTCTAATAAATAAACTAAAGTCAGTCTCTTTCTAGTTTATTTGTTATCGACATCTTTCTTCTGACAAAATATTTGAATCTAGTTTGTCAGTTTCTCTTGTGGATATTTGTAGCATGTTGCTAAGAAGAATAAAATTTAATTCGATTTCATTCCTCCCAGAAAATTCCTTGTTTGTGTCGGAAGTATTTTTAATTGTCCACTCTACTCCCTATGAAGGAATACTGAGTTGCTTCCCTTTGATTGGAACCAAAGCATATTGGAAAAAAAAATCGTTGATGTAGATTATAAAAAGTTAATTGCAAGCAACACCATCAACATCATAAAGACTCTTCTTAAAAGAAGACTCCATTCAATAGGTCACATTCTTCTATGTAACATTATCTGACATTGTAATTTTAATGACATTCACCTGGGTGGATTGAGTGATTTCCAAATGTGTCAACCAGTTCATGCATCAAGGTGTTCCCCCTCCGTCGATCAGTAAATGAGTCTGTGGCATACTTCAGCCATTCTCAGTTTCAGTAATGAACACAAAAACACAGAGGTCAGCTACCAGCTGATATATCTGTCTTCACCCTCAGGTTTTATCCAACTATAACTGCCCTGCCAGCAGGTGCAATTAGGGCTGTTAACTTACAGGATGGTAGAAAGTGGATGTTGGTTTTACTTTCAACAACTGCGTAACTCTTGCTCCCCTTATTTTTGTCCTTTAGTCCTCGCATTTCATGAGTGATGTGTCTGACAAAGAGGGAAGAATTGCTGTTTCCTAGGTCAGAATCTATTCCATCTAACACATATCATTGACAAGGTTTTGACCTTGAAGTAGTATTCTGTTTTTTTAACTCCCTACATCAAGTAAATAAAATAAAAAAGATGAATTTCTTCTGAAGGTATCGAAGAACATGATCTAATGAATGAATTTTTCTTTCCAGAAGAGTCTTTGTGATGCTGGTGATGTTGCATCTGGAATAAAAAGTTGTGTTTCATATTTGGTCACATAAACGAATCGTATGCAGTGCTGAAGACCTCGAGTGTGTAAAGGTGTTTTTTGCACAAGGGCCTTGGTCATCTCACAGCTATATAACAGTATAGTGTAAATCAGTGTTCGGTATATTCTGAACTGTGTTGCAAGTTTTATCTCTTGTTGAGATCACAGTCTATTATAGAAGTGGTAAAAGATTGGCAAGTGTGATCCATACGGATTGCTGTCTCATCTTTATCTTGCCCTGTTATTGTAAAAGTTCAGCTGAGATACTTGGACTATTTAACTTTTGTGTATTACGTTTCCTAATTTTTACGATGAGGATTGATTATACGTATTATTTGGATTCTTTAGATTACTGTTTTCATCTTGAGTGTCATTTTCACAATGTTTTCGGCAATATAACCTCCGACCTTCCTCAAGTGTATCTTGTCGAACTTTGGAATGTTTCTGTTGAACTCGGGGAATTTGGACAGAATTTCAAACAAAACCTTTTATTTACTTCACGGGGGTTGTATGCTCTCATTCCACTAGCTGCAAGGACCCATGGCCCAGTGGTTAGAGTACTTGGAAAAATCAATTGTATAAGGGATATTCTCCTGAAGGTTGAAAGTTTAATTCTCAGTGTTGGTGACCAAAAAATAAAATTGCGAATTACTTAAGACATCTATCCAGTCATGGCTGACAGAACGAGAGCATGCTACTCCCATGAAGTAAATAAGGATTCCATTTGAAATTCTAAAGTTTGACAATATTTACCTGAAGAAGGTTGAAGATTACATCGATAGAGAAATCGTGAAAATAACAAAAGATGAGTCCGAAGAAACGAAATGGTACGAAGATGTGTCGTTAAGAAGTAGACTCCAATGCACCAACTTTTAGTTTCAAAATAGACTGTTGCTGATGCTCTACTTTTCATAGAGATGTAATGATTGGTTTTAGGTTAGAACGGTATTTGCTTCCCATGAATATCCCGAAAGGATATTGTTCTTCTTCTTGTGAGGATTATTCTGCTTCAGTTGTCTATTTTTGCTCTGATAAAAAAAAAGTTCATTAATTTGCTGGAAACTGGCACATACTTGAATTTTCTTAACTAATGTGAAAATACTTACAGGATACGATGAAGAAGATGGATTCATCTTCACCAATGGGAGGAAGTGATGTATATGAGGAGTGGATGGGGCAAAGATTAATTATATGTATACTGAAAGATACTGGAAAGGGAAGTGAGGAAGGAAAGGGTTAAGCTATTATTAGTTAATTGTAAAATTTGTAATTTGCAAAAGTGCTAATAATTTTTTTCACCCTAATTTTTCTGCATTTTTTTTTTTTAACTTAGTATCTGATGATTGCACTATAGAATATTATAACTTTGCACTGCTAAAATTCAATAAGCTTTCAGTAAAAAAAAAAATAAAAACAATAAACAGTCATTCAGTTTTGTAAAATTGACAACTCTAAATTCTTACCGATGATTTGACTTTTTTTTTTGTGGTCAAAACAAATTTTTTTTAAGGCAAATTATAGCTCAAGATGAGTTTTTACAGTGTTATATAATGTATGAATAGCCGAGAGTGCTCCAAGTGGTTATCTTTGTACCAGAACAAGTGGCAACGTTAAGTACAAGAAACAAAAAAATAAGATGACATTTACTTTTAGACATGGTGTGAAGATGAGGTCATAGAGTGTACAAAGAAAAAAAAACATATAGTGGGAACACATGTGTAAAAGACTTTTTTTCACTTGCTATTAACAGAATGGAGGTCTGCCTTTCTCGGTTTCTTCATTTCTACAATAAATCAAAATTGATTCGTTTTTTCTGCTTTATAATAAATCAACTTTCCTTTTGAATTTTTTTAATGCACAGTGCCTTGTATATGCAGTTGATTTAATATTTTACTCATAGCTTGAGGGCAGAAGCTTGGGTGTGTGCGGGATGGGTGATGTCAAGTCTTTTCCAACAGAATAAGTGCATAAATAGCCACAATACCATGGCTGGTCAGCGACGCTATCTATTTGGGCAATTACAACCCCTTCCGCTGACAAATATATTATAAGAAATTAATAGAAATAACTTATCTCTGGAGCTCAGTATCACAAAAATGTTTTCGACCAACGGTAAGAGGGAGTATACAACAGGAAGCACAAGAAGATGAGAAGAAATTAACTTAACGAGAACTGTTCTAGGAAAATCCATCAATCATCTGCTTTATTTATATAAAAAGAAAAAAAAATTTAGCATTAATTTTTTATTTTATTTTATTTTTTTTTTTGGTAAGCAAAAACTCATAAATTAGAATTTTATATCTAGTTATCTGAGTTTCTGAGATTAGCATGTTACAAATATACTCAGTTTATATATCTCTATATTTTAAGTTTAGTATATGTGCATGTTTATATATATATATATATATATATATACACACACACACACACACACACATGCGTATAACTATAATATGTGTGTATATATAATCATAGTAAATAATTATATGTATACACGTGCGTATAACTATGTGTGTGTGTATATATATATATTATTATTATTATAGTAAATAATTGTATATACACGTGTGTATATATATATATATATATATATATATATATATATATATATATAAATGAAAAAATAAAATTATTATATACTAGAAGGGGGATACCCAATGGTGCCCGGATTGAATGAAGATCAACAAATGTTTCACCCTCCTATATCTTTTTGTCATCAAAATCAGTCAGATTGCACATTTTTCAATCAAATCAATTACTTGTCTGCTGTAGTTGGATACGTGTGCATTGTGATGAAGCTTCACATGCCTCCTTGCAGTGACTTAGTCTACAATACATTTTAGTTTACATTGCACTGTAGAGAACCTAGTGAAATGCACTTGTGATGTTAAGCTGTTAACTTTAATCAAAATCGCCTGTTCCTTCTTTCATCAGATTTTTCGATCATCGATACTTATCAAAGATATTCCAACACTAAACCTATGTAAGAATACCGCCAGACACATAAAGCATATTTAAATGAAATTTTAAAAAAAATCAGACCAGCTGTTTAGGAGTCCTTAGGAAACAAACTCTCACACTCACAGATAGAAAAAGTTCCTTTTATATAGTAGATAGACAGATAGATAGATAGACAGCAACTTGTAAATTACTAAAACGTCATTGATTATATAGTATAAAAAATATATTTAAATATTACTTTGGAATATCTATATATATATAAAAGCGAAAATGTATGTATGTATGTGTATATGTTTGGATGCCTGCTAAAAACTTTCGACAGGCGCAACGAAAATTCACAAACTCGGTATCACATCGAAGCTCCATCCTTTGCTCGAAAAATATCGAAAAATTGGTCAAAAACATTAACTTTTTCATCCCGAAATTGACAATTTTCGACAGGTGGAGGGTCAACAAAAACGGTCCTCTCGTGACAATGACCGATTCTACGCATGTGTCAGATGACGTTGTGACCTGATTTACTTTAAATAGTTGAAAAACCAAACAAATTTCATGTATGTCGCATTAGCTCAGTTGGTTAAGGCCTTGGTTCATTATCTAAACGTTTTGGGTTCAAATCGTGGTGTGAGATGTTTTTTTTTTCGATTTTTTAAATTTAAATATTGAACCAGTGTTATTTAAGCCATTTTTCACGTAACGTTCGTTTTTCTGCTTTTTTTTTTTTTACTTGGCTTATTCTTAGCGACACCCAAAAACACCCGGGTACCCACCGATTTTTTAAATTTTAATATCGAAACAGGCTTATTTAAGCCATTTTTCATGTGTTCATTTTTCTGTTTTCATCGTTCGTTTGCCTTACGTTAGTTTTTTTGTGTGTTTTTTTATTGTTTGATCGCCGCATAGCGGGGAAAACAGAAACTGGCTTCCACAACTTGACGTTGTCGCACCTGCTAATTTCGGTTTATAAACGTCAACTTAACACACTTATCAATTCATCTGTTCCCGTGGTCGAGATGGTTAGGTCGCAGGGTTTTTTTTTTTTCCATTTCCTTTCCACCTCCGCGTCAAACATTCGTGGTTCAAGCCTACCTTTATACTAAAACTATTTTTTTTCTTTTACACCTCCAAACAACCAGCCAACGTTTTTTTTTTTTAACAGAGTTGTTTTAATCTACCTCCCTACCCCACCAACACACACCTCCAAACACCTGGGCAACGCCGGGTACCCCCGCTAGTCTGTATATAAAAGCTTGAAACTTGTACAATGAACACATAAAATAAACAAATCTATGTTCAAACTTGAATAATTTTGTCTTATATTCTTTATGTATTTCCAAACTATTTATGCACTATTTGCAATATTGAGCATCTATTGGATTAGGATTTTCTCTGATATTTAAAATACTATTCTAATATCTTTGTAAAATGATTACAACTGTAATTATTTTATGAACTAAATATCTCCTAGACATTTGGAATTTTGGAATTTACAGGGTGGAACGATAAAAGTGTTGCCTTAAAGAAAACAAAACTACAACTTTATTTTAAAACTTTCATGGAAAAAATCAATTCAGGTAACTCGATTATCTAGTAGAGCTGATATCTATTCAATGTAGCCGCATTCAGCCTAAATTATCACCTCGATACAGGACCGGAACTGGGAGCATACCTTTTCTACAAGCGCCGGTGAGAGCTTGGTGAATACTCGTCAGATGGTGGCGATCAGGCTGGCTTTGGTGTTGTGGGAGATCATGGTATGTATGACTAAACGAAGTGGTCCAGCAGGTTTAAGTCAGGGGAGGAGGGAGGGCTAGTGAGAGAAGGGTACAAAGCCATAGCACTCCTTCTGAAGCCAAGCCTGGGTCTCTTTGAATTTGTGAGTCAACACTGAGTCCTGCTGCCACACCCAGGTTCTGCCAGCGGCCACCTGATTGCACCAGAGGGCCAGCACACTCTTCAGTACATCCAGCTACACTTTAGTGTTGACTTTCAAGCTGACTTCTAAGATATGAGGTGGCACGATGTGTCCCTCACTTGAAACCATGCCAAAGACCATAACTATGACCGGAAACTTTGTTTTCATCACCCTTGGCATATTCCTGTTATTCGTGGCAATTCAGCGATGCATTTTGAGGGTGCTTGCAATGGTGCTGTTTTCATAACTTGGAATTATGGCATCTTTTCTCGGGCAACAATTTTATCATTCCGCCCTGTATATATTTGGAAAACTTGGTGAGTAATAAATTTTTGGACAAATCGGTGTGCACCTGGGTGCCAATAATATGTATGTGTTTGGTAAAATTCTAAGCTATTGAATTTATCTTTACATGTTATGGAATATATATTCTAGGTGACAGGGTGAGTAGTGAGCATATTATCTTTTTTTCTTTCTTTTTTTTTTTTTTTTTTTTTTTTGTAAACTTTATCATTTAGTAGAGGTGCCACAAAATCATACCATACCCCCAAAGAAAGAAAATAAAACATTAAAATTTAAAACTAATGCTATATTTATTGTTTATACTTGTCATCGGATAGGTATTCTGCTAAATGTGTTCAATAACTATTATTCATATGACAGTATTTTTTAATAAAGTCGCATTCAAATGATGACTGAGTTCAGGCAAACTTTGATGGCTTTACTCTTTATTACCTGATTGAACTAATTTGTTCAGTCGAAAATAAATGAATATAATATGATAATGTTGAAATTCATTCAAGCACACCTTGTACGTATTAGTTCAGTATCTAGGTAGATGCCAGATATCTCTATATTGAAACTGTCCATTGATTACGTTCAGTATGCCGACATCTGTCTCAGAGATGGGAGGATTTCATTTGTTGTCATTAACACACTTTTTTTTAAAGCACTATGGATAATAATCAAGGTAAGTTTATGAAATGCAAAAATTCTCAGTGGTAGTTTAACTTGATAATTAAAAATTAATTGAAAGATTGCTATAGTGTAAAAGTCTTAAAATCATAGTATCATTACCCTTTAAACTAACTGAAATTAACAAATATTTTTTAATCGTCTGCATCATAATTCAGGTTGGAAAGGGTTAAGCGTCATTACTATCAGCCGAGAGCGGTCTAGCAATTATCTCACAATTCTGCCAGACTTTGTTGGATCGTATTCACTCTGTGGAATTACCATATACATGTTGAAGCAATAAAAGCTTTATCTTGGATGTTTTTTTTTTTGTATTTCTTCTTAAGAAAAGTTAAGAATGCTGAAATTGAGTTGGCAATGAAATTTTGGCATCCGAGCTCAATAAGGAGTACTTTGGTTATGCAGCCATTTCTGACGCATTGTTGCTGTAGATCTTCATAGTTTTCCAACTTGAACTGAAGTGCTCCGTTAAAAATTTAATTCAAATAGTACCGTTAGCAAAATGATGAAAATATTTCCAACTTTACATACCAAATAAAAATATCCAGAAGTTGAGTTGTTCACGTTATTTCAGTTGAAAATAAGAGCCGATGTTTTAAATTATGCTAGCAAGCCGCTTGACATTGCCCGGTTATAAAATATGCTTTAGTATGATATTTTAATTCATTCAAATGACATATTTATTATTATAGAGACAATTCTCTTTCGATTATTATATATTGAACCTAATATATGGTAGTGAGATCAAAACTAAACACACACACACACACACACACACACACATATATATATATATATATATATATATATATATATATATATATATATGACTTGGGGGCCATCAGCTAGAATCGAATAAAAAAAATTTGGAGGTTGACAGTTTCTCTAGATGCTCTGCATCAGTAAGATGGAGTCAATTCCAAAAAATATAGATTGATTGGTGTTGGTAAAATGTAGAACACCTTTATAAAATAACTACACTTTTTAGGTTCTTTGCATTTGGAGGTTGTACCATGTGATAGCTGTCTTTTGGTCTCTCTCTCTCTCTCTCTCTCTCTCTCTATATATATATATATATATATATATATATATATATATATATTATCAGAGTGTCTTTTGTTACGCTCGTGTTCATAAAGAACTACCAAATGTATTGTATAACCTCTTTTCAGATTATTGATTGTAAAATCCTTAACACTTAGTATTTTTTAATCTAACAGATGGGATTTCCAGTATTTCTTTGAAACAGCAGGTATCACTGGTTGATCGAAGTAATGTATAGTGCTATTTGTATCACAATATTATGGTCTTGCATAATTCCTGTACAAATTACAGCATTATACTACCTATTGTAATAAATCTGTCATCCTGTATGTCTGTCTGTCTGTCTACAATGTCATCTATAATATAAATCTCATTCGTTTGTTTAAATGTATGTATGTATGTATGTTATGTACTAAGTGGGTGAGCATTTGGGACTTCCAGGTGCTGTATGTGCTCTCTGCTTATCTCAGCATTATTTTCAGTCGTCCTTGCCTTCTCCTTGCCACTGACCCCAAACAGTGCCACTTCAGGAGAAGTGTGGTTAGAGATTGCGCAACCCTTGCCTCACAATTACATGCATAGCTGCCCCTACAAGGGGTATCCTTTGTCTTTTGAGACTGAACGGAAGCATCATGTATGTATGTATGTTTGCCTTAAACTTTCGACAGTGACAACGGATTTTTATGAGATTGGTATCATTTTGAAGCACGACCCTTCGGACAACAACTTTTTAAAAAATTGGCTAAAAACATTAATTCCTTCACTCTCAACTGGGCACTTTTCTACAAGGAGAGGTCACTTTTTTGCCGATAATTTCGAAAGTCATCCCTGCTTTTCAATTGACCAGCCTTAATTTAAACATTTGTCACTTCCGGTTTGGCGATGGGCACAACAGCAAAGACGTCACATTTTTTTTTGTTTTGTTTTTTTCACGTTTTTTCCCTCCTTCGTGGTACGGGCTCGATCCTGCCTGCCTACTACCACTTTTATTTTTTTTCTGCTCAACAGCTGGGCAATACCGGGCATTCAGGCTAACAGTATATATGTTATGACATCATGTATGGGGAGCAAAAATGAAAGTAGATTCTCCAAGTAATAATGGGCAGCATGTTAGTATATATATATATATATATATATATATATATATATATATATATATATAATTCTTTAATATTTATAATATACTTTAATTTTACCGTCTTGGATCATTTTGGTAAATTTAATTGTAATTTTTATTTTATATATATATATATATATATATAAAATAAAAATTACAATTAAATTTACCAAAATGATCCAAGATGGTAAAATTAAAGTAAATTATGAATATTAAAGAATTAATATTTATAAAGTAATCTCAGCCAGATGTAAAAGTTCGATTAAACCAAATAGGAGATAGAGCTTATAATACGAGCAAACAGTTAATAAAAGAAAAGGAAACACTAGATAAGTGGATAGTCCACTTATCTAGTGTTTCCTTTTCAGATTAAATATGTTTTTAACTCATTTCAAAGTGTTTTTTAACATGTTTTATTAACTGTTTGCTCGTATATATATATATATATATATATATATATATATATATATATATATATATATATATATATATATATATATAAAATGAAAATTACAATTGAATTTACCAAAATGATCCAAGATGGTAAAATTAAAGTAAATTATAAATATTAAAGAATTAATGTTTATAAAATTATCTCAGCCAGATATATATATATATATATATATATATATATATATATATATATACTAGCACGTATATATATATGTAGATAGATATACATATACGTGCTAGTATATATATATATATATATATATATATATATATATATATATATATATATATATATATATGTATATATACTAGCACGTATATGTATATCTATCTATCTATCTATCTATCTATCTATATATATATATATATTCAGATGTGTTACGTTATCTCTACAACTCAACAGTGTGACTAACCGTAGCAACATATGATATATACCATTTCATGATATACCAGTATTCAAGAAATCGTGGATCATGCTATATTTATATTTAATCCCCTTTCTGTTATTGTGAATTTGACCAACTTTTGAAATATTTATTCTCCCTGCGATCCCTTCCTCCTATCTGATCTGCTTTTCGTTTTCCTCTTTTTCCCACTTCTTAGCTTCTCATGTCTGTTGCTTTTGTTGTTTGTTTGTTTGTTTTTGTGACCAATGACGAACTTTGGATTTGCGGTTAAACAACACACAACCACCCTACAAAGTTGGAAATATATCTGTTTTGTCTCCAATACCCATTTCTCTCTCTCTCTCTCTCTCTCTCTCTCTCTCTCTCTCTCTCTCTCTCTCTCTCTCTCTCTCTCTCTCTAGCCCTTTCTGTCTTTTCCCCTCTTTTTTTTTAATCCTTGTCTTGTTTTCCTCTTCTTTCTTCCCCTATCTTTTTCTCTTTCTTTTCCCCTCTTTTTCTCCCTCTTTTTTATCTTTCACTCTCTTTTCTTTTTTTCTTTCTCTCTCTTTTTCTCTGAAAGAACAAATGGCACGTTGCCTATAGATTTTACCTTTTGTTTTTGTCAGCCATTATCAGTTTTCTATGTTCCTAGCAGGCTTGTTTCTTTTCTGTCAACTTCCTCTGCTTTTCGACCCTCGCCCCCCCCTCCTCTCTACCTGAGCTGGATTTCTAAAGAATCCAACCAAAAGAATGTGATGTATGTCTTTGACAGTTAAATATGAAACTATTTAGGATGAAACTTGGTCCGACCAGCTTCAGCGTTTTCTTCAATGAAGAAACATTTCATTGCTTTAGGTTTTGTGAATGCTAAAAACGCCTTGTGAGAAATCAGTGTAATTGACAGTGAATTAATTGCAAACAGTAGGAAGTATTCTTTTCTATGCTTTATTTAAGTTCCAGATGAGGTGGGGAGGATGTGTGTCTACACCTGGCATATACAGACTGAAAAGATTCCAGTCTTATTGTGTAGATAAATCCAGTAATGGCTAGGCATAAGATTTAGAAGATGCAAAGCTGAATTCATTAAAGTGCATAACTACTAGAGAACTTGAATGCCTACTGGAGAGAACTTGAATGTCTACTAGAGAGAACTTGAATGAACCCTTATCCCTTAGTGGCTTCCGGGCCTTGATAAGTGGTGACCACCGTGTAAAAAAAAAAATAAAATGTGTACTAGAGAGAACTTGAATGCCTACTGGAGAGAACTTAAATGCCTAATCGATGAAAACTTGAATGACTATTAGAGACTATCAGCGCGTGTCTAAAGTTTCTTTGTAAAGTGGTTTGTCAGGAGAACCGTTTTATGAGGATATTTTTCCCTACAAAACTACCTGACTAACTATTCAAAATCACGTAGTATTCGTGGCTCAAATAAGATCTCTTTGTTATGACTAACGCACACTGGCTTTTATGAGAAATGGTGCACCCTCTCCAAGTGGTGTTACCTCAAGTAGCAACACAAAGCTGGATATTCCACCAGACTAGATAAATTCTTGTACTGGTATCCTAATGGACTAAGAGACTACAAGAAAGTTATAATATACCATATTTAAATGGTCAGTTGGGGAGAGAAAAATTAATCTTATCTTCTTAACTAACTCAGTGTTTTAGATGTGAAGGAAAACTTTTATAGAATATTTGAATATCTCATATAGAGAACACGTACACAGTAACGGTCCAATAACAAAACATTTATAGATTTATTATACTTTTTGTTATTTGCTGGATGTCTTGGATATTTGGATATGTGCCAGGAAAAAATTTTTATTTTCATTATTAAATGTACCAAAAAGTCATTTGAGTGGAAATTATACACCTGACATCTTAATATCTAGGCTGTGAGTATCAAAGATTGTTTTGGCATAAGCTTGCACTTGTGGAAGAATAATAATTATCAAATGTACCAAAAAATCATTTGAATAATGATTATGAAATTGACAGTGTATAAAAAGAAACAAACTTGATTAATTGTTAGAAAGCAGAGTTAAAAGTATGATATTTGAAAGGTCATTTTCGGCAAAAAATTCTGCAGGTGTAATTGAAGTCAGTTGGTCCAGTGAATCATGAGGACCGTGGTTATAGGTCAATAAAATAACAACTGAAAGAGATATCGTTTTTGGTTGAACAGATTTCTGAGAACTTCAACTAAGGTAAAATAAAAACTGGCTTTCGTAGACGTTCAAAATGAGCATAACAGACTTTGGTGCTTCTTTGTTTATAATAGCAAAATTCGAAAATCAACATGTTAATCTTCAAATAAAACTAATGATATCTACTTAATTTTCATGTCGAAATAAGTAACATAACCAAACATTACAAAAAAACATAAGACAAAAAAAATGATTTATTAATGAAAATCATTTTTTAAATAAAATTCAAGTTTAGCATGAACTTAGGAAAAGTAACTCAGTATGTCTTGTTACTGTCTGTTGTCGGCAGATGTCACTGGTTCATGAAATCTTCTAAGTAAATGGTTTCTGCAATATATCAGTAATATTTAACTAATGGCGACATGACAAGTAGATAACATTGTGCTTAGTTGTAATTGGCATAAAAAGTAAGTCGATACCATTGATTTTTTAATGAAAATTCATTTTTTTTTTTTTTACTTTTAGATTTTGTTATCTTCACAAAGAAGCACTCAGATTGTTGTGTTGTGGGGTTTCATATTAAAAAGATGACGCTGAATTCATATTAAAGAGATATGATGGGGACATTCATATTGAAGAGAGACGGCGAGGACACACACACACACATATATATAACAATGATGAGGGGGAGAGACATTTATATATATATTACAGTTCTGTGATGTTTCTTAACTCATATAGTGAGGGTGATAGGGATGCATATTCTTGTGAGGGTTACATAAAGTTCATAATTAGATGATTAACACATTATCTTCAATTTGTGGAATGATGACACGAAGACAAACAGTTACAAATAGCGATGGTGATTATTTTATTGAACCGGTCAAATGATGATGACGTCAGGAATTCACATTTGGGATCTACATAGTTTAATGTTCTTTCCTTCGCTTCCAAAGGACTCTGACTCCAACTCTCTCTCTCTCTCTCTCTCTCTCTATCTGACTAGCAGACTCAACTGTTCTGCCTGAACTCCCTGACTGACCAAATCTGACTGATTCTAGCTCCTATATTGAGAATTCCCTTTTTACTATGACGTCAGATGTGTGGTTCCAAAACGCGACCAACTTTCGTGGCTAAGCACACGTTTGTCCAAAACACACTTCTGCAAACAAAAAAATTCTCAACTAACCTATTTTTTAACCTAACTTATTTTTTTGCAATATATTTTTAATTTGTATTGTTCATCTTTTTTTAGCTGACATTTTTAATTCAGTTTTCATAAAAGAACGAACAATCACTTCTTTTTACAATATAAACAATATCTAACTATTTATTAATAGAATTTAACAATAGGTTTTTTTAACATTCCAATTCTA
The DNA here is from genome assembly GCF_053919585.1 of Euprymna scolopes. NCBI lineage: Eukaryota > Metazoa > Mollusca > Cephalopoda > Sepiida > Sepiolidae > Euprymna > Euprymna scolopes. Next base: position 144,342,455 of record NC_136482.1, read on the forward strand.
ACATTCTATCTCTGAACCTTGCTTACAAGGTTCGAGTCTCGGCTTATCCTAATCTCATTTTCACTTATCTAATATTCTTCTTCTTTACATGGAAAGGGTATATCCTTTCCTGTAACAAGATTTTCTATTAATTCTGCTGAAGTGAAAATATAGTTATTGAGAAGTGATTTATCTGAATCCTTATGCATTTTTATAGGCTATGAAATGTTTTTTTTTATTTTTAATAAACCTAGCATTGTAAGATTTGAGTAGAAACCAAGTCGCCTGTATTAGAATTTGATCTTAGTTTCACAATATATGGACTCCCCCATCATTTTTATGCATTTTATTCTCAGACATCACCATAATAGATCCAAAATACAGTTGCTTATATATTCCTGTTAGGAGAAATTATGTTTTTGTAGGGAAGTGTTAACATTCTCCTCCATACAGTGCCTGGTATTTCCAATTAGTCATTATCTGATACCGGTTGATCAACATGATTATGCCATATAATAGATCATGCTCTCCACCATTTCATTAATGTCTAGGTAGATGTATGAAGTTACCAGGGATGTCACAGGAAATGGCTGGGGTCAAGTATGAATGAATCCTTCGTCACAAGTACCAATTATGACTTGATAGATTTTGACTCATAGCAGTCACAAAGTCTTTTATAAATATACCTTAACTCAGGTACGCATTGCAGCCATAATGACCTGTCAGGGCTACATGTCACTGAATCTGATAAGATTCAAAATTAACATTCCAGTAAATGACTGTCTCTACTATCAGAGGGATCACTTGTCCACGCTGTGTTGTTGTGGTGCCCCAGCTGTGAAAAGGATCACTCATCCACGTTGCATTCTTGCGGCACCTCTACTATCAAAAGGATAGGTGTAGAAGAAACTTTGTTTAAACAAACATTCCAAAAGAAAGAAAAAACAAATCTGTCTGTTCCAAGACATATGTATTGTATAGATAATTAACAATGAAGTTGACATAATTTGTCTGTTCACAAAAGAAAAAAAAGAAAAAAAAAAACTATGTGTTTCTTTCCTTCTTTTCTCTGACTTAATCGGCCACACGACTAACTTATTAGCAGTAATTGCTGAAACTTTTAGTGAATGGGAATGTTTCCTCTCTCTTGCTAATTCTCCCATTAGATTTACATTGAAATACTTTGATTTAGTTCCTCTTCATGGGGACTGCAGATAAGAATTTTCTCTTTGTATAAGCTGTATCTTTTCCTTTTTCTCTTTTCGAAGGACAGAATTACAGGTTTTGGGTTATTGGATTTGTCTTTCTATAAGGGCTGAATATCTGCCTGGCACTGCGCCCAACTGGTCTGCTTCTTGCTCTGTATCATTCACTCTCTCCTAAAATGACTCATGCAGCCCTTTTTATATCGAAGTAGGGTCCGTTAGATGCAACCCCCTGTGATAACCAATTCAAGCTAGCAACAAAATTTCCCCACGAGGATTGATTGATCAATGCCAATTACTAATTTATTGCCTTTGCCTTAGGTACCAGTACACATCTTTAATTCCCATAGTTGACAACGACATCAGAGTCACCATAGGTCAATTCATTTAGCGAACCCAGATGACATGTTGTCAACAATACAATTTTCAATAGTCAACCGCCATTCACACCTGCTGGAGCACTTAACTGAAGACAAAACAATTATATTATCTCATAAATTCCATGGAAACTAAATGAACCATAATTTATTTAATCTAAAAGAAAATCAAAATGGGAAAAAGTTATAGCCTATTGACTTTGTGGTGAACATGTATGGAAGCACTCAATGTCTTAGTTGGGCTTTTTTACAGCAAAAATGATTTCATCCAAGAGCTATAAAAAGTTATTCAGTGATTAATTGCTGAAGTTGCTCTAGTACCATGTCGTTTGGACGGAGTTGTTCAGGATTGTGTTGTGTCATTTTGATGGTGTTGTTCGGAATTGTGTCAACATAAATTTTGCAACATAAATACAACAGGAACACAATAAACTAGTTAATATTTAGTAGCATAGCCCTTCTGCAATTTGACAGCCTGCAATCTTTTGGGAATCCCTTGAATTAGACTGCAGCACTACTCCAGGGAAAGGGCATCCCACTTTTTTTTAAGTTCTTCAAAATTTGAAATTTTATCATCGTGTAGCTGTTGCTTGATGTAATGCCATACGTTTTCGATAGGATTGAGGTCTGGAGATTGTGCAGGCCAATCCAAACATGGATTATCATGCTTTTCCAGGAACCTCTTGAAATTGCCAGCTGTGTTAATAGGAGCATTATCCTGCATGAAGATGGGATTATCATCCAAATTCCGACCAAAGTAGGGTAGAAAATGCTCAGTCAACATAATTATGTACTTCGTCGAAGTCTAGACGACGCTTTCTATTCTTTACAGGACTCATGGGTTTGCATCTTGCAATATATCCTCGCAAATTAAATTCCTTTAATCTGTTCTTGACAGTAGAAAGAGCACTTTTTAACAAGATTGCACTGTTGTTGGATTTGGGGAGCAATTTCAAATCTGTTTCTTAGGCTGCAGATTTTGATAGTATTGTCTTCCCTGTTCGAAGTAACTGCAGTACGACCAGATTTAGGGGCATCACAAACACTGCCGGTGTTTTGATGCTTTTGCACAGTCTTTCGTATCGTTTTCTCATCACATTTCAATCTGCAACCAATTTCTCGATTGGATAAACCAGAAAGGTGGAGATTAATGAGCTCCTGACAACCACTAAGAGAAAGTCGTGGCATATGGACTAAATGTTACATTGTATAACCTGAAACAACAGCAATTACGATTAGAGATGCTTTGTTGCCTGTTGGTGGATATTTTAAACTGATTTTGGGTGATAATTTAAACTGGTTTTAAGCAAATTTGTTGCTGCGGACTTTCGTTTTGCCTCCTCAGTTTGAAGTTATTTTTTTAAATTGACGTGAACACTAGAATATTTCAATTAAAAGTCAAATATGAACATGTGAACTTATAGAGGAATAAAAGGCGAATCAAATGAGATATTGGTTGTTCTAACAGTTACATTAAATTTAGCTTAAATTTGCAGTTTTTGAAAAAATTATAAGTGCAGACTTTCTTTTTGCCAACACTGTATATATACAAACACGCATTCAAATAAATCACAAAGTAAAACTGCTGTGTCAACGAAAAGAATCATAGGGTTTACTGTATATAAGCATTGAGCACAGGCGCTGTTTTACAATTTGTCATTGTTCTGAGGGAGATAAGTCTCTTTTACTAAAATATTTGTTCATTTTTTCATCTCAAAATTTAGGACGCTAAAACATACATTTATGTTTTTCGGAGGGTTTTTTGAGAAGGGGTATTCAATTATAGATCTTGTATAGTTTTTAACAGGTTCTTCTGCGGTTTAATTAAGTAATGCACCGACATTAACCCAGCAAACCCCCTTGTCCCTCCGCCACACCCCTCCAATGTAAACAGAATTTTTGTGAAATATTAAACGGTTCTACTGCTCAGTTAATGTATCTTACAGAAAAACGGTTAATTAAACTACAGAACCACCTGTCACTGCTACAGTTCTCCCTCAGAACAATGACAAATTGTAAAACAATGCCCTGAGCACATAATATGCACTGGAGATTCCAGAAGTCATGCACCATTCTGAAATTTTATATTGATCTTTTTTTTTCCTTTTTTAAGCTAATTTTGTTTGCAAATCGTGCGAAAGTGTAAGTCAGAAGACATATAATTCAAAGTTTATATTTTTCATAAGTTTTGTCTGGATTTCAATCCCCTAAAAGTGACTTAAATTGTGAGTTCAAATCTGCAGAAACTTCATGAGGCATCGATTTTTCAAGCTTAGAATATTTTTTTAAAGATGTTGAAAATAACAGTGAACAATTATATGGTTTGTAGGTAAACTTCATTGCTAATTCTTTAACTGCAGGGTTTTCTTTAAAACGTTTCAAGTGGATACCTTGATTAGTTTTCATGGTTATACTCCCATTTCTGAAATTTGTAAACCATCTTCTGTACATTCTTTCCTCCATAAACTGAGTGAATATTTTGAATCATTTTGGCTGCTTGATTTTAAAGTTTTTCAAGAGTGAAATTTTAATTACTATCTTCTGTGAAATATTTTTTTTCATAAAGTTAAATGTATGGAAATGATGTATAAATGATTTATTTCCATTATTCATTCCTATCTAATATATCCTTTAGGCCTTCTCACCAGTGAATGTTGACAAGATTGCTCGGGTAATTTAAAGAGGCCAGAGTTTACGACCTCTTGCATGATAGATTATTAACCCAATTTCTGGCCTTGTACAATATCTTATTGTGAGAGGGAAATAAATACCATATCAACCTTCAAGACACTGACCAGTTTTGTGTGTTATTTTTTTATGTAAAGATCTTGAAACATATACAGAATAAAGTAACTAAACTGTGCCTTTATTTGCAAAACAGCACAACTTATCATTAGCTCATGCAAAAAGAGAAACTTAACCAATAACCACCATAAAAAGAGAAAAACATGTGAATTACATTAAATGTAGGTTTTTATTTTTAGTTTGCCAAATCCTATGAAAGTTAATACAGGGTGACCCCACTCCTCTAAAAAACGGGCCCCAACTCTAATTAGGCTCCATTTCTTAGTGTTTTATTCAAATGAAATGAAACTTTGGTCATAACTAGTTTATTATATTCAAAATATCACATCAAAACACTAGGGTCTTTGGCATTTTTTTTCTCCATTGACTGTAAAATGCTCAGAAAAACAATTGAATGTCCTCTGTTTTTTGGGGGTCACCCTGTATATTCCAACTGAAAAATGTGTACTATGCTAGAAATCTAATGTCTTAATAAGGGCAAACTGTTTTCACTGGTTTGAAACATGTTGAAAGAAGCAAGGGAATTATGAACACTTACAGAGACCAAATAAGATTCGTAATTATATACATTTAAAATTCATTTAAAAGGTATGAAAGTCTGTGTGTCCGTAGGCTGGGAATTTCAATTCCCACGGTACCCCCCTCCCCCCCAGATAGCTGGTAGCTATCAATTCCCACAAATCGCTGGAGACTTAACAGGAAGACAAGCATATAGCAGTGAACCTCTTGTTGAAGGATACATAGACAATAAACCTATATTTATCTCCCCCTCATGAGATGAGGTAGACAATACATAGACAATAAACCTGTATAGTGAGTGAAATAATAGGTTAACCCATAATCGTATGTCTGCCTGGTTAGTCACCATGGCAACAGGTGTTTTGATTAGATGGTGTAAATATAGTTTTATATGGCAGCAATATTTGAAACTATCAATCATCAATGGTTATTTGTAAAATATTGATAATTTCTGTTAAATTGAAAACAGTTTATAAATTTATTCTCTGTCTGAATGTCATTAAATTTTACTGTTTGCTTCACAATCTGTTCTGGGCACAAATGTGAACACTAATGTATGATGTACCAATGCTGATTCAATGAGTAAATAAATCAGTATAGTTTTTTTTTGTTTTTTTTTTTTATTATTCTTTTAACTTTTACTTATTTTTTATTTTATTTTGGCAGGTGGAAACAGTAAGCTGGAGGAGAAATAATATCGTCAGTTTCATAAAAGCAGCGATTGGAGTCTACAGGCAATGGTAAACAAAAAATGCTTTTCCAGTATAAGTGTGAATAAACTGAGCCTGAACAATTCAAGAACTTTGTTTTGTGCTGGTCAATGATAAAAACTGTAATACATTTAAACATACAAATTTAAATAAAGATTTTTAAAAATATCTTTTACAAAAAATCGAATTTATTGTTTTATTTGATTTTGATGTTCTTTTTTTCTCTCTCTCTTTTGCTGTTTTTTTTTTTTTTTTACAGTGTCTATTGCCCTCATCTAGGATGTTATTCTCATAACATTTCAAGCAATGTAACCACCAACCTTCTTCATAGGCATGATGTTGACTCTGGAATCTATATGGAATTTTAAATTAAACACTTCATTCAATCCATGACAGTAGATTGTTCTCATTCAATTCAAGTAATTTTTATTTTATTTTTGATATCGTCTGTAGTGAAGTAAGTGTTCAATTCAAAATTTCATAAAAATTCATAATTTCGGCAAGATGCACCCAAAGAAGATCAGAGGTTACATTGGCCGAAATATTAACTTAAAAATTATTTATATATTTTTTCTTTGGACTATTGTCAGCATAAACGTTGATATTTATATTTTTATTAATAAACCATCCAGCCTATTTCAGGTGCATGGTGATGTTTTTCCTGTGGTGTATTTAATTTTATTTATTTATTTATTTTTTTACAAAAGAGTCACCATTTATCAAGGCCCGGAGGCCACTCGAGGATAAGGGTTAATAAGCGTACAGTGGTCAATGGGACAATGTCGTAATACTTGTTAGTAGTGGAAATTGTATTACTTAAGGGGAACGGTTCATTAAGAACTTGTTTACGTTGGACTTGAAGACAACCATTTATTTATTTTATTTTTATACTCGTTTTTTTTTTATGTCAAACAAGGCATATTGCTGCTTGGAATGTAAGAGTCTACTATTTAGGATCATGTCTCACAGGAGACTGTGGGTATTAGGCAGCCAAATGTCTGTTCACATTACATTGAAACTTCAGCAGGTTAGTACAGTCAGAGAAATAGGAAACAGGGATGGAATTCCAAAGTCTAGCAGTCCTAAGAATAGAAACTATTTTAGTAGAAAGCTTTCCACCATCTAGAGACGTCAACAGTGAAGGGGTAGGATTTTGCTACTCGTCAGGTTAGTTGGGAGTATGTATGCAGAGGAGGCACAAATGCTATGAGTTCATTAAAGCACATTTCTTTTTTAAGTACTGGTAAAACAGGTGATGGGATGCAACATTGTGGCGATGGGTCAGCGGTTGGAGTTTGGCCATCATTAGATTTGAGACTTATTTTAAACCCTGTTTGAGAGTGAAAAACTAGGGGTGGATGCCCCAACCCAGAGGTGGGAACAATAATGCATGCATGGGCGAATTTTGGCTTTATTTCATAGTAACTGCTTATACTAAACTAACCTAGAAATATACATGATTATAGATTGTTATCTTTCAATATCTAAAATGTTCCAAAATATGACAGTTAAAAGTCAGACCCATGCAGTGTTTTTTTAAATCAATATTTACTTTTTTCTCATTTCCGGCTTATCAGGAAGGTTTAGACCAGGGGTTTTCAAACTACGGCCCGCTAAAGTCTGTAATTTGGAAAACAAAGATATTCTGGATTTTTTTTTAATGGAAAGATGTGAAAATAATGTGGTGGTTTTTGTTCAGAAAATGATTAAAAGAATTAGGCTTTGGAGAACCAGTTTCATTAAAAAGCAAAGCTTATGAGCAAAGCATTATAAAACACATCCAGATCATTTTATTTATTTTGGCCCATGTATCTTTAAAATGTCAGCAATATGTCCCCTTTTCGAAAAATTCGGAGACTCCTGGTTTAGAAAATTGAACACAAACACTGAACTGTACGATACAACCTCTAGATTGCACAAAAACACTATCATGACTAGTAAAAAAAGGTGTTGTCTTAACCTTCCTGATGAAGGCTTTTGTATAAGCTGCAAATTAGAAATTTTAAATAGATAAATATTTATTTAAAAAGTAAAAAATACTGCACAAGTCTGATATTTTAACCATTGTATTTTGAATTTTATTTTCACCATAAAATGTTTATTTTTCACAAATACATTCTTGTACAGTAAGCATAAAGATAGTGCATATTTTTATTACTATGATGTTGGGAATTTACAAAAAGGTTAACAAAATGAATTACAAACAAATTAAGATTGATCTGGGTTTTTTTGTTAGCAGATTTAGTCCATCTTATTTAAAATATCAACCATTAACAAAATGAAAAAGAAATAATATAATCTCTTAAAATGTTTGAATTCGAAACAATCAATTTAGTTAACTTTTTGATCCAAAAAAATTGAAGTTATTTAATTTATGTTTTGACTCATCTTCACAAAAACTAATGAATGAATATATAATAATCCCCATTTTTTAAAATGTAAAAAAAAATTACACAGAACATTTCTTACTTAGGTTAGTTGATGGAGATGATTTAAGTAGCAGGCTAAGTTAATAAGAGAAGACCAATGAAAATATTGGAGAAAGCGAGACGGATGGACTTGAGTCAAAAAGAGATGAAGAATTAGTCAGAAATAGATTAGTTTAGAAGTCAATTTTTAAAAGCCATCCAGCAAGTGGCAGTAATGTAGAATGAAGGCAAACGCAAAGATTAATAACCAAAAAATGTTGTAACAGTTTGGATTACAGATACACACGCAAAATCTCCATTATAATAAGATATATAAATTGTAAGTTTTGTAAAATAATTGTCAAAGACTACAAAATGGCGTAACACGACTCACTTTAAAATGCAGATGTTTTTAAAGCAGTGAGTTCAACATATTTCATTTCAGTGTTGTATAAACACAAGTCACACATTCATGTGAATGTCAGTGGTATGTCTGCAGTTCATGTTATATAATCTATTCTATCCTTGGTTGGACTGAAGTCACTTGTGCAGTCACCTGCATAAAAGCAATTGATATGTTTAAGCTGGATAAATAAAGAGGTAAAACACAGTTGGTGATCACGCTCGGGAATGAATTCACAGCAGCTGTGTGTGTGTGCATGTGTGCCCTTTGAGCCGAATGCGTTTTATAGTATTAAGTACGCCATCACAGTTAACATAAGAATTATTTCTCGGCTTAATAGAAAGTAAAAGTTGTAGTTGGTGAATGTTATCTGCATGTGTAGATTTATTGTGGCACTTGATATTCTTTGTCAATGTTATATATGTATATATATGTAGGAAATATAGTTACATTCCGTGGATTAAAAATATATATAAATATATTCAAGCCAAGAATTTATTGTTTCAAACAAGGGATATATGGAAAATAATTATATTAATTTCCTTAATCCATGGATTTTCAATTATGGCTCATCTCATCTGAGGAAAAGAAATGTAGTTAGCAAAATGATTAATTATGAGTAAACATATCCTTTGTTTATTAGCACATATATTAAAAATGTTATTAAAAATTATTTTAAAAACAGATGAAGGATATCATTGCTGTGGCACATGGCAAATCTACATAATAATCTAAAATCTTAGAATCTCCAACCACATAAATTCTTTTAAAAATGAAAATACGAATAACAATAAAGACACTTCACTTAAGAAGAAGCCAACTCTTACACTCCAAGATCAAAAGTCTATGATCTATGCATTTCAGAAGCTGTTAAAATAATTACTTTTTCTAAAATTACAATAAACACTAAAAATGAACTAGTTTCAATCTGCAAACATAGGAAAAAATTCAAATACAGTCAGTTCGAAATAACTTGACTCTCCTCATTTAAAATCATCTATATATCTATAAGAGTGAAAGTGTCTGTCTGTCTGTCTGTCTGTCTACATTTCCCTACACAATAACTCTGTCAATTTTCAGTCTACAGCCTCGAAATTTGATATACAGGGTAGTGAGATTTGGGAAAATCTTTGTAATCAGTTTTCGACCAGAAAATTTGGCTGTTAAGGGGTCAAAGTTCAACGATTTGACCTTTGAGAACTCTACCAAACCCTACCATGCAAGCATGAAAAGTAATATGGTTTAGCTTAAACATGGAAAAGCAAAGGACTAGTTGTTAAAAATGGAAAAGAAAGGGACAAGATATTCTAGTAAAAAATATAATAAATTTATAACTTAAAATATTGCAGCATTAAGAATTGATTATATATTATAAATTGAATTTAAAAAAAAAAAATTCTATTCAATTGCTATTCATTAGAGTTCCTCTATTTTTTGGGGGGAGGGGGGCTGGTTTTCCCCAACATCGTGGGGAAACAAATAAATAAAACGTGGAGGAATATGGTATCATAAAAATCCTAGATACCTCAAAAGCATGTGTAACTCGATCTCATCCCGGCATTGCTATTAAAAAAATGCTCCGCTGAGGTTGTCCCAGTTCTCTCCAAACTTTACAACAAATGTCTTAACGGCTCTTGCTTTCGTGACTACTGGAAAACTGCTTCTGTGGTACCAGTTTTCAAGAATTCTATCGAAAGAACTGATCCATCAAATTATCGCCCCATTAGCCTCCTCCAAATTTCGCCAAAATATTTGAGTCCATAATTAATCCAGCTCTAGTTCATCACCTTACAGCTGCTAAACTTCTGACCGACAATCAATATGGATTTAGGCAAGCCCATTCCATAGCAGACTTAACCGTAATCTCTGAACATATATACCATTCACTAGACAAAGCAGGAGAGGGTAGAGTTGTAGCCCTAGATATATGTAAGGTTTTTGACAGGGTATAGCACGATGGTCTTCTAAGGAAAATTAGATCATATGGCATCACTGAAAGAATGCATAATGTAATTAAATCCTTCGTAAGTAAGAGAAAAATCGAAGTTGTCCTTGACGGTCGTACATCCAAACAACATGGTATAAATGCAGAAGTACCCCAAGGGTCTATCCTTGGGCCTTTATTATTCCTGATATTCATAAATGACCTCCCTGATAAAATTATTTTTGAGATGTATATTTGCTGATGACACCACTCTCTATAACAGGCATGTGGGGAAAACAAATAACACATATCTAAGGAAATGGCAGAAACATTAGATGAACCTCGAACCTGTAGTGGAATGAGGACAAAAATGGATGGTCACATTCAATGCTGCCAAAACTAAGCTTGTTTCCTTCAATAATTACAAGAAACCTTCTCTACCACCAATAGCAATGGCCAAAGACTATTTATCTGAAAGTACTTTCTTCAAATTCCTCAGCCTAACGTCCACAGAGAACATGAACTGAAACAGATGCATAGAGAGCATTGCCAAGGCTGCTGCGAAGAAGGTGGGCTCTCTCTACCCTGCTAGAAAGCTACTCACACCTGAAAGTATCCTGTACCTCTATAAGGCCACCATTCGCTGATGTATGGAGCACCGTTGTCACATTTGGGCTGGTGCATCTGCTACTTGCCTCTCACTCCTGGACAAGGTTCAAAAGAGAGTCGCCAACTTGATAGGTCCTGAACTGTGAACTAGGCTTCAGCCTCTGTCCCATCGATGAAATGTTGCATCCCTCTGCCTGTTCTACAAGTATTTTAATGGTGAATGCTCTGACGAATTACAAGCACTTGTACCCCCACGATGTAAATTCCCCTGACACACCCGATAAGCAATTAACCCCCCCCCTACATAGTAGAGATCCCTAGGTGTAAGAAAGCCTTCTACTCCAATAGTTTCTTCTCCTAGAACTGCTAGACTTTGGAACTTCCTTCCGGGATTTTGCTTTCCCAACGGTACTGACATGCAGAAGTTCAAGTGTAATGTGAACAGACATCTTGCTACTCATCTCCCTTCATAATATCCCTGCAACTTATGTCCCCAATAGTAGTCTCCTACTTCAAAGTGGCACTGTGCCTTGTTTGGGGTGGAAATTGAATAAAAAATAAATTAATTAAAAAAAAAAACGGCCTTCAGCCAACGTTCAATCCTGTGCCTGCTTATTTCTTCAAGTAGACTGTTTGACTGACGTCGCTAAATTTGAACGTTTTTCTCTTTCTGTCGCGTCATAGCATAGCGGTAAGATGTCAAGTTTTCTTTCACTTTCTATTCCGCCTTCGCGTCGTGGGTTCGAACTTGCATGCCTACTACCTCTCTCTTTTTCCAAACACCCGGGCAAAGACGAGCACCCACGCTAGTTTTAAATAAAGTTTGACCTAAAGTTAACACCCACCGCTTCTCCTAACCTTGATTACTCTTATCAACGGCTTTATCTTGTAAGCATTCTCGGCCTTTCTCCCTTTGTCTTTTTTCCTTTCCTCTTTTTTTTCTCCTTCTTCTTAAATAAGTTTCTTTCTTTCCTCTTCATCATGTAAGATTAACTCCCAAAAACTAAATGATCGATCCTTTATTTATGAACCCATATCTGTGAGGGACAGACTGAAACAAATTTTGTCTATGTTTACCAACTGGAAACTTATTGAGTTCGGAGATTTATGTGACCTGAATTTATACACAAATTTGTATGCATCTATTGTACATGCAGATTTCCTATGTATATATTAATTTATATGTATGTGTGTACACATATATGTCTATATATAAGTTTGTATAATCATATGCATATGGGTGTAATCGGTGAATATATAATGCAATTGACTATTGATCTCCAATCTGTATATAATGTTTCTCCATTCACAAAGATTCCAGAACTTTTCTTAATTTCAACATCAACGCATTTTTACTTTATCAGAATTATTTAGCATCTTTTCTGCCTTTGGGACAGACATTCATGAAAAGTTACATATTTTGGATGTTACCTCAGTTTACTTGGATTATTACTCATTCAACCTGACAGGAATATCCTGCAAATAATTGAACTCAATTGAATAGTTGATTGATATCCTTCATCCATGCTTTTTAATTTTTAATAATATTTTCAATATATGTGCTAATAAGGAAAATATGTTTATTCATAACTAGTGGGGGAGCGGCGGCCGGCTTTTCCTGGGCGTAAAATATGCTTAAATATGATATTTTAATTTGTCCAGATTTTGTATATATTATTATAGAGACATGATTTCAAAAGTAAAAAAAAAAAAGGATTTGGACGCCATCAGCTAGAATCAAAACCGAAACTGCATCATTCAAAGCTGGTGACGTTACCACTGTACCAAGGTGACATGCATATGAACTGATTAAAAATTAGAAATAAACTTAACATGAATGTACAAAATGTATAACGATTTTTTTTCAATTTTGACCCATTTTTGACCCCTTAAAAACTGTTTTAATTAAAGACCCATAAAAGGACAGTCCATAAAAATCCAATCATTTGAGGCCCCTAGCACCACTCTGCGTCTTTTAGATTCGGAGGAGATAGAGTTTGAAAATATGGAGACAGACAGACAGCTACCTGATTGCACCTTTTATATATTAGATTAATCATTTTACTAACTAGACTTCATTTCATCTGATATGAGCCATTATTGAAAATCCACACATTAAGGAAATAAATATAATTTTTTTCTATATATCCTTGGTTTCAAACAATATATTCTTGACTTAAATATATTTATATATATTTTTAATCCACAGAATGTAACTGTAATTCCTACATCTATATTTGCTCTATTTTATATATTGAGCTTTTTCTTTTTGGCTGGGATAGTCTTAAAAATATTATCTCACTGTAATATTTTATAAGATGATAATTCATTTGATTTTCAAATCTGTGATTTAACTCATTTTTATATATATATATATATATATATATATATATATATATGGTGGAATGATAATATTGTCGCCCTAGAAAAGACGACATGATTCCATTTCCATTTGATGAAAACCGTTTTTCTTTTTCTGTTGCAGACCATGTACTAGTTGGCCAGTTGTGTACAAATCCCAAGGGTCATCTATCATGTCTGAAAGCAACACCTTGTTCAACAAACGAAATCGGAAATGCGCCGCTCTACCACTCATGCTCTCTACTGATCCAAGTCATGAAGCAGGACCATTGCCAGCACCCCCAAAGTGCAAATCCGAATGGTTCAATGCTTGAGAGCACAGCTGAACAAAGTTTCCGGCCACAGTTATGGTTTTTGGTGTAGTTTCAAGTGAGGGTCACATCATGCTCCCTCATATCTCCAAAGTCAGCTTGAAAATCAACGTCAAAGTACCTAGGCATACTGAAGAGTATGGTGATTCCATGGTGCAATCAGGTGACCGATGGCAGACTCTGGGTGTGGTAAAAGACTCTGCACCAATCCACAAGTCCAAAGAGACCAAGGCTTGGCTTCAAAAGGAGTGCTACGGCTTTGTACCCTTCTCTCACGGGCATGACCTGAACCCGCTGAACTACTTTGTTTAATCATATGTCAAGAACATCACCAACTTGACCTCCTACAACACCAAAGCCAGTTTGATCGCTGCCTTCTGCCAAGTATTCGCCGAGCTCCCACTAGGGCTTGTGAAAAAGCATGCTACCAGTTCTGGACCCATATCTAGGTGGTGATTGAGGCTGAAGGTGGCCACATTGAATAGATGTCAGCAAGTTCCATGAATTTATTTTTTCAAGTAAAGTTTTAAAATAAAGCTGTTATATTTTTTTTTTTTAGAGCAACAAATTTATCGTTTCACCATGTATGTATAGGTAAAAATGGCACCAGAAAAGATGGTGAAAGTAAATAAATAGGTAAAAATGGCACTTTGACAAGGGAAAATTATGACCAGCAGAAGTGTTAGTAAAGCTCCCATTCCTATAGTTTTAAATAGGGCTAAGCTTCCTTCCGTCCCCTCAAAAAATATTTTTAATAGGCATTTACACTGGTATGGGTGGGGGTTAGGCATTTCTTAATAAAGGGTAGATCAAAATAAAACTAGTTTGACGATCTTTTTAGGGAGCCAGTGTGTAAAGTCTTTAGGAAGATAGAAATATTAAAATTAATTGCTTGCATATCCACTCTCTTTCTTTCTCTTTCATTTAACTGTCCAGGCATATAAAATCAACAGTAGGTTCTTTGATATAACAGGGGCAGCGTTCTTAATGAATGTTTCCGTTTAGAGCACAAGCATGATACTTGACTTTTGCACTTTAACCTTTAATTTAAGCCATTAAATAAAAAATAATCTTATAAAAGCAATAGTAGATTCTGTACAGTGCAATGTAAACTGCAATGTATTGTGAACTAAGTCACTGTGGGGGGGGGGCATGTGAAACTTCCTCCCGGTGCACTGCGATTGGTCCTCAACTAGAGCAGGCAATTTGATTGAAAAATGAGCAATTTCACCAATTTCGATGACAATAAAAATATGGAAGTGTGAAACACTCGTTGATCATCATTCAATCCCTGGCAATGAAGATAGCGCGGTAAAAATGGCACCGGTAAAAATGGCAAAAGTGAATAAATAGTTAAAAATGGCACTTTGACAACAAAAAATAAGAACCGTTTGAGAAATGTGAGCTAAACTCTCATTCCCTTAGTTTAAGATAGGGGTAAGTCTCTTAGCTTGAGTTTAGGAAAAGTCAGTTTGGTTAGGTTCAAATTCTGTAGAAGCATCGAAAAGAAATATTTGAACGTTTTATTTAATAATTATTTTATTTTTTATAATAATCTGAAAAAAAGACTAAATAATTTTTTACCACTGCCATATTTACTCAAATTCAATTTATTTTATCAAATTTTGAAAATGGAAAATTAATTCAATGATTTAATTACTGATTTTAATTTTCTTACACCAAAAAGATTTTTACTTAAAAAAATATGTTATACTACAGAAAATTGGCAAACTTGATTTGCACATTACAAGTATCGAGCGCTATGTGAGAACAAGAAAAAATAACTGACACGGTAGGGTTATATATTTAGAGTCTCAATAATAACTTAAAAATACAAATATGACAAATTACTGATAAAAATTCATACAATTTTTATTTTTATTCTTAAGCTATTATCGAGCCTCTAAGTTAAGGATGACTTTCTAAATAATCTCTAGAACTTGAAGAGGGGGCTTCTTTGTTAACTATTCTGTACTTTGACCTAACAATCTAATAAATAAATGAACTTTGGAAATTGAAACTTTTGCCAAAAGTTATATTACTGATGAAGTGTAATATTAGAGACAGAATTTGATCAACAGAATATTCTTATCATTGTTTTGATTATCAAGTATATATCCAACACAGTTAGACATCGTTAATCAACCGAGAACCACATCACTCTATATAAAAGCATATAAGATATCAACGAATACACACTCGAGAGTCAAAACAAGGAAAAGAATATGCTGTTGTACAAGCCCTACTGATCAAACACCGTTTACTGCTGACTTTTAATCGGGTACTCTTCTGCTTTGCCATATTTATGAAATTATAGGTGCTTTTGTTTTGCTTTTGTTTGTTTCTGCTTTTCCCCAATTCACAATTATAATTTTTTTGTTGTGAAAAAAAATTGGTCCTTATTAGAATAGTACTGAACATATTTGAATAATGATGTTATTCTTTTAAAAATCATTCTCTATTGAAAAAACAAATTGAATTATACAGTTTTGGGTTCAAATCCAATGACGCCGTGAACTCTGCCGTAGCCGAGCGTCATGAAGTCTCTAGGCATGACTCAGATAAGTATATTGCAAGTGTCAAACACTTAGATGGATGAAATCTGATATCGACTCGAGAGATCTGCATGAGGTTTCGAGAACATTTCAAGGAGCATTTTATGAAAGAGCTCTGCCTACCCATACAGGAATTCAGCAACTATTTGGTCGACTCTCCCCACCTTAAAGCAGCTAAAGCGGCTACTTGCAAAAGCAGGGTGACTCTATGGGAAGTCCTGACTGCGATGAAGCAGGTAAGCTACAACAGATTGCCAAGACTCGATGAGTTGCCCTACGAATTGTATTTGAGGCTGTTGCCACTGTTTATACAGATTCTGGCAGATGTGTTCAACCATTGGTTTGATCAAGGATCCTTCCTGGGACAAGCCACCAAGGAAGTGATCACATTGTCGAGGAAGAAGGGCAGGCATGGCAGGGAAGAATTAGATGGCTACAGGCCCATTACTTCGCTAAACACAGTTCAAGATTTTGACGAGTATCTTAGCCAATAAGCTGCAGGCTGTTATAGGCGATTTGGTCAAACCTGAGCAGAAATATGCTGTGAAGGGGAGAATCTGCACCTGATCTGCACGATCCTAGAGGGAGGGATAGAAGATGACACAGAAGCTGTACTGATCAATTTGGTTTAGTACAAAGTTTTTGATAGGGTCAACCATCCTGGTATCTGTTCTAGAGATTGCCAATTTTAAACTGGGCTTCCACAAATGGATCTCCATTCTGTACCACATGCCAACATCCGTAGTGCTAGTGAATGGAAAGTGCTCAAAACCCTTTGTTATCTCCCTGTCGGTTCTGCCCCTCCTGCTCTACATCCTTGCATTGGAGTTGCTACTTTGCAAGCTGAGGAGCAGGGAGCAAGTTCGGTCCTTCGCAGTATAGCTATGCCATGCAAAACGCCGACCAATGTTTCCATGTTCGCCAATGACATCACTCTTTTCATGTGGTGCTTCTGATACATTGAAAAGGTGACAAAGATGCTTACTTGTTATGAAATGATTACAGGGGCAAAAATCAACCGCAGAAAATCGGTCGATCTGCAGTTCGGTGCATGGAGAAATATCACCACCCTTTCGGCACCTTTCAGCCTGGACAGATGGCCCAGTTCGGATCCTTAGCATGTGGTTCAGACTGGGTCTCCAGCTGGAAAAGAATTGGTCGGAAGTACGGTCAAAGGTCACTGCTGCAGTCACTTTCCTTAAATGGTAGAACAGAGGCATGCACCACTTATGTCTTTCCTCTGGAACGAGGAGTGACATTGGGTTCGCAGACAGGTCTGTATCCAACATCTTGTGAGAGAGGCCTGGGAATGCCCAACTTGAAGTGTCATCGTAACACCAAGAGGCTGACCTTCCTGAGTTGTTCATTGACAGAAGAGTCTGTGGGAGACCTTGTGGTCGAGGTGCCTTTCCTGACCTCGTTCTCAATCACACAGTCAAGGCATGCCGAAGGCCACCGGATAACATGCAGTTCCTCAGAGGCTACCTAGATCAAGCAACTTTACACAGATTTCAAGAAAACAGTCGTATAAGGAATCAGTCAGGGGGGCAGCCGACAACCGGCTTATCGAGCGTCTGGAGTTGTTGGAGGAGGAGATCTGTTCCTAGGGGAGCTGGGCGTCAGGCTCATGAATAATAAGCAGCTTCCAATTCTCTCTGCCCTGACGACTGGCCCGAAACATGTTGACCCTTAATGCCAAACAATGCAGTGCCAAGTGCAATACCTCAGCAGAAGAAACACCAGAGCACAGTTTCTTCTGATTGCAGCAAACTTCACCAATACTGAATGTATGTCAATGAGGTGACGGTTCACATCGGAGCTGAGCATCCCTACCTGCTGAATATGTTCCTGGTCGTACACAATGCGAGGCCGTCATGGAATGGGGAGAAATAAATGGTGTTTCTTGCGATCCTGGCCGTAGGGTTAGTGTAGGGTTGAATCTTGGGCAGATCAGAATCTGGTTGTATTCTTCAAACACTAGCTGAAGGTCAAGATCAGAACTGATAGAGATTACATGCTGTGGCTTTCAACAGAAGATTGATTAAGGCAGCAAGCTTGTGCATGTGAAGAGGAGCTAAGTTAGAGTACGTGTTCCCTGCATAGGCATGGCGCGCGCGGCTCCTAATCTTGCTGGACAGTAAAGTAAGCCTTGTTTTTCTTAGCTTGCCGAGTGAATGGTTCCCTTCCTCTCCCACTAGAGTACTCTAAGATGCCCCCCCCCCCATTCTTTTTCTTTTTCGCTCCCGGCTCGTTCCTCAAACTTGGAGTGGCTTCCCCCACACCCAACTTACCCATCTTTTATTTAGTCCCAAATTTAGTTCCTTAGAGATTGATCTGCTTGTTTTCGGCTCCCATCAAGCTGGAAAACAATGGGCGGTCTACCATCCAACGATGGTTGGGAGGACCCTACTAACAATTTTGTTCTTTTTTGATTGTACCCTCTCTCCCACCTATGAAATCATCTTTTACTTTTGTTGAATATGTGTAAATAAAAAACGATTAAGTTATTTTGAAATTTTATTTTAAAAATCGATTTGATTTGGGAACTGTAAGTAGGACAGCCCCTGGAGTGATTGTTGTGAGTGAGAACTTTGGATAGGGATACCTCTTAGACAAGTAAAAGGTACACTGACAAGGATGACTACAGATCCCCTCTCATTTTTTGAGTTGGCCTTGTGCCTAATTCATTATTATTTGTAATTTTATAGAAACTAAATGATAAAAGCCTCAAAGGGCCATTTTTACCTGTTTATTAATTTTTGCTATTTTAACTGATGTCATTTTTACCGGTGCCATTTTAATCTAAATTCAAGAAATACACTTGGTTAAGGGAGTATATTATATGAATAGATCGTTGTTTTATTCTTTAAATTTTTACGTACTTTATTTTTTTATTTTTTCCCAAATGTTTTTGTTGTAATTTATTGAAAATAATGAGCCAACTAAATATTTATATAATTTGCAATTTGTTATTTTTATATAGCTTACAATTTATTTTATTTTCATATATCTTGCAATTTATTTTATCTTATATGATATTCAGTTGTCTGTATGTTAGTGTGTTTTGTGTGTTTGTATGTCCATTAAAAACTTTTGTCATCCACATCGTATAGGCATGAACGCGGTATTGTTTGAAAAAGCGATCTTCGGATATATTATATCCAAAATTACAAAAAAATATTATCAATAAGTTTGTGTAGAAATGTGTTTTGTGTAAAGAGGCTCAGATAAAACCCTTGCTTATGACACGGTTCACAAAATACACATGCACGAACTGTCGTTACATTTTGTTTTAAAAAGTTAAATTTGCAATGTGATAAGTTCTGTGTCCACAATATTTTTATATAGCTTACTATTTTCATACAGCTATTTTATTTATTTTATATAGCTTACAAATTGTTTTATTGTTACATAACTTACTATTCATTTTATTTTTATATAGTCTACTATTTATTTTATTGTTATATAGCTATTATATTTATTTTATATAGCTGACAATTTATGTCTTGTACATTCTGCTTTATAGATATAGTCATCTTTCAAACCCCATTTCGGAGGGGGAAGAGACTAAAAGTCGAACGTCTGCAGTCTGCACACTTCGATGATGAAGTCTTTTCTGGTATTTTTCTCGATTGACGACAAAATTGATTTTCACATATTACTCAGTCGATATACTTCAAATTAAAAACACAACAAACAAACCAGAAGAACACCTGATTCAAGCTCCGCAGTAAATGGTGTTTGATCAGATTTGGTTCCTGATATTAAAGACTCCCTGTTTTTGGTCTTGTGGTTTGTGAAATTTTGTAATAATTTTTACTTATTAATTTATTAGATTTTTATGTGAAAGTTAACAACCCCCATATTCTTATGTTAAGAATGGTTTTCTAAATAATCTTCTACAGTTTACTGACTACACGGAAACAATTGTTTAGAAAGCCATTCTTAACATGGAGAGGATAGACTTCATTAACTATTCTGTATTCTCGCTTTACCTAATAATTTAATAAATAAATTAATAAATTCGGAAAACTGAAAGTATATTGTGGATGAATATTAAAATCAGGGACTGAACCTGTCGAAACGCCATTTATTGCACACTTTGAATCAGATGTTCTTATGGTTTGCCATTTGCTATTTAGTTGTTGTTACACGACGTTTCGGCCAACTATTTCTCTGGCCTTCGTCAGGTGGTAACCGCGACATGATAGGAACTCCAAATCTCCTAACTGCATTCTCAGCAATTACTGAGATATGCAAGGTATCATGAATCTGTTTTCAGGGGCCTGTGCGTCTTTTGGGCTTACTATTAGCCTTAAGAAGACTTCGGGATTTGTGGCAGAGTGGATAGAGACATTGAATCTCTACAGTTTCAGGTAAGAATTGTCTGAAGATGGCGGTTTCAATCCTACCCAAAGCCGGTCAGAGGCTTAGTTGGCCAAAACGTGGTGAGGCGACAACAACTATGAATGGCAGTAATTGCTGAGAATGCAGTTAGGAAATTCGGAGTTCCTATCCCATCGTGGTTACCACCTGACGAAGACCAGAGGAATAGTTGGCCGAAACATTGTGAAACAACAACTAAGAAAGATGAGGATAATAGTCCGCAATAAATAGATTAATAAATAGTACTCATCTCTATAACGGATTCCAATTAAAATAATATATTTGTCAATAACGGTTGTCAAATATTAGGTTGAAAATAAAAAAGGTCTTGCAGAATTTTTAATTTTTATTTCAAATAATGTATTTTCAAATAAGTTTTCGTTATAATGCCTTTACTTTATATATCATTTTAAAAAGCGTTTTTTGCCCTATCTAATCGTTTTAATTACAATCGTTTTAAAATATTTATGTCCTCTTTTCGGAACGTTGAATACGAGATGAAAAAGAAGCAAATTCGCACAATTTTCTTATTTCAATTCAAGCTAGGCCGAAAAGCTGCTGAAACAGCTCGCGATATCAACAAAGCGTTTGGCCCAGGAACCACTGCTGAATGCATAGCATAATGGTGGTTTAATAAATTTCAAAACCAATCCCCGCACAACTGTTTAAGAATTTGCTTCTGAATTAGACGTAACGTATACGACGATTTCAACCACTTGAGAGAGATTGGAAAGAAAAAAATCTTGATAAATAAGTGCCTCACGAATTGAACGATGACCAAAATAAACACCGTTATGAAGTGTCAACTTTTACGCAACAAGAACAACCCATTTCTCGACCAGGTTATAACTTGCGATGAAAGGTGGGTTCTTTACGACAACCGCGGACGATCAGTTCATTGGTTAGATGCCGACGAAGTTCCACGACACTTCCCCTAGCCAAAGTCATACCACAAGGATATCATGCTGACTGTTTGGTGGTCTGTGATCAGTTTCATCCGTTACAGTTTTTGACTGCAGGCGAAACCATTACGGTGAATAAGTACTGTCAACAAATGAATGAAATGCACCAGAAACCTCGACAACAGAACCCAGGATTATCCAACAGAAAAGGCCCAATTCTTCTCCACGAAAATGCCCGACCGCATGTTGCTAAACCGCCTCTGCAAAAGTTGAACGAATTAAGCCTACAAACTCTGGGTCATCCGCCATACTCTCCAAATCTCTCACCTATCGACTAACACTTTTTTAAGCATTTCGATAACTTTCTGCGTGAAAAATGCTTAAAAAATCTAAGCGATATCAAAAACGCCTTCATCGTCACCAGAACACAAGATTTTTACATTACTGGCATAAAAACACTTGTTTTGCGTTGGCAAAAGTGTGTTGATTCTGATGGTGCTTATTTCGATCAATAAATTTTTGTTTGAGCCGAAATATGGTCATCTGAGTTTAAAAGTAAAAAGAAACCGTAAGAACTTTCTTGTCAACCTGATAGATTTTAAACAAATGTTGTTGTTGTTCTTCTTCTTCTTCTTCTTCTTCTTCTTGATGATGATCATCATCATCATGAAGAAGAAGAAGAAGAAGAAGAAGAAAAAATTCAGATTAGCTCGTTTGATGTGACTTTGCGTACCAAAGTGCATAGTGCTTCAAAGCAAACTAATCTAGCACAGAGAACACACCGCTTATCTTTCTTTGGCTCAGAAGTTTCAAATAAATCTAAAGTCTTCTTTATTGCAGCTAAAGGCCAGACACCCCAGTTCGTACATGTTTCATTTCCGTTCTTTTGATGACTATCAGCTTTGCTCGAAAGGTAACTTAGTTCCGTATTTGCCATCGGCATCAGGAGACAGAGGGTAATTTAAAGAAAATTGCGATTTCAAAAAGTAATATCGCCCGATTCGAATTCCATATTGGTTTTGTCACGATAAACCATGGTAATTTATCTGATCACAATCTGCCCTTTATCTCTATCCACAAACACTCTCCTTCACACATATATATGACGCATATATCTATCTATCTAACTTAATACCTTGATTTGAGCCCAAAACAATAAATGTTAAGGGGTCATAGTAGGGGTCAAAGTTAAAAAAAAATTACCTCTGCGGTCTCTACCAAATTACCCAGACAATTTCTGGTCTAAACATTTGAAATTTGACATAAAGGGTATTCAGAGATAAGACAAGTTTTTAATCGGTTCAGGTCGACAATTTTTAGTTACTAATATATAAATGTATGTATGTATGGGTGTATGTATGTATGTATGTATATTTGTGTGTGTGTATATGTGTATTGGGGTGGAGAGGGCTCCCGTAAGCCGTGGTGAAGGCAACCTTTCTAGGAGAAGCAAATCTCTGATTTAAAAAACCATAAAGCGGAAGACCATTACCCGCATTAAGCTGGTCTGCAGTTTAATTTGTTCCTGGCTATCTTGCTCTTGCTTGTTGCTGGATCTCAACATTTTGAACCGAGAGAGAGACTTAGCTGTCGTACAAAGCTAAGACTCTGTAACATCATCTTTGTATAGATACTCCCTCAGGTATTTGGGCTCATAGATTTTAAATGTCTGAGGGAGTGGCACTCGTCTGACAAGACGTTGCAATCAATCAAATCAAATGTATGTATGTATGTATGTATGTTTGCATGTTTGCATGTCTGCCTAAAACTTTCGACAGAGGCGACGGATTTTTACAAGATCAGTATCGTTTTGAAGTTCGACCTTTCAGAAGACAAATATCGAAAAAATTGGCTAAAAATATTAATATCTTCACCTTCAACTGGGCACTTTTCTACAGGAGGGATCCCTTTTTTCGCCGATATTTTCGAAAGTCATCCTCCCCTTTCGATTGTCTAGGCTTAATTTTAACCTACGGCACTTCAGGTTTCGCGGTGGTCGTAACAGAAAAGATGTCAGGTTTTTCCTCCGTTCTTTTCCTCCTTCGCAGTACGGGTTCGAGCCTGCCTTCCACTTTTTTTTTTTTTTTTTTTGCTCAACATACACATCTAAACGCTCGGGCAACGCCGGGCTGAAATGCTAGTTTATCTATAAAAAATGAAAGCGTGTGTGTGTGTGTGTGTGTGTGTGTGTGTGTCTGTCTGTCTGTCTACATTTCCATACACAATAACTCTGTCAATGTTCAGTCTACAGACTCGAAATTTAATATACAGGGTATGGAGATTTGGGAAAATCTTTGTAATCCGTTTTCGGCCAGAAATTTGGCTGTTAAGGAGTCAAAGTTCAACGATTTAATCTTTGAGAATTCTACCAAACTCCTCCGCCAATTTTGGGTATAAACAATTGAAATTTTAGATATAGGTTACTCCGACATGGATCTGACTAAATAACTCAACTTGAGCCCAAAATAATAAATCTAATAAAATAAATAAATAGGGGTAATGTTAAAAAAAATTGACCTCTGTGGTTTCTACCAAATTACTCAGACAATTTCTGGTCTAGATATTTGAAATTTTACATAAAGAGTATTCAGAGACAAGGCAAGCTTTTTAATCGGTTTGGGTCGAAAATTTGAGCTACCAATATATAAATGTATGTATGTATGTTTGCATGTCTGCCTAAAACTTTCGACAGCGGCGACGGATTTTCACAAGATTAGTATCGTTTTTAAGCTCGACCCTTCAGATGACAAATACCGAAAAATTGGCTAAAAGCATTAATTTCTTCACCCTCAACTTTTCTGCAGGGAGGGTCGCTTTTTTCATCGATATTTTCGAAAGTCATCCCCTCTTTTCGATTGTTTAGCCTTAATTTAAACCGACGTCACTTCCGATTTGGCGGTGGTCGTAACAGCAAAGACGTTGCGTTTTTTTTTTTTTTTTTACACAGTGATCACCACTTATCAAGGCCCGGAAGCCACTCAGGGATAAGGGTTATTGCAAGTACATTACGTTAGTGTGGAGATTTGATGAAGTGTTTACTTAAGGGGGCGGTTCATTAGGAATTTGTTAACATTGGACTTGAAGACATCCAAGTTGTAGTCCGGTGGGTACAGAGTTCCACAGGCGAGCAGTTCTAAGAAAGAAGCTTTGTTCATGGAATCCGCGTTTTGATTTAGGCACAGATATAGAGTGGGGGAAATTTTTCATAGTGGATTCAGCTAGACGGGTGTTTTTCGTGAAAGATTGGCGAGGGGGGACCAGAGATTGGAGTTCAGAGTTTTCCCCGTTCTTTTCCTCCTTCGCGGTATGGGTTCGAGCCTGCCTTCCTACTACCACTTTTTTTTTTTTTTTTGCTCAACATACACCTCCAAACACCCGGGCAACGCCGGGCTGAAATGCTAGTATGTGTATAAATGTGTAAATATATATACGTATACATAGACACACATATACAGATATACAGGCATACCCATATGTATACATATATATACATACATATGCATATATACTTATATATACATATATATGTGCATTTATATACATAATAGCAGGCCGCCTAGCATTGCCTGGTAAATATTATATTTTAATTAATGCAGAATTTTTTTATTTATCATAAACAGAAATACCGTAAATATTAAACGTAACGTTAACTTTCTTTTAAAAAAATAAATAAAAAAAAACAAAAAAAAACTGCATGCGAGTTTTCTTACTTTTTGTAAATACTTTTTCTTACTTCTTTTAAGTAAAAAAAAAAAGAAATACTTGAGCAGAGATTGAAACCAAAACCTAAAGACAGTGCATCAACTACGATGACCATTAGACCAGCTTGACACGATCTATACAAAGTGTTTACTCAACCTACTTATTCTTAACATAAAAGAAACTGTCATGTTTTCCGGCCGCGCATGCGCAATCGTGAAACAGTTGACAAACAGATAAAAATCAGACGACACTCACATACAAATTTTCCAATTTTTACCCCTTACCAGCCCTTTTTCCGGATGAACACGGATTAAGAAAGTTTTTTACATGTCTGAATACCCTATATACCAAATTTCATGTTTGAAGATAAAAAAATTCGCTGAGTATATAGGTTGAGAAGTGTCCTCACACACACAAGCATTCTCACTTTTATAGATATTCTAACAGGCTGCCCGGCATAGTCCGGTCATACAGGGTGACCCAAAAATATGGGCCCCAACTCTAATTAGGCCTCGTTTCTTAGTGTTTTGTACGAACGAAATGAAACTCTGGTGATAACTAGTTTATTATATTCAAAACATCACATCAAAACACTCGGGTCTTTGGCTATTTTTTTCTCCGTTCTACACCATATGTTCTAGATGGCCTCCATTTAGCTTTTGTTTTTTTGGGGGTCACCCTGTAAAATGCACATGAATATTGCATTTTAATTAAATTAATTAATCAATTATTATATACAGAAATACTGTAGATATTAAACGTAACGTAAATTAAAAAATAAAAAAAACGAAAAAAAAACGGAATGAAACC
Organism: Euprymna scolopes; assembly: GCF_053919585.1. Taxonomy (NCBI): domain Eukaryota; kingdom Metazoa; phylum Mollusca; class Cephalopoda; order Sepiida; family Sepiolidae; genus Euprymna; species Euprymna scolopes. The sequence goes on from NC_136482.1 coordinate 144,368,421, forward strand.
AAGACATGTGCATGCGAGTTTTATGTTTTTTTTTTCTAAACAGTTCACTTCTTGTAAGTAAAAGAAAAAAATATGAGAGCTGAGATCGATATCAAAACCTAAAGTCAGTGAGTCAAGTACGATAATCATTAGACCAACTTGATATGATCTTCACAATGTGTTTTCAAATCAACTGAAATTTAACATCTATCCTGTTTCACGACTGTCGTGAAACAGTTGGAAAAAGATTTAAAAATCCGATCACTCCCACGTACCAATTTTTCAATTTTGAGCGCTTAGCAGCCCTTTTTCCGGATGAAAAGCAATTAAAAAGTTTTCCATATGTCTGAATACTCTATTACCAAATTTCAAGTATGTCCATCAAAAATTCCTTGAGTATATAGGTTGAGAAGTAAATAAAGGGTTCCGTTCAACATTTCTATCCAAATTATGGAGTTCGACAGAAACATTCCAGAGTTCGACACGATACATCTGAAGAAGGTCAGAGGCTACATCAGCCGAAATGTTGTGAAAATGATACTCAAGATGAGAACAGTAGTTCGAAGAATCTAAATTATGCGGGCGACTATTAATGTTTTGATAATTGCAAGGTTTAGACTAAAAATATATATATATATATAAAAATATAAATTAATAAATTAATACTTTATACTTTAATGACAACACTAACGTCAGTACGAGTGATAATACATGTAACAGTTTCTCAGATCAGTTAAGTCGATTTTCTTTGTATTATTTCGATTATTCGCTTGACTATTCTCATCTTGGTTATTATTTCCACAGCGTTTTGATTGATGTAGCCCCCAACCTACTTCAGATGCATCTTTGCAAACTCGAGAATCTTTACATCGAACTCTCAGAACCTATACGAAATTTCAAACACATTTATTGACAAAATTTTTTTTAAAAGTGCAATGAAATCATATAAATACATGGAAGATATCGCATCTATGTACAGTTTGATCGTTTGTTCAAAGTTATTTTGAACCTGGATGTAGTAGGTATCGTTACAACCTCATCATACAAACTACCAGGTGGAGATGTGACCGACCTTAGTCGTAAGCCCAAAACACGCACATGCCCCTGAAAACAGATCCATGATACCTTGCATATTTCTCTCACTATGGACCAAAAGAACATCTGCATAGAGCAATTCACGAACCAGGTGCTGAAAGACCGTTGTCGAAGCATGAAAACGACGAAGATCAAAGATTTTACCTGTGGTTCTGAAAACAATCCTTAAAGACATAGGAAAGGATAGTTGCAAAATAAATAGAAAAAAAATGTAGGCGCTTGTATATCACTCAGTTTCACGCCATTGTCAACTGAGATGGGTTCTGATAGACATCCATTGAAATTTTGGCGAGCATTCATATAACCACAGAAATTGAGGTAGTATCCCAACTTTCCCAGAATTGTCCATAGGGCATTTCTGTTCACCGTATTAAATGCCTTGATTAAATCAACAAAAACCTGATAAAGCCGAACATGGTGTTCAGGACATTTCTCATGTTACTGCCGCACTGATAGCAAGTAACATTATAATAATAAGAATAATATGCATATATATATATATATATATATATATATATATATATATATATATATATATATATATATATAAGTTTAATAGTTAAAGTTAAATTCTCCAAATCAAAATACAAACACTTATATTTAAGTTACGTATTTTTTGTTTGAAACAAGAATTACATACAGAGAAATTATTTTTATCTCCTTAATCCATGGATTTTCAATAATGACATAACATCAAAGGAAATGAAATGCGGTTAGCAAAATGTTTAGCTATGAATAAACAAGTATTTTGTTTTTCAGCACATATATTGAATATGTTATTTGAATGGTGACTATTAGTTATAGGAGAAGGAATTTCATACAACCTGGGCAGTCCATTATCAGAATGAATTCAATATTTTCCGGGGTATTACTGCCAGGTCGGAGGAGTAGTGATCCAGGGGAAAAATCAGTAACCCGATATATCAAGAATGTTTGGTTGTCCCATACTGTTATTTCGAAGGGCATACGAAGTGGTCGTCCTCGTCGGTGATATAAAGATGCGTTGGTAGAAGAAATCCAAAATCCTTGCGGATGCGGAGGTAGTGCATCCGGTATTGAATCAATGTTCCATTCCATAGGATATATTTCCGTCGATAATGAAATTCGACGTTGAGTTATATATGTACATTTCGAGTGCGGGAATCTAACCAATCTAAGACCTGCTAATTTCGAAGATTATTTAGAGAGAGTATTTATGTGTGTTGGGAAGATATATATATATATATATATATATATATATATATATATATATATATATATATATATAGAGAGAGAGAGAGAGAGAGAGAGAGAGAGAGAGAGAGAGAGAATGTGTATGAAATGTAATGTTACACCGGGAACCAACACGCAAACGAAACAAAGAACAGGAAAAACCTTCAAAGATCGATATTGCCTTTACAACATTTTTATATATGTATTGTAATCAATACACAAATAAAAATGTTGTAACATGCAATATCGATCATTTAAAAGAAAATCAGCAACTACCAAATAATGATAGCCCGTTGGAAAATGAACATCAGGAATTATGGCACGTAGATGTCAATTGACAAAGCCACGTGTCATTACGTGTTATTGTCTATGGATTTTCAACTTCATGTGAGTGTTTCCTGCCGAATAGGTTGTTTAACGATTGATGACAGAAGTTTGGCTTAGTCAATTGACATTTCTCCGTGCTATCCCTTTTAATAATGTCTTGGGTGTGCAGTTTCTTTTAAATGTCTGATATGTTTAGAGTAAATTATCGATACAATAAGTTAATGCGTTTATTGATTATGACGTCAACGCATCGAATTAATTTTGCAATACCTTATTCGTTTTTTTCTGTGTTTTTTTTTAATTAATTCTAGAAAAAAATCTCTTTATGATAATTGCTTCAATATCAGATGGGAACCAAATAAACATTAAAACTATCCGATTGCAGTTGAAATAAAAAATGAATTTAAAAAATCTGAGCCCACAATGAATGACATGATTTATTTTCAGAATTAATTCGTTTGGTTTTGTCGGTTTTACGGCGTATCAACCTTTTTTGAATTATTCCATGCTAGAACATAGCATATACTCTAAATTTTCGTTACGTATGATTTATAAAACGTACATTGCTATTTTGTCCATCGCCAGGACGGAGGGTTGTTCATACCTTTTCCTTAAATATTATTGTGAAAAACAAATCTAATGAGATCTGAAATCACCATTGTCGTTTCTATAGCCTTCGATAGTATCCATTAAACCAATAACACACCACCGCGAAAATTTCCGATATTAGACAAAGGAAAGCATCCATAGCACGTGATTCATCGGAGTTATTCTTGCTTTAGATAAGTTGCCCTACTAACCCTTCTCATCAGAAACCTGCTCTACACTTACCCCTAGAGCTGATAAGGACCAAATATGTGTACATGAAAATTAAACCAAACTAATTCCGCAGCTTGTGTCAGTAACCACTGAGCCACTTGCAAAGTCAAGATTGACTCTTGGAAGACAAATTAGTAATAAAACCGTTACTGTCATTATCAGCCATGAAAATGAGCATCCGTTAAATCAGTGTAAAAATGTCAATGAATGATGTCTTCGATTTCTCCATTGGAAAATTACTAAAGGAATCGCAGGAATTCCAAGGCCAGATTACTTGAAACATTATATCCATCCTACAAAACTTGGGGAGAAATTCTTATCAGAACCACCTCCTCCCTTAACTCACCTACACACCATCTCCCTCTAAAATATTCGACACTGATTTCAGATAGCCAGTCTTATACCCTGCAAGAAGAGCAATGCGGCAAGTAAGTCCTTCCCCCCTCTCGTTTCATTATAGCCCCCATTTTCTCTCTCTCCCCCTCTCCCCCCTCTCTCTCTCTATCTATCTATCTATCTTTCTTTCTTTCTTCATCCTCCCATCTTTCTGTCTCTCCCTCCGCTTCAATCCCTGGCGTGCATGATTAACAGTCAAGAGTATCATAAGCGATGAACCAGATGCGGCCAGTACATGGGCAACTAGCCGTATCTTCATTTGTAATTGATCACAGAAACTGATGAATATAAATTTCGTTCCACACACTCGAAGTTCTGTCATGCAGTCAAATGTACATGTTAGAATATCCACACTCTTTCTCTATCTATCTATCTATCTATCTATCTATCTATCTATATATCTATCTATCTATCTATCTATCTATCTATCTATCTATCTATCTATATATATATATATATATATATATATATATATCAACAATAGACCTTACATATATATATGTAGATCAACAATAGAACTTATATATATATATATATATATATATATATATATATAAATTAAAAATAAACATTCACTCTGACTGACGCTAAAAGCATTTAATAAGAATAAATGTTTAATTTCAACTTGTATCTCTCACGGTTTGCGGTAGCCTAGTGGTTCGGGTCCTTGCTAATGAAGCCAGACATGACTTCTGTTGCCGGGGCTCGAGTCTCTCGACTGACGTTAATCGTGACACCCTGCACTGATGATTCCCGAAAGGATGAAACACTAGTGTCTGTAGGTATTAAATAATAATAATAATAATAATAATAATATATATATATGTTTTTAAAGTTTGGTTTTGAAATGTCGTTACTTTTAATGTATACCGTTTTCGTTTAACAGGTCTAGATTGTTATTTTAAAACCAGTCCCCGTTAATTTTGAGTTAAGCTCAATGTATCTATTTAATAGGTGCAGAGCATATATAGTTGAAAATTCAAAGACTTACGTTCTTTTTATATAACCTTCGTTTATATCCTGGATTTTTTTCCATTACAACTTTTTCATTAATGGGTAGGCAATTTTACGATTCATGTGTCCATAAAAATATCCTGTCCCCACCAACTTCTTCAGATGTTTATCCATTAGATTTTTACAACAAAAGGTATATTTTTAACATGCTGAACATCGTATTCGGGTAAAAAGATTTCCAAAGCCATGCCTCCTCACTTTCTCTATCTTTTGGTGTTATGTGAAGATAGTTTTCCGTTTTAACCCGTAGTTTCGTATTTTTATTTTTATTTATTTTTTATTCATTAATTATTTATTTTTGTTTTAATTTCCCCTTTTTCTATTTGTTTTTTCCTAATTATCATATACTTTTATATAATTTTATTTCTACATTTATGCGCGTTTATTTTAATATTCCTGTTTTGCTTGGTGTTTGAATTCGTATTATTACTCGATCCTTCTTTTTTAAAGGGGGGGGTCACTCTCATGGAATTATTTTTTTTATATCGAGGATTACCTCCCTTTCATCTTTTATCTTTCCTTATATTATACGTATCGTTTTTTTTTTGGGGGGGGATTAAAACAAAATTGGTCAAAGAGAAAATTATTCTCAACTCGCATTTAGGTAAAAATGCCCTCTCGTATAAATAATTGAATTGATTCTTAAAGTATTGCAAAACAAAAACAAATGAAGAAAAGACACACACACACACACACACACACACACACACACACACACACACACACACACACACACACACATATATATATATATAAGTGGCCTAGTCGATTTATGTACGAAAATTTTCTACCAAACTCCTCTTTGAATATTTGATTTATAGAGTTGAAATTTAATATATAGAGTATTTGAAACTGTAGCACACTTTCGATTTGGTTTTAACCAGCAAAAGTTAAACAGTCAAAATTGAAAACCAAACGGTTGACCTTGGCGTGGTTATTCGAATAAAACATTGCTCCTGCAAAAGTAAACATTCATTGCTGAAATCGCTTAATTTTCAACTTTTCATGTCAATCTATCGGTAACTCAGACGGTCAACGACGCTGCAGAGATAAATAACGACTGCTGCTGAAATGCTAAACTTTCTGGTGTCGATTCTAGCAGATGATGCGTAAGTTGTATTCTTTATAACTTTTGAAATCATTACTATATATTGAATAATAATTAATAGAGAATTAGCTCTAAAATAACATTGACCAACACATTTTTGGTAGCCAAGGTTTCTAAACCGATTTAGACTAATTTGAGGTGCTGATTCAGAAAATCATTAATCATTATTTTTTCTCACCAGGTACAGTTGTTGAGATATTTGCTATTTTATACCTTTTTTTTACCTTAAAATTAGCTGTTTTGCCTCTCTGTTTTAAACCCATTATCTCCCCTTAAGTTACTCTTAATTAAAAAGTTACTTTCTTCCTAATTTACTCTTCCAGTTGGTCTTTACTTCCTTTTTGCAACCACTGGCAACACAGTACGCCTTTTTCTTTTTTATCCGCTCCCATCTCCGACATCAACGGTATGTTTTACTCATTACTTCTTCTGGACAATGTGTTTGTTTACTTTGTTATACAACGTGACATTTCATGTTCTATTTCTTTACGAACTTATTCTGTCTTTCGAGTTCTTTATCTCCTTTATTTTTTCTACCCTCGTTTTGTTGTTATTGTTTTTACTTTCTCATTTTATCTCTCAGTCTGTACTTTTTCTCCTTAAATAAATATACCTGTGGGTTATGTCTTCAGAGTCGTTATTATTTAGAATAGTTTATCTTACTATGAAGCGTATGTGCGTGCACCAACAGTACATTAGGCGTGTTTCTATATACATTCTAGCTTCACAATTACAATTGTAGGTTGTTATTATGATGCATGTTAATTGATTATGACATCACAAACCTTAAAGTAAAAGTCAAATTTGCTATGTAATGAGGTATGTATTTGGACACTGAGTAGTAAATAGGTCTACCGATTGTGGCATGTCGTTGTTGTTGTTGTCTGGGTCGAAGTAAGGTTTATTCTCTTAATGTTAGGAATTCATTTTTAAGTAACACAAGAAATAATTAATCTGCATTATTTCACTTTCGTTGCAGACTTTGGGAGCAAAAATTAAGAATGGCTACATCATCTCCTCGGCGTCGTTGTTTAAACAATCCAATTTGCGGATTTGCGGGGAATATACGTTGCAATCCATAGGGATCAGTGAATTTATGAAGTGTGCTTATCTTGTTTACTTCAAAGTAATGTTGGGTGATCAAGATAAGGCATGGGCACCCCATATTGTGTGCAAGCAATGTGTTGAGCATCTTCGACAGCGTACAAAAAGGGTAGAAAGTCACTCCTCTTTGGTATTCCACTGGTCTGGCATGAACCGAAAAACCATTTCGATAACTACTATTTCTGTGCAGTTAAAACAAAGGGAATCAACAGGAATAACATGAATTCGTTGGTTTATTCAAACCCCAAGTGTGCAATTAGGCTAATTTCACACTGCAATGAAATACCTGTTCCAGTGTTTAAAGGCTTGCCAGAATTGGAGTTGCCTGGTTCTGAAGAAGACCAAGCATCTGTTTTGTTTACTGACGATAGTGAAGCCACTGTTTCAGATGTCGGTTTTTCCCCTTCTTCACTACCACAGCTTTTTTCTCAAGTAGAACTTAATCATCTGACTAAAGATATTAACCTTACCAAAAGATCTTCAGAACTTTTTAGATTCAAAACTCAAAGAAAAAAATCTACTTCAGCCTGGAACACTCATAACCTTCCATAGAAAACTTCATATTGAATTGTTGCCATATTTCCCTCAGGAAAACGACATAGTATATCGCAACGACGTTGCTGAATTGCGACAGCTTGGTGTCGAACAGTATTATTCTAAAGGTTGGCGCCTTTTTATAGACAGTTCCAAAAGAAGCTTAACATGTGCTCTTCTTCACAATGGCAAGTCACATAGATCAGTTCCTCTGGGCCATTGAATGACCCTCAAAAAATATGATGAAATCAAATTTGTTCTGAAAACGATTTCATATAGATGGCACCAATGGATCAAATGTGTCGATTTAAAAATGGATTAAAAAAATGTTGCCTTTTACATTCGATTCAGAGTTATTGATTTATACTTGTACAATTCTCGATGCTTTGGCAGACAGGGCTTAATAATACTTAAAAAGATCAAATGTTTTTAACATGTCATAATCACGGTTTCATGTGCTTTGCGATTGTTAGATGGCGTACTTCCGGGTCAAATATAAGGTTCAAATGATAAGGTTTTAAAAAAAGGAAGTTGTCATTAAGTTGTTGCAATGTAAACATATAACCAAGTTAAGCCAGGCTAAATCCCCCCCTCACACACAAACACACAGAGACACACACAGAGACACACACACACAGACACACACACAGACACACGTACACACACAGACACACACATATATTAATATGTATGTATATATATATATATATATATATATATATATATATATATATATATATATATATATATATTGGGGTGGAGAGGGCTTTGGGGTGTAGAGAGCTCCCGTAAGCCGTGGTTAAGCAACCTTTCTAGGAGAGGCAAATCTCTGATTTAAAGAAAACATAAAGCGGGAGACCAGTACCCGCATTAAGCTGGTCTGCAGTTTAATTTGTTGCTAGCTATTTTGCTCTTGCTTGTTGCTGGATCTCAACATTTTGAACCGAGAGAGACTTAGCTGTTGTACAAAGCTAAGACTCTGTAACCTCTGTAACATCTTCTGTGTATAGCATTTGTCTATTAAAATGATCCTGTGGTGATGGAAGTAATTTTCGGGCTCATGGACTTTAAGTGTCTGAGGGAGTGGCACTCGTTTGACAAGACGTTGCAATCATCATATATATATATATATATATATATAAATATTAATATACGATATATATATACATATAAATATGTATATATTTATGTACATATTAATATATATATATATTATGTTTTTGCAACCATAGGTATATATTAATATATGTATATATATATATGCATATTACAATAGAAAAATGCGAGCATGAAAAGTGATATGGTTAAGCTTAAACATGGAAAAGAAAAGGACAACATATTCTAGTAAAAAATATAATAAATTTATAATTTAAAACACTGCCGCATTAAGAATTGATTATATAATGCTAAATTTAATTTAGAAAAATCTTAATGCTTCAATATCTGAAGTTATATATTTTCTATTGTAGTCCATGATTTTTCCAAGCTTCCAATAAATTCACTTGTTCTTTGTTTAATTATACTCTTATTTTTTTGCCCACGTAAACATAACATATGTATTAACAATGTACGGCACTCTTCTGCTTTCAATAAAATCTCCCTAATTATTTCCCTTTCATTCTTTCATTCTCTCTGTTTTACTTGTTACTTCTCTTTTCGCGAGAGCGGTGAATTGATAGCACTAGTAGTCGCTGAAGCGACGTGGTTGCTATGAAAACCAGTCATAAAAAATATCGCTCACCTCCTTACGTTTTTCGATTTTGAACCAGTAAATTCGTTATAACTTTTGTTTTACTGATCGAAAATTGAATTTTATTTTTCACAATGTAGCTGAGAAAGTGAATCTATAAACTGTAATAATTGGTTAAAATTTGGTCGAAAAATGAGTGAGCGGAAGTTTTAAAACAGTTCTACATGACTAATACTGCCACTTAACCATATATTCAAACACGGTAGTGTTTGAATGATATATATATATATATATATATATATATATATATATATATGTGTGTGTGTGTGTGTGTGTGTGTGTGTGTGTGTGTGTGTGTGTGGATACGGCTGGGCACTGTGGGATATATATATATATATGTGTGTGTGTGTGTGTGTGTGTGGATACGGCTGGGCACTGGGTTAGTAGGGTAATGGCACTTCGGATCGAATCGATGTTTGAACACAGAATCATCGTCTGATGAAGTCTTTGTTAGGATGAATGTTTTTGCATAAAACCCCCCAGCTATTTGATTATAAATCGATAAATATTGAACTTAAAGAAAAAATTAGATTGATATTCAAAAACGTTAATCGTTTTTAAAAGGGAACCACTTTCATTGTACCCTTCCCTCTTTACGTGGTCTAATGAATACTTAGACGCAACACTCTCGGCTATCGTGTTCTTTTGATTACATTGAAAAGCAAAAGTGAATGTTCTTGTGTCTGATTTGGCTTGTTTGAATGTCGGATGATTTAAATAAATTTAAAATGTTGACCTCTGAGCTGAGGAATAAACAGTTTAAGACGTGTGCGTGTACGATTTATCATACGTATACGAATCAAAGACAGAAGGCGTAAGGACGTGATATAAGTGCGATTCACAAAAGGGTCCAGACCAACCTCATCACCATTTTTTTTTTTACTTCACCTTCATCGCCGATGAAATAAAACGAACAAAGAAATTCGTTTTTTAAAAATTTTATTGTTTGTTGGTCCTTCGACCTGTAAATTTACCCTTACCCGTTGGTCTGTCCACAGTTTTCTGGAATAAAAAAGTAACAGAACGGATTTTCCACGACAACTCCGGTTGCTCCTCCCCCCTAGGGGAGCCTTTCAGGTTAAAATGGCTAAAATTGACACTTTTGTGCTTATTAAAAAAAATTGATGCCTTGGATTTTTATAAAACTTTCTGAAAAGTTGTAATTAACTGATTTCTATATAATTTGGTTTGTCTATATTTCGCGATAACTCTTGGGTGTGCCCCAGGGGCTCTTTTAGGGCTAATAAAAACACTCCATTTTTGGGAGTATTTTATCATATTTGTCCAAAATTTGCTGTGTATGTCTATTTAGCAGTTTTGCATGGTGCTGAACTGAAATTTAAATATGTTAAGGCCTTGGGGACTTTTGGGGCTAAATGAGAGGGGGTAAATGATGGATTTAGTCATTTCTTTTTTTGCATGGTGTAGAACTCAAATTTACATATGTTAAGGCCTAAAACTGCCCTGTTTGTTCATTTTTACCAGGATTTGACGTCCCCTGGGGACTTTTGGGGCTAAATGGGGGAGGAGCAAATGCTGAACTCACGGGGTATCTTGCATGCTTCACTTTTTTAAAAAAATTTTTGTTATAAAGGTGTGTTTGTTTTTTCACTACCAACTAAACTATCTTTCTTGGCGATACTTTTTTTACGGAATGGGGGAATAGGAATAGTTCCTAGGTACATGGATTGCCTTGAGCTTGACTGAAACGCTGAACCACGTGACGTGAGAATGATTTTTAGTTCACATAATGCAACAATTTTAGTGAAGCTAGAACAACGTGCAATTTTCCTGATACTTAGGGACACTACAGCCTGCTGGTATACGCTGTGAGGACTTTTATTTGAGGAAATCAGACTGAAATAGTTAAGATAGTACTCGTTATGCATTTCTATGTAATCTGAAAAAAAAAAGAAAGAAAAAAGACACGTACTATTTCGTCAGAGTTTATGTAGGCATTTAATCCACATTAACTCTTTGCACTTGTATAATGTTACACTACAAGTTCTAGTGAAGTTTTTAATCCGGAATTTATTTCATCTAAATATCTTATCAACTCTTAGGATTAATTCGTGTTTTTTTCTGTTTTTTT
>NC_136482.1:144382350-144502350 GCF_053919585.1 Euprymna scolopes
GAAAAAAAGGTACTGAATACATGTCAAAAAACACCATTTGAACAGTAAAATTTGGAGGAGGATCCATTATGATCTGGAGTTGTTTTAGTGAAAGACGTGTAGGAAAAGTGGAAATAATAAAAAGAAAAATGAATGGAACACTTTATAGGTGTATCTTGGAAAAAACCTTAAAGAAAGTGTGGACTTGCTCAAATTGAAATCAGGCTGGATCTTTCAACATAATAACGATTCAAAACACACTGCGAAACTCACACAAAATTGCATTAATTCAAATAAAGTAAATATTTTAAAGTGGCCTAGTCAATCTCCTGATCTCAACCACCTATAGATAATTTCCGGGTAAAATTGAAATTACGGGTCCATAGAAGAGAACCTTCAAATCTGCGAGAATCGGAGAGAATTTGTGTAGAAGAATGGATTAAAATAATACAAGACCCATGTAAGAAGTTCGTAGGAGATTACTTAAAACGTCTGCATGCTGTAATCAACAATAATGGTTATGCTACAAAATGCTAGATATTATTTTGTAAATGTGTTGTAAACTTTTGCGTTGATAATGAGCTTCGCATTTTCAGCCAATTAAGTAGCGGGTGCGATTATTTATGACAGTAATCACCGCTATAACTGTGCAAAACTCCTTTTTGAAATAAGTATCTATCTGAAGATGTCGTAGTTAAAACAAAAACATTTATTCCACATCATAGACTATGCTAATATATATATATATATATATATATATATATATATATATATATATATATATATTAGTGTTGGAACGATTAATCGGAATCGAGAATCAGAAAAATCGGAGCTTTTTGTGGGTATCGTAATCAGTATCGGAAAAATTAGAGCCCATTTTCCAATGCCAAAAACGATTCCTTAAATTATCTTTTTTATTTGTTTTGGTTTAAGAAACATCTTCCACGCTTATAGTGATAATAAAATAATGAATATTTATTAATTTAAACTTCCGATAAGACTAACATCTCTTGATAACCCCCTCACAAGTGTGTGTTTTACGTTTGAGAAAATATAGGCACATTAAATATGTGGTTTTACAGTAATAGGGATAAAATAACTCTTTTATAGTTAAATATTTAGAAATTTTTAAAGAATCGGATTTGGAATCAGTAATTGTATCGGAATCGGGAAAAATATTGGAATCGTCCCATCAGTAATATATATATATATATATATATATATATATATATATATATATATATATATATATATATAACTACTTAATTTACTCACATAAAATTAATATACGAAAGTATAGATTTATGCGTAAACTTTAAGTATTTACTTCAAAAGTGCTCAATACGTAGGTATATTATATAAAAACGATACGTGGTCTATTATATAAAAACGTAGCTATATTATATAAAAACGATAAACAACCACAGAATTCGCGCATAAGCCTGAAGAGTCCTAGAGTGGAAGAAACGCCGAATATTCAGTGTAGCTTAATCGCCATATATATTTTATAAATTACTATATATATATATATATATATATATATATATATATATATATATATATATATATATATATATATATATATATAATAAGAATTACAGTTAAGTTTACCAAAATTAATATTTATAAAGTAATCTCAACCAGATGTAAAAGCTCGATAAAACGAAATAGCAGGGCTTATAATAAGAACAAGTAGTTAATAAAACATGTTAAAAAACACTTTGAAAAAGAGTTAAAAACATATTTAATATTAAAAAGTAAATACTAAATAAGTGGATAGTCCTTTATCTGGGGAGTTTCGAAGAAATACTTATCTTCTCATCAGAGAGTAGGATTTATCAAAATGCGGGATCGGAATTTGCTTGCAAAAGTATTAAATGAAACTACAAGTAATTTATAGATTTTACTTGATAACAAAAAGCGAAGCAGAGGTAATCAGGTGAATAAAAAAGTGATTTCACGTGAATGGACAGTCTGGTGAAGGGTATTATATCCAATGACGGTAAAATCCAAAGATGCAGAATCCAAGAAAGTTAGTTAAATTTCCATTCGCACAAGTAAAATCCAAGGGAATAGCGTAATTGGAAGATGATCCAAAGTAATCCAAAAGGCAGAAATCCGTGGAATAATGAACAAATAGGTACAAGGAAACAGGAATGAATTCCAATATATTATTAAAAGAAAGATAAAATGTGCGTAAATTTTTTTCCTCTTATTCAGCCTTGCCTCGACAGTCGATAAAATGTATAAATTTTTTTTTTTTTTTTTTTTTTTTGCTCACGAGTGTATATTCCTTGGTTTCTTGAGATTGATATATATATATATATATATATATATATATATATATATATATATATATATATATATATTAGCAGGGTAACTAAACGTTGCCCGGGATTGAATGATGATCAACGAAGGTTTCACACAAATATATTTGTCATCAAAATCAATGAAAACGCTAATTTTTCAATCAAATCGATTAATTGTCTGCTCTAAGCATAGACCCATCGTGATGCACCTGTATGAAGCTTCATGTGCGACTGGAAGTGACTAAGTCCGCAATATTTTGCAGTCTACATTGCACTGTAGAGAACCTGCTGTTGAATTTATTAAATTATTTTTTATATAATGACTTGCATTAAAGTTTAAAATGAAAAAGTCAAGTATCATGCTTCAACTGTGTTCAAAACAGAAACATTCATTTCGAATGCGCCCTTACCATATCAAATCGCCTACTGTTGATTTTATGTGTAGAGCCTTTCGGCTTGTGTGGTAATAAAACTTTTCAAATTCACTTGTGTTGTTAGGCTGTGTTACCTTCTTTCATCGCATTATTTTGATTATCGATTGTCGATTCTTATTGAATACATTTCGATAAAAAACCTACCTAAGAAAACTGCCAGGCACATAAAGCACCTTCATGTGAAATTTCATAAAATCGACCCAGCCGTTTATGAGTCCATAGGGAACGAACTCATAGACATAGAGACAAACAGACAGACAGACAAAGTTCTTTTCGTATATCAGGTTGACAAGAAAATACTTGCAGTTTTTAATTTTCAAATTCAGATCCACATATCTTGGCTGAAACAATAATTTATGGATTGAAATCAGCACCATCAGAATCAACACAATTTTGTCAACGCAAAACAAATGCTAATAATGTAAAAATCTTGCGTTCTGGTGACGTGAAGTCACTGAAAACGTTTTTAATATCGCGTAGGTTTTTCAAGCATTTTTCACGCAGAAATTTGTCGAGATGCTTGAAAAAGTGGTAGTCGGTAGATGAGAGGCGTGGAGAGTATGACGGATAAGGCAGAGTTTCATATCCCAATTTGTTCAACTTGTACAGGATCGATTTAGCAACGTGCAGTTGGGCATTGTCGTGGAGGTGTATTGGGCCTTTTCTGTTGACTAATTCTGGGTATTGTTGTCGAAGCTTCTGATGCATTTTATCCATTTGTTGACCAGAAACCGCCTTAATGGTTTTGCCTGTATTAAAAAAAAAAAAAAACAACTAATGGATGAAACAGGTTTCAAACCATCAGTCAGCATGACATTCTTTTGGTGCAACTCTAGCTTCGGGAAGTGTCGTGAAGCTTTGTCGGCATCTAACCACTGAGCAAAGCGTCGCCGGTTGTCGTAAAGAACCCATTTTTCATCGTAAGTCACAACCTGGTCGAGAAACGGGTCATTCTTATTGCATAAAAGAAGGGAAAATAACACACCATAACGGTGTTTATTTTTGTTTTCGTTTCATCCATGAGGTACACATTTATCAAGTTTTTTGTCTTTCCAATCCTTCTTAAATGGTTGGAAATCGTCGTATACGTTACGTTTAATTCAGAAGCAAGTTCTTAAACAGTTGTGCGTAGGTTGGCTTCGACTAAAGCTCTTAATTGATCGTTGTCAACATTTGATGGGCGACAACTACACTCATCACACTAAGACTCTCGTCGCCGCCACGAAATTTCTTAAAACACCATTGTCTTTATGCGTTCAGTAATTGTTCCTTGACTAAATATTACATTGATATCGCGAGCTGTTTCAGCAGCTTTTCGGCTTAGCTTGAATTGAAATAAGAAAATTGTGCGAATTTGCTTTTTTCCATCTTGTATTCAACGTTTTGAAAATACAGAATAGTTTTAAAACGATTGTAATTTACAAAATTAGATAGATCGAAAAACCTTCTTTAAAATAGTATATAAAGTAAAAATAGTATAACGAAAACTTATTTGAAAATACATCATTTGAAATATAAATGAAAAATTTCGCAAAACCTTCTTGTCAACCTAATAACAGTAGACATATATAACACCTCAGATAGCAGATGGAAACAATGCGACCTGCAGGCTGATGGGTTAGTCTGTGATCAAATCAACCAGTATCAGGGACGTTAATTCGCAAGAGAAAAGTCTTTATTTTATTAATGACTGCCGGAGTGCAACGCCCACTGCAACTGCCCAAATAGTAAATACAACGGTAACGTTCCCACTGACATCCGATCAAATACGTCTTTGAGATTTATCGTTTCTATTCCGTCTGCCTCTTCATCTCAGATCATCATTCACGATAGTCTATAAAAGCGATGTTGTGGATAGAATTTGCCCAACAATTGTTTACTTGATACTGGCAGCCTAGAAAGACGCCAACGCCCCTTTCTTCTTCGTGAAATAATCGTACCGGTTCTGACAAATATTATCATAACAGGGTTGTCAACACTTGCTTTTAAACCCACTTGACTTTTCCGCTACCTTTCTGGTTCTCTGCTTATTTATTTGTTCGCTTAAAAGCTAATGAAATCGGTTGTTTTCTTTACAGCATTGACATATGCGGAATAATATGGAATGGACTGGATGAATTTGGTCTGCAACTTATCGATCTTCGATCAGTAAACATAGGAAAATGTAAGTAAACATAGAAAAATGTTTATTAAGGTTTAGATTATCCACTAGTTAGCTCTATATGTGATTTCTATTTATAGAAAGTAGGCATGTTTATATATATATATATATATTTAGATAGGGTATATTTATATACCTATCTAAATATATATATATTTTTTTCTTCATTTCTGTTCATTTCATGATGTCTGCTTTCAGAATGTCCAAATATGTATACCTGGCAAGTGCCACCATCTTAGACAGTCTCATGCTTTCAACCGTCTCAAGTCTTTTCCTTGTCATCTCTAATAGTGAACACTTTTCCATTCCCAATTCGAGTGTGCTGGTCGAAGATCTGGCGTTGTTTATCAACTATTCCGGTTATTTTTTTTGTTTTGTTTTGTTTTCTTTCGCAAATAGATTCAGGTCGTTCATATACATAAGGTCGTTTCTTCTTTACTCCGGGTCCGTGCACTGTTGTTCAGCAGTACACTTCTCGGTTGTTGAGTAGCATTATACCTATGATTAACATAAATAGTGATATAGTGCCTCTTCGTAATCTTTTCTCAGTAATGTTGTAAGTCCCTGTCTATACGTTTCTCTTTTGTTCTTTATAAGATTGGTAGTCTTGTCGGATATTTTATAATCCTTAAGCATTCAGTTATAAATGCGTGGCGAATTATTTCGAACGTTCTCCTGTAGTTGATCCATGCCATGGCTATGTTCTTATTTTCTTCAATATCTTTTTATCTGTATGAACTAGACCATATATTCTCATTGTTGCTTTCCAGCATCATTTTTCTTCTTCTTAATTGTGCTGTTATGATAAGTAGATTATTGATCTGTCGTTATTTCGATTATTAGATTATTGATCTGTGGTTATTTCGGTTATTAGATTATTGGTCTGTGGTTATTTCGGTTATTAGATTATTGATCTGTGGTTATTTCGGTTATTAGATTATTGATCTGTGGTTATTTCGGTTATTAGATCATTGATCTGTAGTTATTTCGGTTATTAGATTATTGATCTGTGGTTATTTCGGTTATTAGATTATTGATCTGTGGTTGTTTCGGTTATTAGATTATTGGTCTGTGGTTATTTCAGACTGTTCAATTTTCTGTATCTATTTAAAAGTATGTGTTTTTCTGGGTCATCTATTCTGGTACATGTGTTTCGTGTATACACCATCTCAAGTTTGTTGCAAATCTTTCGGGTAGGATTGTGAATTTTTAAAACTAGTATGCATGTATCCTATCGTTGCGTTGCATTTTTCAGTTGATTTGAGTGTTTCTCTGTTAATTTCGCTTTCTGACCTTTCAATTTGGCGAAACATTTCTTTCATACAGACTATCCAAAAAGTAACTGAGGGATTTTCAACTTAAACATATTCGTTATTTTTGATGATATCTTTCTGTAATTTTAACAAACTCTGACTAAGACGCGTGCATATTAAAAAAATAAAATAAAATAGAAAATTTAAACAATCTTTATTTATAAAAAAATAATGTTTTTTTGAAATGTTGCCCATTTTCAGTCTCGCATAATTATGCTCTGTCCAAAACATTATTAATGACAGATTTGCAGAATCTCTGGATTGCGATTGAACATCATTTAAAATTATTTCGTTCCGCGAGCTGACAGACCTCAAAAAGTTAAATCCCAAACCCTGCAAGAATTAAAGGAAAACATCAAGAACGAAATAAGGGAGTTAAATCGCAAGTCAGAGATTTTGCAATCTGTCATGAATAAATGTTTTGGAAAGAGCACAAATATGCGAAGCCAGAAATAGAAAATATTTAAAAGGCATTATTTTTCATAAATTTAGATAGTTTAAATATAGCATTTTATTTAGAAAACAATTCATAATGTCTTAGTCAGATTGTGTCAAAATTACAGAAAAATATCCTAAAAAATAAAGAATCTATTTAAGTTGAAACCCCTTCAGTGACTTTTTGAACATGCAGTCATTCGCTACTTCTGTCGCGGTTACTTTTCCCGATGCAATAATATTAAAATTGCATCTTAATCAATTTTTAACAGAAAAACTGATTCTAGTGCATTTTACCAACCGGAAGTTGGTAACTGTGCATATTACGAACCAAGATTTCTCCTAAATGCCCGCTTGGGTTCGACCGGATCCTGACGTCGCCGCCGGCATATGCCGAGTTCCCGCCGTTAAAAGCGCTCGGAAACCCGTTCAAATTAATTGTTTTTAAGTAGTATTTTTAAGTTAAATTCAATTTTTTCCGATATAAACTGTAAAGTGCAGAATAGTTACAAAACACTCCCTATGGTAAGAATAACTTTTTTAAAATCCTCTTTCAGCGCGGTAACATAGATGCACAAGTACTCACCATGGCTAGTAGAGGCATTATCCGATTTGTAGTATGTAATAGTTCCAAGAAACATTATTCTTTTACGCACGTTTCGAGAAAACTTTTGAAAAATTAATCGGAAAAGTTATGGAAAGACATTGAATATTTGATTTCAAATGAACTGGAACCTTACAGCGACTTATTGTCACTCAAATTCCGGACAAAAGATCCTTCTTTTCAGAAAAAGAAAAAAAAACACACATATAAAAGTCGAGCTATTTTAATACAGATTTTATTGCAAGTATATAAAATTATTTTACATAATTTATTATCTAATATACCTACCTTTATAAAATCAGTTATGTTTATGTTTATGTTTATATATCTGTATGTACAGCATTAACTCCTGAACTAATGAACTGATTATTACGAACCGTGTGAACACATGCGTAAAAAGCATGATTTATATATATATATATATATATATGTGTATGTATATATATATATATGTGGATATATATATATATAGATATATATATATATATATGGATATCTGGATATATATATAAATATATATATATATATCTGGATATATATATATATATATATATCTGGATATATATATGTATATATATCTCTCTGGATATATATATATATATATATATATATATATGTATATATATGTATATGTATATATATATATATATATATATATATATGGATATCTGGATATATATATATATATATATATATATATATATATATATATATATATATATATATATATATATATATATCTGGATCAGAGGAAATCTCGAAACAAAGACGAAACAAGTGAATTTATTGGAAGCCTGGAAAAACCATGGATTACAATAGAAAAAATGCGAGCATGAAAAGTAATATGGTTAACCTTAAACATGGAAAAGTAAAGGACTCGTTGTTAAAACTGGAAAAGAAAAGGACAAGATATTCTAGTAAAAAATATAATAAATTTATAACTTAAAATATTTCAGCATTAAGAATTTTTTAAATTCAATTTATAACATTATCTAATCAGTTCTTAATGCTGCAATATATTAAGTTATACATTTATTATATTTTTTACTAGAATATCTTGTGCTTTTCTTTTCCATTTTTAACAACTAGTCATTTACTTTTTCACGTTTAAGCTTAAACATATTACTTTTCATGTTCGCATTTTTTTTTATTGTAATACATTATTGCTACATAATTGTGTTTCCACAATTGCTTGCTATTATTCCTGTCGTGTTTTATCTTGTTTTGTTGTTGCCGACTTGCCCAACAATTTATTTAAATCTCTAACTAGATTGCATCAACTGCAATATTCTGTGAATATAAGTTCCCAACTCATCGTTGGCACAGAACTATTGACAAAGCAACCAATCAGAATGCAAGTGATCCTCGCATTATCTAAAATGTCACATGATCCTATTAAAGCCTTCGAATAAATATCCAATAAAATATTTTATAAAATGGTTTCCCAGCTTAAAACGTTGTTACTTATATGAGGTCTAATGAACCGATCACATTGAAACTCGACAAAAGTTAAGCGATGTGCAAACTTGTCATTTCGTATGCGGTTGTTGTAAACCATGTTATAAAGTGAGATTGCTCTAATAACCCAGCAATGACTACGATCGTAAAATCGGCTAACATAACGGGGTCACTCAAAAGTATGATTCGTACCAAGACTATGCTGAGTCGGCTTTTAACAAATAATGCTAATAAACTGTTGAACGAAAAATCTGATTTTAAACAATGTAAATAAAATGTTGAATTAGATACTGCTTATTATATTCATCTTCATTGATGAAAATTAAGGCTATCCATTAAAGCAACAAAGACAATGGCAGAATCGTTAGAAAATGACCTCCAGACTATAGAAGAATAGGGCCGTAAATGTATGGTAACATTTAATGCTAGTAAAACTAAGCTGCTCTCTTTTAACAATTACAAGTCGCCGCTCCAACCGCCTATATCCACGACAAATAGCACCCTACCTGAGAATCCTACCTTCAAACTCCTCGGCCTAACATTTGCGAGCAATATGAACTGGAACAAATACATAGAGGACATTGCAAAGGCTGCTGCAAAGAAGGTGGGTTCCTTCTATCGCGCTTGAGGACTACTGACACCTGAGAGTATCCTGTACCTCTACAAGGCCACCATTCGCCCATGCATGGAGTATTGCTGCCACATCTGGGATCGTGCATCTACCTAGTCTCTCCCTCTTAGATAGGGTCCAAAGAAAAATTTGTCAATCTAATCGGTCCCACTTTATCAACTAAGCTCCAGTCCCTGTCCCATCGCAGCAATGTTGACTCACTGTGTCTGTTTTACAAATATTTTAATGGAATGTGTTTTGATGAACTCGTTTCACTTGTACTTCCCTCGACGTGCATATCCTCGACAAACCCGCTTATAAAATCTCACCTTTTCACTGTTGTTGTCCCTAAATGCCAGAAAGCTTTCTATTCTAATAGTTTCTTTCCTCGAACAGCTAGACTTTGAAATTCTCTTCCTGCTGCCTGCTTTCCTGGCTGTACTGATATGCAGAAGTTTAAATGTAACATAAACAAATATCTTGTTATTCTTTCCTAGACATAGCCCCAAATAGTAGCCCCTTACGTCCAAGTGGCGATATGCTTTGTAAGGGGCGAACATGAGTTTAAAAAAAAAAAGAAAAAGAAAGAGTTAGTGACAGTCAACCCTGCTTTTAAGAGGAAAATGGTGTCTGTAGATTTTTAATCCCTAGGATTAATACAACATAAAAGATTAATGGTTATAAAAGTCTCATTCGAAATACTAAAATAAAGAAGCCGTACCTTTCAGTCGTACTCGTCCGTAACTTATGAAAAGAGCAGAAGCAAATTAAGCGTTCGCGGTTAATATTAAAGTTTAATTTTACAGACGTGCATTTTTAGCGGATTAAACTTTAACTAGCGGTACATGTGGAAATTCCACAGCGGCAGTAGAACATATTGTCGATTTTGTTTCAATAATGATTATTTCTAATTAATCTTTAATTTTTATAGACGAATGTTGACATGCTGTTATGTACATAAATGAAGCGGTCGATTCAATGGAGCTGATAATTCGAATGCCAAAATAAACGCATAGTTATGTTGCTTTTTTGTTGTTTTGAAACAATAATTAAACAAGATTCTTTATTGCATGTTAGATAAGCGAGAAAATGCATTTTTTTATGAGAAGTTTTGTTTCATCGAAAATCAGTGAGAAAACTTGTTTGTGTTTGTATGTTTGTCATATTCTTCTTTCTTGTTTTTTTTTTCTATTCATATGTTTTTATTGTTCCTCCTTAATAATGTTCTTGTTCCTCCTTTTCTTCTTCTTCTTCTTCTTCTTCTTCTTCTTCTTCTTCTTCTTCTTCTTCTTCTTCTTCTTCTTCAGAGTCCCCCCCCCACTTTTGAAGCTAAATCTGTTTTGTTTCATGTGTGCACCTGTTTTCTTTGCTCGTGGGGAGGAAGCAAGACGGTTAATCCCTTGGATGTTCTGTCAAAGCGTTTAGCCGCCATTCCCTTTTCGTAGCACTGATTGCCCCCACCCAGTGCATTCCACCTAACGTAACCTCATAGGAACGCCCCCCCATCCCTTTCATTGCAAAAACCAAAACTATAGACGGCAGTTTATCTGCTGAACAGATTAGTTCCTCATAATTTCTTTGACCTTGTCCCAAACTAAACTAACATCGCTAATTTTGATAATTAGCTATATATGTAGTGAACCCGGTTGACCAAGGTTCGACCGAAAGGCTTTTAAAGAGTAACTTATTCACAGTATTGTACTTGTGTCATGACTAAATATGTTAATTAAATACCAAATGAATTTGAAACAAACTTCTATTGGCTTAGCTGTTTGTTTGTTTGTTTATTGAGTATGACTAATGGTGAGGATTTTTGCTGGCATTCGTTCCCCCAATATCTTTCTATTAAGAATTCTTTTTGGACACGTGAAAGTTGCCAACGTTCCAATGTAAAAGTGTTTTTGTGGAACGAACTGGATTCGAATTTGGCACATTTAGGTTCTCATCCCGCATCATTAACCACTGAGCCACCATCACCTCCCTATTAAAGCTGTTGCGTTAAGGTACTAATTGGGACTACAGAATAAGTTTAGATTAGAGTTCCATTGCATAACATCTTTCCATGGTGAGATGATGTTACGCAAGGTCGCGAAAAGTGGGATGTAAAAAGGTATCGCTCTAGAGGAAGAACACTTTGCCCTACAAAAATGCCTGGGCCGCTCCATAGCCATTAACTGATAGCAATAAACTTACGCTTTTTCAAAGAGTAAGAAGGCAAAGCCTCGAAGTATGAACCTCCAGAACTGCATGGGATCATACTTCAGAGAACCAGCTATCTTAATAAGGTGTTGACTAAGGGTCGGCAACCTACGGTTCGTAGGCTGGATCTGTCTCGCAAAGGCATTTGAATTAATCCGCGAGTCTGATTATCAATGACTATTTTTAACATGAAAGACGAGGCTTTCGGATTTAACAAATAGCCTGCTGTTATCTTCCTCTGGTCTATTTAACCGAATTTGAATACTATGACCGCAAAAATCCAATGACATCTATTTCTAAATAAAAAATAATAATAAAAAATCATACTCCAGAGAACAAAAATAATGGTCTACACTTTGCTGGCTTTTAGGACAGGTTTTCCTTGGCTGAAATAAAATGGAAAATCATAAAGGCACGTGAAACTTTGGTTCTTTATCTTTCTTGAACATTTGGGAACACAGTCATGGCAACATTTCGTTCGTTGACTTGTTATCTTACAGGGATTTTGAATGGGACAGATGCTTTCTAAAAAAAAAGTTTGTTTCTTTTAAGAGTAAAGATTTGGACATAAGAAATGGACTTCGTCTAGAGAAAGGAGCTTCCAGATCACCCTCTTAGATGTTAAAAATACGACAGACATTTTAAGTTTATATATTTATGGACATCGCACCATTAATTAAAAGCAAAGTGGTTATAGTCAAGATTGCTCTTTTTGACCCCTGTTCACTTGGTTTGATAATTACACATGGTCACGTGAACAAGAAAGGGTGACTTTCACGTTATCTGAGAATAAGATAATCATTTATCGAAGTGACAATATCTTGCTTGTCAAAGTTTTCCAGTCTGCAGAGCCGAAACCGGAAGTAAAAAAGGGAAAACAATCCTGACATTGTTTTTATATAATTATCACAATTCCAAAATTTTCATATGCTATTTGTTCAATCTCTGTTATTGAAATGACTACAACTTATCATTTGATCACCAGACAGTATATGCGCATGCCCAAAAAAGTGATAGCAGCAAGGGGCTATAAAAGGAAATCAATGTTGTAGCAAACAATTATGAATATTTCCCACGTTTCCTGTTTGCTGACGATATTTCTTTTTTATGATTGGATGTGGAATATTAGATAGCAATGATGAAATGCCGCCTGTAGATGCTTACTACATCGTTTGTCAAGTATTTTTATGCATTTTTATAGCATCGTGTGAAGTGAAATAAGAACTGCAGACAAATAAGTCACAAACATCGAGCATGTAACCAAATAAGAAGCAATTTATTTACTTGCGTTTACAAGAAGTGATTTGAATGATTCATATGGATTTAATTGATCTTTTAATACGTCTCTGTGGTTAGATCGTTATCTTGAAGGCCTCCTAAATGGCAAAGGGAATAACTCTAACCAGTAAATTGGAAAAGATTATTTTTAGCGGATTAAACTTTAACTAGTGGGACGTGTAGAAATTCCACAGCGGCAGTAGAAATAATTGTCGATTTTGTTTCAGTAATAATTATTTCTAATTAATCTTTGATTTTTATAGAATTAAAAGATATTTAACTTTGAGTCTATTATTTTTTTAAATATACCATGACAGAGGCATGTACGTTAAAGGTACTAATAAATTATTAAATATTTCACAATCATTTTTACATTACAATTTTAAGAACAAATTTTCTATGAGAAATCATATCAAGGAATCCATTAATACAGGATAATAAAGTTTCACTAAGAAAATAAATATAAAATTAAAAAAGCAAAAAACACAATTTTTTAAATCGTACAGCACAGAAGCGACATCAGTTTAATTTTTTTTCTTTCTTTTTTTTTCTTTTTTTTCCTATGATCGGGTGATCCTATTTATTAAAAAGAAGGATAGAAGGCGATAACATACTAGGAATATTAAATTAGCATATCTATATATTAATAATTTAATGTTTGTAGTAGGTTATCACCAAGGCTAGGGCAACAGCATATTCTTTTCATTGTTTTGACTCTCGAGTGTGTATCTGTTGAAATCTTATATGCTTTTATATAGAGTGATGTGGTAATAACATACTACGTATATAGTAAATTAGCGTATTATACTAATAATTTAATGTTCGTAGTAAGCTATCACCTTTTAGTACAGGAGGATAAGTTTTTACTAAGAAAATAAACATAAAATTAAAAAAACAAAAACACAAAAAACACGCTTTCTTAAAAAAAACGACATTAAAAAAAACATTAAAAAAAAAACGACATTAAAAAAAAATTACTTTATTCATTTTCTTTTTATATTACGTCTTTTATGACCGAAAATCCTATTTATTTAAAAAGAGGATAAAAGCTAATAACATACTACGAATATTAAATTAGCGTAATATACTAATAATTTAATGTTCGTATTATGTTATCACCGTTTATCCTCTTTTTTAATAAATCGGATCTCCTGATCGTATAATTTATAATCTGGAAGGCGTGACTCACGAAGGTACGTACGTACGTACGTACGTACATTAAAGCTACTACAGTACTGGTATATAGATATTTCTGAAATAAAACGTTGTTTTTATTTGGACTATTTACATGTTTCGGACTGTTGTCCATATTGTTTAAATCGTTATACATCTAAAACTTCAACTAAAGATTGTATCCACTAACCCATGTGTCAAAAAAAAAAAAAAAAAAAAAAAAAGAGCTAATCTAGAGTGCATTTCTGGGATTTATAAACTCAAGATATCTATTATGGTTCTGAATTTTTAAGATGAGTATTGATCATATCTATATATTAATACGAAAGTGTGTGTGTTATTTTGTGTGTCACGCTTACATCTTTTTTCTTCCGGGTGACTATCGTTTAATTGTTATGACTAGGGTTATGACAAGGGAATATTCTTTTCGTTACTTTGACTCTCGAGTGTGTATCCGTGGATATCTTATATGCTTTTATATAGAATGATGTGGTTCTCGGTTGATTAACTGTGTCTAATTGTGTCGGATATATACTTGAGCATCAAAACAATGAAAAGAATATTCTGTTGTCATAGCCCTAGTTATGACATTCCATTTCTTGAAATACAAAATTTGACTAAGAATTATCCATAAGTTTTGGTTTCAGTTTCGATTATAGTGGAAAGAACTCAATTTATACATTTTTTCGTCATAAGTTTTGGTTTCGGTTTCGATTCAAGCAGATACACCCAAGTCATATGGATATATCTCTACAATTATATAAATGCAACGTTTCCTGTGTGTGTGCGCGAGTTCCTTTCTCATAGATTCCGAAACGACCGCAAATTTCACACAAAGGTAATTTATGTCTGGCACTGTTCTTAGATATGTTTTTTTCTGTTTTACAGAAATTCATCCGATAAGTATCGAAAATCGAAAAAAATCCTATCCTAAAAATAGTTTTTCTTAAAGATAAAAAAGAATAATTTTTACAGGGGAATTTTTATATGGCACGTCGACAAGGGAGATAATGCAATTACCTCCTATCAAGAAAACAAATTATTGGAATCTGGAGATATAGCACAGTTGTAGAGCATTCGACTACAGATCGAATGATCCCGTGTTCAACCCCGGGTGTACCCCACCATTACATTTTATTTTTAACTTATAAATGAGTTCAGTTCACAATAAAAGAAGATCAAATCGCCGCAAATCATTTCTTCGTCTACATGTTACTGTTTTACTAAACATTAATCAAAAGTGACTTTTCTGGAGCCCAAATATCAGCTGACGTGATATCGTAAACAAAAACAGACGAAATTCGATGAACGCTATTATTATTACTATTTAAACTTTTTTTAGCGAATTCACCATGAAAATTATTCCACGTAATATATAATTTTCATCTATCTATCTATCTATCTATCTATCTATCTATCTATCTATTCTATAAATGCAACTTTGTCTGTGTGTCTGTGAGTTTGTTCCTTATAGACTCTGAAACGGCTGAACATATTTTTTATAAAATTTACAGAACTTTAGTGTATAAGTCTAGGAGTGAGTGAGTTTTGTCTCAGAATACTCCCGATAATTACCAATAATCAATAATTGAAACTGTTATTTTAATTTATAAGTCATCGGTAAAGCCATTTTTCCAATGTGGCTTAGCAACAATGATAGAACAACGAGCCGTGAAAATTATACTGTTGATAGCGTGTTTTTTTTTTTTTTGTTTTTTTCTCTTTTTGCATGACGTGGTCTGTAGATTCCACGCACGTAAATTTCTTACTGTTTTTTTCCGTTAACTGGAAAGAAGTTAAAAAGATTGGTACATTTACGTGTGTGTATATATTTTTAAAATATCTATTATTTTTGCAATATAAAACTGGAATATTACGGTACTTTAATTAAACTTTATAATTGATTATAGAAAAAAAAAATCCGAAAGTAAGCAAAGATGATTTCTTCGTCGAAATAAAAAAAAAAAATGCATTTGAATTTCAGTCAAGTCACCTTAAATAATAAAACTTCAAATAAAACTTTTTATAACTAAGTTTGCCGTTAAGTAAGTGATTGTTATAAAATGATTTTTTCTTTAGTCAAAATTCACAGACTGTCATACCTCAACCAATTACAGTACAAACACAACTTAACATGTTTTTATATAAAAAAAAGTTCTTAAATTAAACACCCCCCGGGCTGCCTACTGTTATTTTGACCCCCCCCATCCGCTACTATCATTTTTAAACACCTCTCTCCCCACGGGCTGAACTGTTGTTTTGATTCTTTCTCCCCTCACCTCTCCACACCCGAGCAAAGCCAGGTACCCCCGCTAGTATATATATATATATATATATATATATATATATATATATATATATATATATATATATTTGTCATCCACATATAGTAATGTTTCGTTGTATCAGAACTTATCAGTGCGGCTAGACATACACTTTTCCCCAGCCGTGGATCGAACCTACAACCGTTATATATATATATATATATATATATATATATATATATATATATATATATATATATATATATATATATACTTTTGTACATAAGGGTTCAGTTACTCAGGCCTAGTGGTTACACATTCCAATAAAAAAACTGTTATTAGAAATGCCCAGCAACGTATTTCCAAATAAAGCAAGGATAATGCTGGTTTTTTCCACTTTCATCGATATTAAATGACGAAAAACGATATGTCCGTACGTTCTACACAGGTGACACACATAGTTCATGTTATTGATAAATGATTTTAAATCTAGTGAGAAAACGGATATTGGTTCGTTCCGCCCGGAAATCCAACCCTCGGATAAACTGAAAGATGTGTAATCTTTAACGCGGAATTTTGCCAGCGTATCAGAAGCTCAGAAGTTCAGAGTAGCAAAGAATGAATAATTAGCTTTTGGCATAGACCAACCTTTATCGACGAAGAGCCGTGTTGGTGTTGTTAAATTCAGTATAACAACTTTACTGAGTTTGGAGAGTTTGTTGAACGGAGGCTGGAGATAAATCGGTGAAAGGGGGTTGAGACCAAAACGACATACTATACAAACGAAATAAAGTTTACGATATATGCTATCAGGAAGACACGACGTCGTCCGGGAGTCAAAAGTGATCAACGAATGTTTCATAATCTCGTATTTATATTGTCATCGAAATCGGTGAAATCATCAATTTGCAATCAAATCGATTGCCTGCTCTCGTTGGGGACCAATCGCGGTACACCGGGAGGAAGCACATATGCCTCCCCCCGCAGTGACTCAGTTCACAATACATTATAGTCTATATTGTACTGTAGAGAACCTAGTATTGATTTTATAAAATTATTTTATATATAATGGCTTGCATTAAAGTTCATTAAAGTAGCATGGTTCAATTGTGCTCTGAACAGAAACAATCATTTTCAGCGCGCCCCAGTCATATCCAAGAAAAAGTCAAGTATCATAGTGTTAAAAAAAAAACATTCATTTCGAACGCGACCTTGTCATATCAAAGAACCCACTGTTGATTTTATATGTCGGGCTGTTCGGCTTATGTGGTAATAAAACTTCTCAAATATACTTGTGATGTTAGACTATGTAATTAACTTTGGTCAAAATCGCCCGTTCTTTCTTTAATCGTTTCTTTTTCGATTACCGATTATCGATACTTATCGACGACATTCCCATACGAAACATATCTAAGAACAACGCTAGGCACATAATGTAACTACGTGTAAAATTTAATAAAAATCGGCCCAGTCGTCTTCGAGTCATAGGGAACGAACTCTCGCACAGAAACATACACAGGGACAACGTTCCTTTTATTTAGAGAAGATATCAAATCTCTTTATAAAATTTCTTGTGCTTATATATATATATATATATATATATATATATATATATATATATATATATATATATATATATAATCCAAACACAACCGTGTTGTAATATATGGTTAAGAGGCAGTTTTAGTCATTTAGAAATGCTTTACAGCTTCACCGTTCACTAATTTTTCGACCAAATTTCAAATAATTATTACAGTTTAAATTAAACAAAGAACCTATGAATTTATTGGGAGTCTGGAAAAATCATGGATTACAATAGAAAAATGCGAGCATGAAAAGTAATATGGTTCAGCTTAAACATGGAAAAGTAAAGGACTAGTTGTTAAAACTGGAAAAGAAAAGGACAAGATATTCTAGTAAAATATATAATAAATTTATAACTTAAAATATTGCAGCATTAAGAATATTTTTAAAAAATTCAATTTATGACATTATATAATCAATTCTTCTCTAATCAGGGACCCATGCTGATGCGCAGGGAACAAAGTTTACATACCTCCTCGAAGTGACTTAGGCCACAATACATTGTTGTTTACATTGCACCGTAGAGAACCTACTGTTGATTTTATAAAATTTTTGTTTTATAAAATCAAGTTTAATTACGTTCTAAACAAGGCATTCATTTCGTACATGTAACTATACTGTTATTCTTTTATATATGCTCTGTTGTTATATTTAATATACATTGAGCTTTTAAACAAAACGGATTGGTCTACACAAAGAGTGTAGTATAATTGAAAAACATATTTTACCCCCCACCATATATATATATATATATATATATATATAAATAAATAATTTAAAGGGGGTTAGAACAGTAGTCTAAAGAGCTGAGTGTATTTTAATGTGATAGTAAAATTACTAATTTAATATAAACACAAGAAAAGAACAGTGCCCGTTGTAATTCAGATATATAATAAGCTCGATAGGCAAATATCCTAGAGCTACTTTAATATTTAGTAATGTGACCGATAATTTAAAATTCACATTAGAATTAAAAATTAAAAATCTGTTTCATAAGAAGGAACAACAACAAAGTCAATAATTTATACGATCGTTTCGGAAACGATGTTTTTATTGTGATAGACATTAAGCCACGGACAATAATTTTAACATATAAGTTTTTTTAAACAAAGTCTCCTCATCAGCAAAAGTATTGTGTGTTTTTTTTAATATGTAAAATACACCATAATATATATATATATATATATATATATATATATATATATATATATATATATATATATATATATAGTCATCCACATACAGTACTGTTTCGCTGTTTCACAGCTTATCAGTGCGGCTAGACAGCTCCATCACAAAGTTCTCTGAAAGCAAGCAATTGAGCAATTGATAAATCGGAATAATAATATAATATAAACACAGTGTAGATATATAGTAAATAATAAAATATACATAGCGATAACGCTACACATAGTGTTCTGCTTTTTACTCCCATAAAGAATCGTTGAGCTAATAATGCGTATAATTCTTATTGCCGAGTATTTTTTTTATGTATATAAACGTGGTGTTTATCAGGTTCATTGTTATTCTTGCCCATTCGTTAATGTTTCCATCGGCCAAAGGTTTGGCTCACTTTTACTTCTTATTCATTTGTTCTTTTTTGAACAGGGATGAGAAAACTTTTTTGTGATTGCATCGAGGGAATGGCTGACATTATTGTGACATCTGTGTAGTTGGAGTACATTTTCATTCCTTGTTGAGTTTGTATTTTAGTTTTTTATTTAATAATTTTATTTTGTAATGTTTTTCGTATGTATTGTTATATATGAAAAAAGAAGTTTGTTCTTTGTATACAGTTGCTTGATATTTCACTCCCACTGTTTAATAGGTTTAGGAGTGTTTTTAAAATTTAGAATTTTAATCTAGACTTAATCTACACAGGTCGTTTGAATTTCTTCATATACTGGCCTGCGGTACTAATTTTTACTCCACTATTGAAGAGTGTCCGTTTTCTTTGTGCTCCCAGTAATGGGTCACTAGGGGTATTTTTATTCGGCTTTTTTGTAATATACAGAGAAAGAGAGAGAGAGAAAGAGAGAGAGAGAGAGAGAGAATGCGAGGTAAATAGTGAGAGGGAGAAGGGCGAATTTTTAATGGATATTGCGCATCTCTTTCCCATATAACTATCTTTGAAGAAAAGCGTCTTCAATACTCATTCCACTACTCTTATTGATGTGGGTGTCTGTGTCAGAATATATGAGAGAGAATAAGAAGAGGAAAGAAAAAGTTAGGGAGAGAAAGGGAAAGAGGGAGAGAGAGAGAGAGAGAGAGGCGATAAGACGCTAACGAGAGAGAGAGAAATAGATAGATAGATAGAGAGAGAGAGATAGAGAGAGAGAGAGAGATGGAGGGAGAGAGAGAGAGAGAGAGAGAGAGAGAGAGAGAGAGAGAGAGAGAGAGAGAGAGAGGCAGAAATGGAAGCGAGCACGGAGAGCAAGAGAGATTAATGCACGTGCTTTCATAGATCCTTATTTTCCCTTATGTCTGCCTAATCCATGAGTATCGACTCTCCTCGGAAGGCTTAACTCATTGAATTCTTTCGAGGTCAATAGAGGGTCCTTGGGTGGATTCGGTTCGTGTAGAACAGATGAACCTTATGCTTTGAAGTTCTTAAAAGATTTCTTTTACGGTGTTAAAGTCAACCATTTCTTTCCCCATTCCCCATCCGCGCCTGCAAACGACAAAAAGGGGAGGGTTAAGGGCGGAGTCGTCTCCGTGCTCCAACCACCCCTTAAGCAGTAACATATGTGGAAATTTTCGACGGTATGGCAATAAAAAAAATTTGGTGCTACGAAAAAAAGAAAAAAAAATCGAGGGATCTCGATTTTTAGATGGAACTGTTAAGCGATAGGGGTGGAATGTTTTAGGGGTTTGGCTCACATTTTTGAAGTTACTGGAAAAAAGAAACATTTACGATTTTTCAATGAATATAACAGAATGACCCCTTAAAGGAGATGAGGAATTCGATAAGAATAATTTAATGGAATGAATAGTTGTGTAAAATGTTTTTTTTTGTTTACTTGCTTCCCCACGAGGGCAGAAATAGACGCAAGGGGTACTATGGTTAGTAAATAAAAAATGTATCAGTCATGAAGGACTTCTCCTCCATTAACCGAAACTAAAAAAGTGAGGAAAGAAAGTGAAGTGCAACATCAGAACAGTTACTACACTTTGATCTTATATATTTTTTATTCACTCTGAAAGTTTACAACAGAACAGAAATAAACAAAAAATCAGGCACAAGGCCACTGGAAAATTGGGGAGAGGGGGGTGTCTATGATCACCCTCGTCACTGTACCCTTGCTAGTCAATGCTTGATCCAAACTAAAGTTCTCATTCACCATAATACCTCAAGCATACCGAGGGTCGTCCTAAGATTCCTAAATCACATCGTGTGTGTGTGTGTGTGTTTTTATAAGCAATAAAATAAATTTGTAAACATAAATGCTTATAAAAAGTTTAAAGAACCCCTTTTTCTATTGCGTAAAATGCTTTTTACTCCATTTTCAACGAGGTTATATACAAACTAGCTACATTATTCCGACGTTGTCCAGGAGTCATTTTTGTTTCACTCTTTATCCTCTTTGTCCCTTGTTTTACTTAATGTCTTGTAAAAAAGTATTTAGATTTTTCATTAAAAAAAAAATGACGTCAGCATGTTACATGACTTTAGTTTTTCGGCCTTCCTAATATATTATGAAGGTCACGGTATAACGGCCGCTAACGCCAGTAAAAATGTAACCAACTTTTGTGTTGTGTTTGACATGGAAAGAGGATTGTAGACACGCACCCGGGATAATGAAGTGAACTGCTTCCGGTTATGCAAATGAATTATTTTGGTAGCCAATCACTGACATTTTAGGAGTCGATATAATCTAGCGTACCTCGCCAATTCATTTAGTTCGGAAACTCACTGACCATTTAGCTAGGAACAACGTGTGGTATGTCTTCTGATACTACACATGTTTTCTGTCTTCGATAGCTGAGGAAAAAATCCTTCAAGATGAGGCAATTAAAATATTTTCTCAATACACAGTGTTCCTTTTTGAAGAGCTATTTCACGTCCTTCTCAGGTCTATAACAGTAGTTGTTAGCTGGCAAACATCTAAAACTCATAATATTTATGCCTCAAGGATCCATTCTGCGGGCCTACAATATTTCTCATCTTCATAAACGTCCTTCACAATCGTATCCTGATGTCATTCGTCATTAGAAGACGAAAAATTTATGGATGCACATCGAAGGGAACTGATGACCAAGATCTTTCTGACTTTCTCTTTTCAAATATGGAACACGAAGTACAGTGGAAAAAATACTTTTTTTTATTTACATTTTCACCCCAAACAAGGCACATTACCACTTTGATGTAGAGGGCTACTATCAGGGACATAAGCTACAGTATGTGGGGATTTGGGCAGCAAAATGTCGGTTCACGTTACACTTGAACTTCTGCATGTCAGTACAGTTGGGGAAGCAGAAACCCAGAAGGGAATTCCAAAGTCTAGCGGTTCTGGGGAAGAAACTATTGGAGTACTACTTTTAACGGAGTTTCTCCACCAACTCCATTTACATCCAGTTAAAATAAATAGCTCTCTTCTAGAGAAGTCTTTCGCCTTGTAAAGTTCCTATGTCTAACTTTTACTCGAAGCTTGATATGAAAGACTTACCTCAAATCTGTTGCTGAAAAAATGCTTAGATCATTCTATCGCCCCGGAAGTTCCTCAACCTTTGATGCAATTCTCCATCTCTACATGAATCAGATCAATCTTTAGATGCAGAACTGTTGTCATGTGTGAGAAGAAGTTCAATACGGTGCATTATTTCTTGCCATGACAAAGTGCACAATCAACTTTGAAATAAATTTATAACTATTCTCTTTTATGTTCCGAGTTTCGGAGTTTGTAGCATTCTCCCTTGGTTTCTACATCTCTCTATAAACGCATTTTTTTTCAAGCTTCCGAAACGCAAGAGAAAAATTTCGTATGAGCTAGTATTTCTGGTGACCCAAACTCTACTCCGGCCTCTCTGACTGTAACTGACTCTCTTCTATTTCTTTGTTCTATCTTACGTAAGCACTTACGTGAAAGGCGATCCTTGTTGTTGTTAACTTTAAATGATATTTAAAACGGCTTAAAAATTATTTGTAACATTTCATTTTGTTTGACCTACATTGCGACATTCTTAATTTTGATTTCTTTTCTGTTATTGTTTTTCATAACTTGTTTCTAACATTCTTTCTGCTTTACTAGATATTTTATATTTCAATAACATTGTAAACCAGTGCGATCGTCCATCGATATCTGCAGTTTGATGGAAACACTGGATATCTAGCACAATGGCATAAAAGACTCAAATATATCCACCCTCGTCTACAGCGCCCTAATATATGACATTACCAGCTATTTAAGAAGCAAAGTTGACTTTAAAGGGTAAACTGATTGAGAAACGATGAGAAATTGTCTATTTACTGAAGAAAGCAAAGCGATGAGAAATTGTTTCTTTTTTTAATAAATGAGAATGAGATAGATATCGTATGGCAATAGTGAAGCATAAAGCAATATTATTAATATACGAAAAACAGATTAAAATAAATGATAAAATTTGATATCAATAACCGTATTAATAAAATTTTTAGACAAGATCACGTATGTTTTTTTTGTTTCTCGTCTATATGTAATTCTAATAAATACATATTTAGATTTTTTTTAATATCAGATATTTAATTTAATCATAAAATAAAATAAGCGAAAACTAAAAGGAATTGTATGCATTACTGTAGTTTTAATCATTATATTTCACTACACTTGGACAACACTCACGAAATCGTTGGCAGAACTCGGATACGAGTACACATTTTTGCTCATTAGGATTTAGCCAGCCCCAGCTACAAAGTGCTGTTTAGGTGACCCACGAGGTGCAATTTCGTGTCGCACACACTTCAGATGTCACCATTCGCTGCGGCAAACATGTGCTTGACATGCAGGTTCAGGAAAGCATTTTGCAACATGTTGTCGGCACGCCGTTACGCGGAATACCGCCTTGTCGCCTTAGTGGGGCAGATTGCTGAAACAATCTTTCACTTTGTGCTTGTATCACTAAGTGAAAGATTCTTATGGGATATTGAGATAACGTGCCCCACTACCTACCCGCCAGGCGATTTTATTCGAGGATGCATCTCCCCTAATGAATTAAACGCGCCGCCAGATACCAACCTGGAAATTTCTACGATTCAGCGCGATACATACAGCGCCTAGTCTTCTCAAATGGTCACCCATCTGGTACTGGCCAGGATCATCGTTGCTTACCGCCGATGATTTGGCAAGAACCAGTGTATCAACGCGATTGCGCAGTATATCCTAAACGCCAAAATCACATTGGCCTACAAAATATGGCCACTATAAACAAGAAAACGAGCATTTTATTCTTCTCAAATACTGACTAAAGATTCTGGTTATACATATTGCTATTTATAAGACTATTTTGTTTTTAAACTAATGATTTTTTTTTCTGTACAGCTGTACTTATAATTTAACGCTACCTATTTATGAAATGGCATCTTGTGTTTAACTAATCTTATACGATAAAAATATTGTATTCAGCGATTAAATAATGCAAAAAGTGGTTGATATGCCGTGAAGCAGACGAATCCTTAGTCTATAACGTGTGTGTATGCAAGTTGCCAATTTTGAGTGTTATGAATTATTGAACCAATGTTTTCGTCTTTAAAATAGGGTTAGTTGTCATTTCAGTAAAACGGAAGAGGAACATTTTAAGATAGTTTTAGGGAAGATAGCTATCTATCTATCTATCTATCTATCTATCTATCTATCTATCTAG
Organism: Euprymna scolopes; assembly: GCF_053919585.1. Taxonomy (NCBI): domain Eukaryota; kingdom Metazoa; phylum Mollusca; class Cephalopoda; order Sepiida; family Sepiolidae; genus Euprymna; species Euprymna scolopes. The sequence goes on from NC_136482.1 coordinate 144,406,989, forward strand.
ATAGATAGATAGATAGAGAGAGAGAGAGAGAAAGAGAGAGAGGAACAAAGATAGAAAGAGATAGAGATTAAAAGAACCAGAGAGAAAGTGAGAGAGAAAAAGCTAAAGAGATTTTGAAAAAGAGAGTAAGAGAGAGATAAATAGCCAGAGAGAGAGAGAGAGAGAGAGAGAGAGAGAGAGAGAGAGAGAGAGAGAGAGAGAGAGAGAGAGAGAATAAGAAAGATCAGGAGAGAGGGAGAAAAACAGGGGAGAGATGGGGGAACCGACAGGTGGGTTGATAAAGGGAGAAACCCTTTTCTGTCGAAACAAATTTGTAATTAGTTGGATGTTTTGTTTCTTTAATGGATTTTTAATTGTTTCTTTCTGTTGTTTTAAAATCTTTTATGTCGTGTTCAAGTTGTTAATTTGACTGTTAATCATGATTTATTGAAACGAACGATAAAGTAAAAAAAATGTAAAGAAAGATGAGGATGAAGTTTGTAACGAACAGAAACAAAAAAGTGTGAAATGGTTACCATATTGGACTTTGGAATCAACAAAAAACGAAATTAAAACTTGGGAAATTTCGTTTGAGAAACAGAAAAAGTAAATATATGAGAATAACTCGGAAATAAGGAGAGAAAAAAAACGGGAAACTAAAGGTTAGGTATAAGATAACGTTGAAGAAACTCTCCAAATAAATAAACAGAGAAATGAGGAACACGACAAAAACTACAGAAGAACTTGGTTTTATTAGAAAACAGAAATTAAATTTAGGACAAAAACAGTAGAATTAGAGAGGGGATTGAGTATCATCCCATGTAAAAATAATAGGCAAAAAAAAAAAAAAAAAATAGAACGTAGACCGAAATAAAATCAGGAAACAGTGAAGGAAGATAAAAAGAAAGAAGTTAAGAAGGACGAACTAAAAATGAAGGTACAAAAACAACACAAACAAAATATGTGAAATATTTTTAAAGAAATGAAAGAAAGGATGAACGTATTGTTTGGATTCTTCGAACTATTGTGCTCATTTTGAGTGTCCCCAAGGACCCGTGGCGCAGTGGTTTGAGTATTTATAAAAAAAAATTGCTAAAGTGATATTCTCTTAAAGGTTGAAGGCTCAGTTCTCAATGTGGATGACCGAAAAATACAATTGCGAATTACTTAGGACTCTGTCCAGTCATGGATGACGGAACGAGAGCATGCTACCCCGTTGAGGAAATAAAGTGTTCCGTTCGAAATTCCGCCCTAATTGCCGAGTTCGACATAAATATTCCTGAGTTCGACAAGATACAACTGAAGTAGGTCGGAGGTTACATCGGCTGAAACGTTGTGAAACATCCAAATCATACAAATAACCAATCTGAAAAAATTCAGAAACGCGAAGAAGATAAAATACAATTCTGAAAGAAAGAACAGGAGTGAATACAAAGAGACTAGAAATATTTAGAAAGAAAAACGAAACTTTAAATAAATAATTGAAAAGCGGAATGGGAGAAAGAAAAGAAATTTAAAAGAAAACGCGTAAAAAAAGAAGACAAAATAAAAAAGAAAAAAATGGAAGATAGGAAAATAGAAAAAAAAGCTTAAAAGAAACGTAAATATAAAAATGAAGGAAAGGAAGAATTAACGAAAGAAGGACTATGCGAAAAACTGCAGAAAATTTGGTGTTACTAAAAGAATTAAAAACAAGAAAAGAAAGAAAGAGAGTTAGAATAAAGCAAAAACAAATGCAACAAAACAGAAAACGGGCAATAATTCCTAGAAAAAAAGTAAATGAGGATGAAAAACAAAAAAAGAAGAAAGGATGAAGATAGAAAGGCAAAAATAACAGAAGAGAAAATACGTGAAATACTTAATAAGAAAGAAGAAATAATAATAATAAAAAAACAAGAATTAAAACAAATCTTTGAAAAAAGAATGAAAGAACATAAATGAGGGATAAAAGAAAAAAAAAAAAACGGCAGAGGAAAAAAAAAAATGGCCAAAAAAATAAAAAGGAATGAAAAAGAAAAAGAAAGACCAAATAAATGGATCAATCCATCCAGCGCAGCCGCAGCCGAGATTGAGTTTCTAGTGTAATTCCAATCTAGTCGGTAGCTGAATACTTGATGCTTCGCCAGGGCTCTCAAGGGTATTTTTTATCGTGACACCATCACTAGACGGGGTGCCTACCACGGCTTAAGATATTTCCATCTACCCTCGAGAGAAGGATAGGCTGCGCTAGATTCTCATTCTGGTATTTTACTTCGCGGTATATACAGCGCCTCGTCTTCCTAAATGGTCACCCATCTGGCACTGGACAGGCTCAACATTGCTTAACTTCGATGATCTGGTGAGAACCGGTCTGTGAATATGATTGTGCCGTATCTTAAATTAATGAACACAAAGAGGGAAATAAAACAAAAACCAGCAGCAAAGCATTAAAAGAAAGAACAAATGAAAAAAAAAAAAATTAAAAAACAGAAAACAATGACAAGAGGAGGAAACAATTAGAAACAACAGGAAAGAATAATAAAAGAAAAAAAATCAATACGGATGCAAAAAAAAAAACGGGAAAAGTTTTTTTTTTTTTTATAAAATTTGAATAAAAAAAAAGAATAAAAGAAAGAAAAAGTAAGAAAAGTCAGATAGAAGAGATAGAAGACAAACAAGAAGAAAAGATGAAAAGAAAGAGAGGGACAAGATAAAAATGAAGAGGAGGAAGAAAGGCGTGACGGTTGAAAGCGAAAAATGGCGTCCGAATAGGTCGGCACAGGAAAACCGTTTGCGAAAAGATGAAAGACTGTGCACGGATGCTGCACTGCCTGACATAGCGATTCGCTCTTTTGAAAAAGCTCTTCTGGTCGCTCAACACAACTCAACCTACGCCGAATAATTTAACATACAGAAAAGAGAAACTAAAAATACAGACGATGAATTACAAGCATTCAAGCGATCGATTTTTGAAGTAACAGATTAAAATAGAGAAGAAATTAAATAATAATAATAATAATAATAATAATAATAATAATAATAATAATAATAATAATAATAAGAAGAAGAAGAAGAAGAAGAAGAAGACAAAGAAGAAGTATAGGGTATGGCATAAAGGTCTACTTAACAAGATCTCCAGCTATGGTATAGCTGGAAATGTATTTTCAGTTATTAAATCATTTCTTTCTGATAGGTTAATAAGAGTAGTGGTTGATGGGCAGAAATCAGCTCATAGTATTAATGCTGGAGTGCCTCAGCGATCCATCCTGGGTCCAACTCTCTTCCTGGTCTACATTAATGATCTTCCAAAACACATACGTAGATCATTCGTTTACGTTTTTGCTGAAGACACTACCATCTATGGCAGTACATCAAAGGTCGTAAACGACCAAGCTCTCTCTGGTTCTCTCTCCTCTGATGTTGAGCATGTGGTACTATGGAAGAAGAAAGTGGCTGATTACTTTAAATGTATCTACCACCAAGCTTCTATCTTTACATCATCAACGTTCTGACATCTGACATCAATTGAAATGAATGGCTCTCGTCTTGGGGAGGCTCCATGTTTGGACAAGCTTCTGGGCTTGAACTTTACTCCTGATCTTAAATGGAAGACGTACGTCATTATAATTGCACGATTTTTTGGTGCTTGTACTGTAACAGATCGCGTATGAGCGTGTGAAAATATCAGCAGGAGCCGAAAGATAACTAGCGAAAATATTAGCAACAATCGTTAAAGCACAATGCAACTTAGCAGGTGTGCGCGATCTTGCGTCACAAAAAAAGTAGAGAAAGAAGCACCACATGGCGAGGAGCAGAAAGAAAAATGCAACCAATTTAAATGGACGTGTGGTGGATGCGATATATATATATATATATATATATATATATATATATATATATATATATATATGTCGGAGCACGTCACTGATGAGATGCAGTACATCGAAACCCGCTTTGGTTCTGGCGTTGTCCGTTCTCGATGCAATTGCTCGATTCCATCTAATTCTGGGTTCTAGCTTTATCATGAGAAAGTGTATGTGAACGGGTATTTATATATATCTATCTATAATCTCCTCTTTATGTCTAATATATATACATACACACACACACACATACATATATATATGTATATATATATATATATATATATATATATATATATATACACACTTTCACTACACTGATGAAGACCGAAGGATCGATCGAAAATTAAAAAAGGTTTTAAATTTTTGTCATAATATTTTGTATTCCTGCTCGTCACCAATAGAAACCTAATTAATAAAAGTTATAAACAAGATAGGAAGCATTTATAGTTATCAACAGATAGACTGTTCAGTGCGAAGTGACATTGTTTGTGTGTGCGCGACAAGTCTAAACCCCTCTCAGAATATCTAGTCTACAGACTTGAAATTTTATATACAGAGTATTTGGACAGGTAACACACTTTCGATTTGGTTTTTAGCTTGCAAAAATTGTTGGTAAGAAGTCAAAATTGAAAACAAATCAGTTGACCTTGACAAGAGTAGTCGACTAAACCTGTTTACATGCACAAATCCACATTCATCAGTTAAACAACGTTATCTTTGAATTATTTATATCCGTAGAGGTGTTGTTCAGATGCTAAAGAATGAGGCTGGAAGGTTTTGTTTTTATGTTACGTGAAAATGAGAAGTAATGTCCTACAGGAGGGTATCAGATCTTAAGGATCTTGATAATTGCTAAAAAATAGAAAATTAAAGAAAATACTGATGGAAATTTGGTTTTAAAAAGAGTCCCTACACTCCAAAAGAAAATAAATTTTAATATTTTTAAAATATAATTTAAAGAGAGAGGGTGGTGGTGGTGGTGGTGGTGGGGAGGGGGTTAACCCCTCTCGTAAGCAAAACGATAAAAAACAACAAAAAATTAAATTAAAAAGATTCTTGATAAACGATAGCGGAGTTTTCGATGAAATAGATTAATACATTTTTTAATGATCACTTTCTCTCTCAATAATTGATTTAACAATTTTGAAGTAAAAATTTACAAAAATTAAAAATGAGTTAACGAGAGATTTTTTTTACACATGGTGCCGTCTCCCGCACAAAAATGTTTCGCTTTTAATTTATTAGTTAATTACAATTTTTTTCTTCTTATTTTAACGATATTTTTGTGAGTAATAAAAAATTAAAAAAACAAAACAAAACAAAACAAAAAAAAAATAAAATAAAAAGAACGTTCTTCGTTATTTTTTGTTTTATTGTTTTTAATTCTATTATTTTTTTCTCTCTTATACCAAATGCGCCCATGCTTTATTTAAAATTATAATTTTATCAATTATCAACATTTATTGTCATCCTGACAAATTTTGCATCGATATATGGAGGATGAAACAGTTCTGGGCCGCCTCTTTCCCACAGAAGAGACGTTGCGAACCTGTCTATTGTCTATCGTTATTTTCATGGTAAGTGCTCGTCTGAATACTTTCACAAATAGCACTCGACTAGCTAACACCACTATCAACAATTTTCCTCACTCTCTTACTGTACCTGAAGCTAAACGCAGATTCTACGAAGAAAACTTCTATCCCAAAGCTGTCCGCTTGTGGAACTTTCTTCTGCTGGCCCGCTTTCCGGCTTACTGCAACATGGTCGTCTTTAAGTTCAATGTAAACAAGTTATTGCTGAGCCATCCCCTTAAATAATAAAATTATACCCAATTTTCGCCATTAATGATTACTATGCTGTTGTTCCCGTTACTACCGTTCACTCTTTAACTCTTATCCTCGAGTCTTTCTTAGAACTGCACGCCTGTGGAACTCTGTTCCGTCTGCCTGCTTCCCACCTGACTACAACTTTGATGTCTTCAAGTCCAACGTTAACAAATTTCTAATGAACCGCCCCTTAAGTAAACACTTCATGAAATCTCCACACTAACGTACTGTACTTGCAATAACCCTTATCCCTGAGTGGCTTCCGGGCCTTGATAAGTAGTGACCACCGTGTAAAAAAAAAAGTAAAAAAAAGGTATTCTGTCGAGCTATCGGTAAAATAGTAGTGTTAACAAGAACGTGGAACCTCGGTATTTCAACTAGTCTCTACTAATGCAAACTGTTGACAATACTATTTTACTAAGCCCATGAATCTGATTCGAATAAGAAAGTCTAGTCAACCGAAATTCGCGCGTAGACAGCAGAAAAATCTCGAGAAACGAAAACCTATAATATTGCGTTTGCCCGTTTTCGGATTCTATCGTGTCAGCGTTAATTCACCGTGATGAACAGAATGGCTTCGAATCTTTATTTTTATAGTGGATTAGAAATGGCGGGTAATATAAGAAGGGAGTCGTCGGTAGGTGTTGAGTAGGAATGGTTAATGTGAGCAGACAACTGACTTACGCGCTGTTCGACTACTTTAGCCTTTTAACAAGTGGTTTAATACACAAACACACACACGTTCATATACACGCCACACTTTCACTCGCACGCACACACACACACACGTTCATATACACGCCATACTTTCTCTGCTCCCCCCTATATATATATATATATATATATATATATATATTGGTGGCCTGGCAAGGCTACTGGGGAGAAAACCGAAGCAACAAAACTGAAGCTGGCCTGCCAAGACACTATGTATACAAATGTAGGCAATTTGGGCATATTTTATTGGTTTAAAAATATAGATTCTTTTTTTTTTTTAACAATTTTCACCATAAAATAGTATCTTCAAAAAGCTTGCAAATTTTCATGTAGTTTCGTCCTATAGAACCCAGGATATGATAATTTACATGTACAAATTTGCTACGAATATATATATATATATATATATATATATATATATATATATATATATATATATATATATATATATATATATATATATATATATATATATATATATATATATATCTTTACCCGGGCGTAAAATAGTCATAAATATGATATTTCAATTCATCCAAATTTCGTATATATTATTATAGAGCCGTGATTTTCAAAGTAAAAAAAAAAAAAAAAAAAATTAGGTGCCATCAGCTAGTATCGAAACCGAAGAAGATGAATGAACAAAGTGCATAAGGATTTTTTCAATTATGACCCATTTTTGATTAGTTAAGAACTATTTTTACCGGCTAAAGACCCATAAAAGATCCGTCCATAAAAAAATCCAATCATTTGAGGCCCCTAGCGCCGTACGGCAACTTTTAGTTTCGAAGGAGATAGAGTTTAAAAATATGGAGACAGACAGAAAGACACGTTTTTGGCAATTTTATAAGTTCAAAATCTCAGCAACTATTGATCAGAATTTAACAGATAAAGATTGTTGGAAAGGTTATAACCTGAATTGTGTAATGGATTATATGAAATTTGCCCTTAAGGTCGTATCTTAAAGGTGTCATCTATCATCCAGAGCCAATATTTAACACTTTTTTACAGCCATAAAATGTTTCAGTCATAATCATTTTTTTTTTAGTTTTTATATGAATTACAAAATGTCGGTTGTCTCTTCTACATTTGTCGGTTTTGCTGCTTCAGTTGTTTCCCCTCTGGTCTTGCCAGGCCACGAATATATATATATATATATATATATATATATATATATATATATATATATATATATATATATACATAGTAAGTTATAAAATATATATGGCGATTAAGCTACACTGAATATTCCGCGTTTCATCCAGCCTGAAGAGTCCTAGAATGGATGAAACGCGGAATATTCAGTGTAGCTTAATCGCCATATATATTGTATAACTTACTAACTAGCTCTGTCTACGTATTGAGCACTTTTTAAGTAAATTTATACTTTCGTATATTAATTTTATGTGAGTAAATGAAGTAATTATATATATATATATATATATATATATATATATATATATATATATATATATATATATATATATATATTGGGTTGAGCATATTGGGAAGTGATATACAAATTTGGGCATATTTTATTGGCTTAAAAATATAAATTCTTTTTTTAACAATTTTCACCATAAAATAGTATTATAATCTTATAAAAGCTTGCAAAAATCCGCCCATAAAAATTGTGTAATGGATTATATGACATTTACAGAACAAAAATTATGCACTTATATTGGATATACCACGTTTTTGCTACGAATATATATACCTTTTCCCGGGCGAAAATAGTCATAAATATAATATTTTGATTCATCCAATTTTCGTATATATTATTATGGAGCCAAAGTAAAAAAAAATATATATATAAAACATCGCATATTTATCAATAGTTACTGACGTTTCACGAGAAAATGGCGTTTACTTTGTTATATAGGATATGATAGATTATATATATATATATATATATATATATATATATATATATATATATATATATATATATATATATATATATATTAGTGGTGGGACGATCTCAAGTTTTTTTCCGATTCCGTTACAATTACCGATTCCGATTCCGATTCTTTACCATTAGCATATGAAGCGATGCTCGCTATGTACACAAATTGAGCTAAGCAAATTGTGTACACAAATTGAGCTGAGCAAAAAATTATTAATTCTCTGCCCGCATAGCAGCAGCCGAATAGCGCAAAGGTTAGGAGCTCCTACTGTTATTTGGGCGGTCGGGTTTCGATCCTGGCTTGAGGTAGTTGCTTGCCTAGCTGAACTGATGAGTTGTGAAACAGCGAAACAGTACTGTATGTGGATGACTATATATATATATATATATATATATATATATATATATATATATATATATATATACACCTCATTTTTATGCAATTTTATTAGTTCCAAATCTTAGCGACTATTGAACATTTAACAAATGAAGACTCGTTGGAAAGCTAATGACCGGAATTGTGTAGTGTGCTATGTGATATTTGCCCTTAAAATCACACATTAAGGTGATCATCCATCATCTAGAACCTATTTTTTGGCACTTTTTTACAGCTATAATATAATTACAGTCATTTGTTTTCCTTGTTTTGCATATGAATTACAAAATATCTGATATTCCCTCAAACCCTCTGGCCTTGGTGAAAAGGAGAATAAAACTTGCTGTTTATGGTTTCACATGATCTGAAATAAGTGCAAGTGTTAACTTGATTCCAAATATTTCTCTTATAAAATATTTCTCATATGGGGAAGATAAATAGGACAGAGTAAAATACTTAGCTACTTTTTTGTGGGGCACGTTTTCCTGGATAAAATCTAATAAATATTCAATGGATCTAAGAATACTGCATAACTTTTAAAAAGAGTCATAAAGATGAAAGCTCATTGTTTTGCGAAACAATATATCGTAAGAAGTGATTTGTTATTTATGAATAGTTACTGACGTTTCACGAGAAAAATCGCGTTTACTTTGTTATATAGGCATTGATAGATTATATATATATGTATATATATATGTATATATATATATATATATATATATATTAGTGATGGGACGATCTGAAGATTTTTCTGATTCCGATACAATTACCGATTCCGATTCCGATTCTTTAAATATATATATATATATATATATATATATATATATATATATATATATATATATATATATATATATAGCGTTGTTATTTTCCCCCGATTGCCGTAAAAACACAAGCTAAATGTGCAGATATCTTCCTAAACGAAAACCAAATACACTTGTGGTAATACTCCATCGATTTAAGTTTTCCTAGTAGTTAAAAGCAATAAATATTTATTATTTTATAATTACTACCGGCAAAGGAAGATTTTTTCTTTAAACATATTCAAATTAAAAAAGACAATTAAAAGAATCGTTTTGGCATCGGAAAATAGGCACAATTTTTTTCTGATTCCGATACCGATTCAGATACCCCCTAAATATTCCGATTTTTCCAATTCTGATTAACGGTCCCAATCGTAGGAAGTCATGTGTGATGTATTTATTGTAACACAAGTTTCACTAGAAAAATTAAGTTTACTTTATTATATAGAATATTATATATATATATATATATATATATATATATATATATATATATATATAGTGCCGACAAAAAGAAAATCTGTACTTGTAATTTTTTTAAAAAACTTCAAATTTAAGCTGAATTTAAACAACCTATTCCTCATTTGATTCGCCTTTTATTCCTCTTTAATTTTACCTGTTCATATTTGACTTTTACTTGAAATATTCTAGTGTTCACGTCAATTTAAAAAAATAATTTTAAATTGGGGAGGCAAAAAGAAAATCCGCAGCAATAAATTCGCTTAAAACCAGTTGAAAATTATCGCTCCCAAATCAGTTTAAAATATCAAAGCATCTCTAATCGTAATTGCTGTTATACAACGTAACATTTAGTCCATATGCCACGACTTTATCTTAGTGATTGTCAGGAGTTCATCAATCTCCAACTTTTTGGTTTATCTAATCGAGAATCGGCCGCAGATTGAAATGTGATGAGAAAACGATTCGAAAGACTGTGCAAAAGCACCAAAACACCGGCAGTGTTCGTGATGCCCCTAAATATGGTCGCACTATAGTTACTTCTGACAGGGAAGACAATGCCTAAGAAGCAGATTCGAAACGGCTCCCCAAATCCAACAACAGTGCAATCTTGTTAAAAAGTGCTCTCTTTCTACTACCAAGAACAGATTAAAGGAATTTAATTTGCGAGAATATATTGCAAAACACAAGCCAATGATTTCTGTAAAGAACAGAAAGCGCCGTCTGGTCTTCGTCAGATGCAATGAAAACCATGACTCTTCATATTGGTCAAAAGTGCTTTTTAGCGACGAAAGCAAGTTCAATAGGCTAGGCAGTGATGGTAGGCAGTTCGTCCGTCGAGAAAAAGACAAATAATTTAATCCTAGGTGCTCAGTTCAACGCTGCAAGGTGGTGGAGGCTCAGTTTTGGTGTGGGGCATTATTAGTACAAATAGTCCAGGGCCTATAGTTCGCTTGCAAGATCGAATTAATTCTACCAAGTACATTAATATGTTGATTGACCATTTTCTACCCTTCTTTGGTCGGGATTTGGATGATAATCCCATCTTCATGCAGGATAATGCTCCCATTCACACAGCTGGCAATGTCAAGAGGTTCCCGGAAGAGCATGATATTCGGTGTTTGGATTAGCCTGCACAATCTCCAGACCTCAATCCCATCGAAAACGTATGGCATTACATCAAGCAACAGCTACGCAATAATAAAATTTCAAATTTGGAAGAACTTAAAAAAAGTAGGATGCCCCTTCCCCGGAGTATTGCTGCAGTCTAATTCAAGGAATTCCCAAAAGATTACAGGCTGTCAAATTGCAGAAGGGCGATGCTACTAAATATTAACTAGTTCATTGTTGTGATGCATTAATGTCCTAAATTTGCATTTAAACCCCATTGTTCCCTTGTGTGGATTTTTATTTTGCCTCCTCAATGTGAAGTCTTTTTTTTTTTAATTGACGTGAACACTAGAATATTTCAATGAAAAGTCAAATATGAACAGATAAAATTATAGAAGAATAAAAAGCTTAAATTTGCAGTTTTTGAAGAAGTACAGACTTCTTTTTGCCGCCTGTATATATATATATATATATATATATATATATATATATATATATATATATATATATAATACTCCATATCATAAACATAAACATGAGTTTTCTTGTGAAACTTGAGTTACAATAGATAAACACCAAGTGACTCCCTACGATAAACCGTTTCGCAAAACAATGAGCTTATATCCTTATAAGTCTTTTTAGAAGTTATGCACTATTCTTAGACTCGGTGTGCAAGAATAATACTCATCCCATCACAGATAAAATGAATTCCTCGAATAGACTAATTTCACACGAATTTTATGTCTCATCATGAAGATTAAAACTAACGTCCAATGCTACCAGAGATTTTACCAAGAATACTTATCACAAGTTTGATTAAAATCCCTGATATTCTTATAAAGAAATTGAAATTCAAAGAAATTTTGCTTCATAAATTTTCATAGTGTCGTTATAAACCACGAGCACTATGTAAATTAGAGCGCGAAATAAAACGTCTGAACAAAGAATTGTGGAGATAGGGGGTGTCTTAAAAAAGTTTCCAGACTATTTCTTGAAAGTCTCGTCCTATTCAAAGTAATCTTCCCCGGCTGCAATGCACTTGTACCATTCTACCAACTTCTGGAAGGCCCCATGGAAGTCCGTTTGTGTGAGCGTGTCAATGACCCTCGTTACAGCCTCTTTCATCTCCTCAAGTGTCTTATACCGACAGTCACTAAGATTTTCTTTGAGCTTAGGGAATAACCAAAAGTTACAGGGGGCAAGGTTTGGACTATAGGAAGAGCGAAGAACTGTCATGATGCCCAACTTGGTGATAACAACGTCTTTCTTTTTTATCTTTTCTGAGCACACTCGTAATAAACTTCGCACACATTTTCCGCATCTTCTGTTCCTCGCGAATAGCTGTGTGTTCAGTTCCCACACTGGCATCAAACTGTGCACTTATTTTCTCTATAGACACGGCGGTTCTTATCCATGAAATTCTTTATTTGGCGAATCAACTCTTGTGTTCTGACTTACTTACTTACTCCTCCTATACCTCTCATTATCCCTTAGAGACTCCCTGCATTCCTTGAATCTCTTATGCCACACAAAAACTGATGACCGATTCAGGTAAGATGCAGTTTGAAACATTCCATACGTTTCTGTGGCATTTTTAAAACAGAATTTTATTGCATGTATCACTTATAATTTTATGTCGTCATTTTTATTTTTATCGTTTACAAGAAACAGTTGTGCATTTGAGAGTTACCCTGAGTATTGTACAGTTTTCTTCCTTACATTATCGTCAGCCACACTGATGAACCCGAGTAACGGCTAAACACAGGTATGTGGATAACTATTTTATTTATAATATATATATTATATAAATAAAAAATTGTATATATACACTTTTCATTTATCTATAAAAACATGTTTTTATAAAGCTAGTAACTCCATTTTCATGTTAAATATAAGAAGATAATGTTATTTATTGGCACTCGGAATATTTTTAGTGAAGTGCGAAAGTATGTTTTTCTCATGTTTATAAGTAATAATCGACGTTGGCAGTACTCTCTCCCGAGACGGACTCATCAATTTTGAGACACTTATGAATCAAAATATCCAGCCAAGCTTTCAACAGCCTTGCGAAATTCATATAGTAACAACAAAACGAAGATAAGCATAAGTCGCGCATATTATCTATACTCCTGAATTCCTACGTATTGCCGACACATCACGCACTAGAAACGTTTTCTAGAACATGCCACAGGAAAATCTTAAACATTAATTGGCAATCTCATTCAAATTCGACATTTTTACTCTACAATAACTGCCGTCTCTTCAAATGAGCTAAGCACTTGATTAGGATGAAAAATGGCAGAACCCCAACAAAATTTTTTTTAATAGGGAACTTCCAAAACACAAGCCAAGAAGATATTTTAAAGAAAATTGGTAACTCTTAACATAAATTTGGAGAACTAGGAGACGATGGCTTCAATGTGATCGATTTGGCGATAGTACTCTATAATGGTTATGGCAGTTAAAAAATACAATGCTTTATCTTGAGCCGTGCTCTACGGAAGCGTGCCGATAAGTATCAAGTATTTCAAACACCTTTCAACCAAGCCATATGTGATGTGTGATGTTTGTGGCAGGATTTGCTTGTCGAGGGCTGCTCTAAGAGAGGTCTTCCCAGCAGAGGAATCGTGCTCTCCTTACCGTCATAGATGCGGATGACACGACATGGACAAGTTGATCTGACACGACATGGACAAGTTGATCGACACCTTCAACACAACATTGATGGAAACAGCAACGAAACTCTTGGCAATCCTTGACCAGTCAATAAGCAATAGGTCAAAACAGACATCATTACAGTCAGAGAGACAGAATACACCCAGCGGTATTGAATGTCTATCGAGCAACCAACACTAATGACATACAATCCTCCGTGGAACCAGCAATTAAATCCTTGAAGAATTCTGTGGTGGTAAATGTCTTGCAAAAATGTAACTTTTCACGACAGCATATTTGCAAGTCACACACGTTTAGCAAATTGTTTAAAAATGTTTAAAAATGTTATTTTGCAGGGTTATGACGTCATAAGTCGTTGTGGTCCGATCGGCAAAAGCATTTACCAATAACATTTTTCCTTTCTCTCCCTCTTTCATGTTTCAGGTTCGAGCGTGCCTGCTGCGGCTATTTTTTTTTCAGTCGCACAGACACTCTTTTTTTTTTTACAAAGGAGTCACTGCATATCAAGACCCGGAGGCTACTCGAGGATATAGGTAATGAGTGTACAGTAGTCAATGGGGAAATATCGTGGTAATCGTTAGTAGTGGAAATTTGGTGAATTTGATTACTTAAGGGGATGGCTCATCAAGAATTTGTCTATGTTGTAAACAATATACCAACAGAGCTAGGACAGCCAGGAGAGAAGTGATGATAAACGCGCTTGAATAAGATTTGACAGATAAGAGAACAGCCAGCACCATTGACTCAACCATTCCTCGGCCCCAAAATCAATTGTTTCAATAGGGAACATCCAAAACACAAGCCAAGAAGACATTTTAAAGATGCCGTCAAAGAAAACCTGATAACTTTTAACATAAATGCAAAGAACTAGGAGACGATGGCTTCAAAGTTATCGATTTGCCGATAGTACTCTATAATGGCTGTGACAGTTCAAAAATACAATGCTTCATCTTGAGCCGTGCCCTGCAGAAGCGTGCCGACAAGTGTCAAGTATATGACATGTCCCCTGTTCGGTGTTGTAATGGCCTGTTCCATGTTCGGTGTCATGCTGACCCAGTGTAATTCTAAGAAGTCCACTTTTCCAGACTTTACCTTCTCTTTTGAAAAGGGGTTAGTTTATTGTTATTCGCCCGACGTGCCCTGCCGGGAATGCCGATGGGGATGCACAGGCATCTTTTGTCAGAGAGCTTCTCCTCTGGTACACAAATATTTTCAATTCCATTTTCGAACCCTAGTGTCAGAGTTCTTGTGATGGGAAAGAAGTAAAAATCCAACCATTTATCTCTTCAAAAGAAGGCAATCTACAGCTGTGCGCGACCTACATCATTTGCCTTATCAGATTAAAACCACAGACATAAAAGATTATCGTTGAAGAGCAAGCAGAGAAGGGCGCAGCAACACAGAGCAGAGCTTCAATTTTAATATGTGTTCATGAATTTTAAGAATGCGTTCTATTGGAAAGTGGTACGACACGAATATGAAGAAAGAAATGGATGAAAATGATTCTATGAAGCTCAGTAACATAAAATAATTCATTAACAATTTTACGACCGAAATAATGGATGGGACCAATTTAAATGTCCCTTGCTAAGCCGATTACAGTAAATTTAATTTCGCTGTTTTTCTTTTTTTATATCGTCTCATACATGAAAAGGCAGATTACCCTGAAAAGATCAATCATGCTTCAAAATGTCTTTTGGCAAGGGAGATAGTTTTAGGGTACAAAAGAATTTTTCTCTCTTTAAATATAGAAATATTTAATGTTGTTAGAGTAAATTATGTGTCCACCTAGCACGTTGTATGTCTTGTTTAGTATATCTTCTTTTTCTTTTTTTACTATTTGTTGAGTTTTTTCTGATAACCCAAATAATCAAGTTACAGAAACAAAAGAAAAACATGAGCGATATACACGCTCATATTCTTTTTAAAACTAACCGCAACACGATTTAAAATTTTATCAAATTCAAACATATTGAACATATTTTTTAAGTTCCAGAAAATGAACCCACATAATCAATAGGACTTAATATCGAAAATGAATCCTACTGGTTCCGACCATTTTGTCTACAAAGTCGAGAGGGTGACCCTATTCTTGAGAGATTTCTCATACTCTGCACGCTTTTACATGATAAAGGGTTGGCCCCTTTTCATGTAAGTAAAAAATAGGGGATTAGTTAAATGTAAATATGAAAAAGGATAGTCAAGGATTCGAACTTGCGAAGCTAGATTTGGAATTGAAAATTCCAATCATAAGCTAAAATAAATACAGAATGTTATTGAAATAAGGAATTGCAATTGTTTAGCTTACATATCTGTATATGGGAAAGGAATGTAATAATGAAATTTGTTTCTGTGAAAATTTAAATAAAGAATTTAATCGTCAATTGGAATTGTAAACATATTTTGCAAAAATGTTATTTGAAAAATAGGTTACTGAACTCGGGGTCATGTCAAGTTTGGCAACGTGATGTATGTCAACCAACGTGCTTTATGAGCACATGCTTAATCATGCGATGACGTGACGAGTTCTCAATATAGGAAAGAGTTCGAAGTTAGTTAGGTAGAGTTAGATCAGTCAGATCAGGGGAGCAGAGAGGTTCAGACCGATTCTCGGCACCCTCTGGAAGCGAGGAGGATTTTAGAAATAACCATGTAAAGAAACTTTGAATTCCTCACACGAAATCATGGACCGATCATGAATAAAGGACGTCATCATCTTTGTGTATCTGCGTCTTCTGTGTTCATCATTACAACGAGAAAAGTAAAGTGTTTATATTATATGCACAACTGTCAAAACGTAAATGTCAAACGCACTATCTCTCGGTCTATCTATCAAGGTATTCATAAATCTCCTCTCATTGAATTGGTTATCTTGTAGTAACATGCACCTTTCTATTATATATATACAGAACTGTCTCTCTCTCTTTATATATATCTGTTTATGTCACCAATATGCTATCTCTTACAACACATGATCACGACACCATAAACACTCCTAAGACTCTAATCTCTCATTAAGACTCTCACAAACAAGAACACTAAATAAGAACTCCCGTAACATACGCACACAATTGGTATGTTGTAATAATAATACCCCTATGGAACACACAAGGGTTTCCAAGAAGTGGGCTCTACAGAGTCCTGGGACTCTGTGAGTGAAGCTGAGGTGCTCCGGAGCCATTTCGTAAAGAAGATCAAATGCTTAATATGGAAAAATTAAATGGCGGCCGGCATTTAATAATTGACTATTTTTACTGGAGAGATATGATACTTAACTAAGGTGTAAAAAGTTTCAGGGTGTAAAAGTAAATAAAATAAATTAATAAAAAAATGCAACAATTTTTGATAGATAAAAAAAAAAATTGTTGTAAACACGAAAATATAGTAAAATCACGACAAGGTATAACTAATTAACAAGTATAAGCCAAAATTTGAAATTAATGTTTTCCATATTTATTTTAGAAATTATCTTGTTAGGGCTCCATGAAAAACCTTTGCCCCGCTCGAGGACTCCATGGTGTCCTGAAGAGTGGGAGACCCAGCTTAACACAACATATATACTTTAATTTTTAGCATGTAAGCGTTTTTTATACGCGTCTACTGTTCTCTTTTATAACTATTTAAGAGGTTTCCTCTCCAGTATATTGAAATGACTAGCGGGGGTACCCGGCGTTGCCCGAGTGTTTGTTTCCGGGACGGGGGGGGAGTTTAAAAAAATGTTATGGTAGGTAAGTAGGAAGGATCAAACCCGGAGTCATGAGTAAAAATTGGAAAATAAAGTGTGAAAAAAAACAAAAAAAAAAATCTGCAACGTTAACAGTTCGGCCACCAAGAAAAGTCCATTCCAGTTGTTTAGGAAAAAAAAAAAAAAAACGACTACGGTAGGTCGGCGCGAACGTGAAAATATAATGTGAATTGTCCAGCATGCTAACCACTACGCCACAGAGCACTGCAGCTTAGTTTAGTGATTTTAAATAACTTCACATGAAAGAACTACGAAGCCAAACCGGTGTTCTCTTCTCAACTGTTCCTTGTGAACGATCCCCAAACGGTGTTAAGTGGTGGCAGGGGGAGGAGGAATTTATTAGAGAAAAAATATTTTACCACTTCCATTGATCTTAACCGATTTTGGCCGTGACTTCTCAGCAGAAAAAGTATAGAAATCTAAGATTATCAAGGAATTTGAGAAATAATAAGCCTATAACACATCTCAGATATTGTTCTGCCGTTTGTGCATATTATATTTGCATGAAATATCTTGATTTTTAATCCTATTAATGTCAAAATCAGACAAGAAAAATGAGTTCGTTTTATTTATATAGAGAAGAGAAGAGATGACAGCCCGTATTTCTTCTAAGCGGAACAAATACTCTACATCGAAGGCCTTTCCATACTTTGTCTACCTTTCTCTTTATATATATATATATATATATATATATATATATATATATATATATATATATATATATATATATATAACATTTCCTGTAGCTGAATGTCTTGTCTAACTGTCAACTGTAAACACTTTTCGAGATTGACTTCATAAGTAATGTAGGAAAGACGATAGTCTACGGAAACAGAAAAACAGTTTTCAGACTAGGTTGAAATCTCTCGACCAACAGTAATTATAATTTCCTACACTGATGATAGCATAAGCATGAAATACTTGTGATTGTAGGTATAAAATTGTTCATATTTACTGAAAATATATTATATACCACCATATATATATATATATATATATATATATATATATATATATATATGAAACTCATTGGAACTCATTTAATATATATTAAATGAGTTTCAATGTATTGAACTAAAAAACGATATATTTACAAAGTACTCACAGCGGATGAAGAGCTTATTTTTGTTTGAGTAACATTTGAACAAATTCAGTTATGTATATGAAAGAGTATTTCACCTGTTCGATCGTTTACAACTCATCAGCGTGGCTCTACCTAGCGAGATTCGAAACAAGAATCCCAGAGTCAGAATCCTAGAGCTCTACCACTGAGCTAAACCGTGCTAGTGCTAGAATGTACCGCATTTTAATAGATTTAATGAAATAGATTTAATGAAATTCATTTTGGCGATACTTTTGAACGAATTCAATTATTCAAGCGAAAGAGCGTTATGAAGCAAGCTCTGTGATAGAGCGTAAGACACCTGTCTCCGGGATCCTGATTTAAGTATCTCACCTATATAACATGTGAACAATTGGTTCTGTCTTGCAGCAAAAGATGTCATAGTGCGATTGAAAATAAGGCGCTTTTCACTAAATACTGAAAGGATTCTTTATTTTTTCATGAATAATGTCCCCCGTTCCTTAACTTTTGGACGTAAAAACAAATATGCATTCAAAACCAAAAATAAAACAAGTATTTTTTATTCAACTACTATTCTTAAACATTGGAAAATTCACCAATTTTATTTCCTTTTTCATAGACAAAATTAGAAAGCCCCCCCAAATGATCGATCGTTCCTTAACTTTTGGACGCTACTATATATATATATATATATATATATATATATATATATATATATATATATATATATATATATATATATATATACATACAGTTGTATATATATACATATATATATATACAGTAGTATATATATATATATATAATAGTATATATATACAGTAGTATATATATATATATAGTAGTATATATATATACAGTAGTATATATATATACAGTAGTATATATATACAGTAGTATATATATACAGAAGTATATATATATATATATACATATATATATATATATATATATATATATATATATATATACATACAACCATACATATGGTTGTGTATGTGCGCGCGTTTAAGAGAAAGAGTGCGCATCTATCTGATTGGAAAACAAAAAGAATAGACGAATTCTATGTCCTTAGAAGCGTATTGCAAAGTTCGTTGATAAACAGTGGGGGCTTTTACGTTCGTCCATTTTGCTAATTGAAAAGAATTATTCGCTCAAGTAAAGTCACAAGAGAGATACGAGTTGACGTTTAGAAATGAATCTATGCGGAAAGAATGACTGATTGGGAGACAAGATGGTAGCTTAGGCTGAAGGGAGGCTCTCCGTCTTTCTTCCTTCTCTTTCTATTGATATTAAACTTCTTTCACTGAGGCTTTTTTCTTGTTAGGTCCTTTATCTACATGAAACGAGTCTGAAAAAAAAACGCGTCGGTTGTTAAATGAGATAAGACTGTATCAAATAAAATGTTTTCAAAATGGACTCAAAGGTAGACAAAAAAAATTGCCAGAGTAACGTTGCTTCAGACACACACACACACACACACACACACACACACACACACACACACACACACACACACACACACACACAAAGCTGCACATCCTACGCTCTATAATAAGAACCAATGTGTATATATTTGTATATAAATAATATAACCAAATGTAAATCCGTATCACCACACAAAAGTTAACAAGAAAAACGCGATGGCGTTTTTAGTCTCGGTCGAAACCAGTTATAATAACAAGGAGAAACGAGAAAGTAAATCGCAAGTAAGACAACCCACACCCCCTGCAATGAATTCACTTTTAACTGACGTAATTCTATAATATTATATGAATATCGTGCGAACACTTGTGCGAAGCGTCTTTTTTCCCCGCAATTTCGACGGGTGAGATACACTAGTATATATATGTAAGATACTAAGCAATTCGAAAAACCTAACGACTCTATTATGTAGACTCCACCCAGTGGACGAAACCTGGACATCGATCAATATGCTAAAACAGCTAGAATACATCTGAACTAGCGAAATCCCTTAACATCTCACTCTCTGGTAGACCCATAATATCAGGTGTTGGCACCCTAACAGAATATATCTTCGGATATATAGATAAAATTCTAACCCCCTTATTACCCAACACCCCTAGCTATATTAAGGACACCACACATTTCCTCAACACTATTGGACAAATCGACAATCTTTCACAACCTAAAGAATTTCCACGAATACATCAATAATTCACATAACAATATAAAATTTACCATGGAACACTCATACAACTCCATCCCATTCTTGGACGTCACTATCATATCCCATAACAATAGATTATCTACGTCCCTCTATATTAAACCCACTGACAATCAGACATTCCTAAATTTCTATAGCAACCATCCATTAAACCTAAAAATATCTATCATTTACAGTTCATGCATACGAATAAAACGCATCTGCTCCTAGATTACATACACCATATCATAAAGCTTACGCAAAAATTCATCAATAATCAATATCCCATTAAGTATATTAAACAAAAACCATAAAAAACTAATAAAATTGACAGAACCCGTCTTCTCCAGAACAAACAAAAACACATTAACAAACGCATCACAATGGTTTTCTACCACGGCCAACACACGCATAAAATTACAACGCACCTAAAAAAAAAACTTATAACAACCTAAAACATAACTTTCACCTTCCACCAATTAATGCGATCAATCAACCACCCCATGTCTCAACCATACTCACCTGCAAACACACACAGGACACACAACAAAATGGTAATTATAGATGCAATAAACCGCGATGCCTTATATGCATACACCTCAATACTACACCACTATTCAATATACCTGAATGTAACATTCACATAAAACCGCCGCATCTAACATGTGACAGTTCTAATGTGATATATTACATATACTGCTCCATTTGCAACAATAGAGGATATATTGGCGAAACTCTGACACGTTTTCGAATCCGTCGAAACAATCATAAGACGACAATCAGACAAAAATCCCCCACCCTACTAGCTAACCACTTCAATTTACCTGGGCACATTAGATGCCTTCTAATAGACTCAAATTTCCCACCAACAAAAATACGAAAATAAAAGAAATACAATGGATCATCCGACTAAACACTCATAAGACAGGCCTAAACACAGGCCTTGGCCAACTAAAATTCTACAAATACTTAAAAAAATAATAAACAATAAAAGTAACACAATCATCTACTCATACATATATACTTATACGTATGTATTAACCTGTTCTTGTTCTATATTGATTTCAATATGTATATTAGATCTTTTCGTTTTATAGCTAACACATGCATTATTCTCTTGTTATTCTTATTATTACTTTATTTATCTTCATTATTATTATTGGCTCACATGGAGCTTTCACACAAGTCAACAAACGATCTTATTGGGAACCTGGTGTATTCTCTGGAAACTGAGTGACAACAAGTCTCCCCAGACGTCCAGCACTCTCCACCTCCTTCGATAGCATTTGCAAATGTATTTGCATCATCGCAACAGCCGCTTACAATTGATTTCTCGCTGGTAGTGGCCATTGGTTTATACTGGAATTTGAGTGGCACTCAGCCTCCCCAAGGTCCCAGTTCTCTTTGCGCTTGTCCAGCCGAGGTCTGGTTAGCGCTCACTTCTCGGTCTTTCCGTCCTTATTGACCCTTCTCGGCCCTTTGGTATCATTTTTTTTTTGGGGGGGGGGTCGGTGATGAAACAATGGGGGGAATGCATGATGGGGAGTGTAGAACTTGTAAATATGCAGTTTCGGTGTTCTTCATTCCCTGTCACGCTTATTCGTTATATTGTCTTGTATTATTCTCCGCATTCAAGGGTTTTCCTTAATATTTCAGTCGTTTTCATTATCGTTAGTCGTTGTAATTTTGCAGTTATTCCTCTGATTCCAATTTCTGACATTCTTTTTTCGAAGTTTTTCGGGATTGTTCCTAGTGCTCCTACTATTATCGGTACTATTTGGACTTTCTTCATCATTCAAATCCCCTTTAACTCTCTGGCTAGCTATATGTATTTGCTTCGTTTCTCCTTTTCTTTCATACTCACCCTGTGATCAGATGGGACTGCCAAGTACACGATTTGACAGGATTTTTCTTTCTTGTTAATTATTACGACATCTGGTCTTCTTGCTTGGATGGGTTTGTCCGTCTATATGTCCATGTCCCATAGGATTTTGTGGTTCTCGTTTTCGAGTGCTGTTGCAGGTTTATGCTTGTACCATTTGTCTGTACGCTTAAAATGCAGTCGTTTACACAATTCCCAGTGCACCACCCTCTCCACTTGGTCATGCCTGTTTTTGTATTCCTTTTGGGCAAGTTTGCTGCACTCGCTTACTATATGGTTTATCGATTCGTCTCTTTGTCCACAGAGTCTGCATTTGCTGTTTTCTTGTGTTTTATCGATCCTTGCTTTGATATGGTTGGTTCTTATCGAGTTATTTTGTGCTGCAGTTATTAGAGATTCAGTTTCTCGGTTTATATGTCCTTTTCGCATCCATGTCCAGGTGTTTTCGTTATTCTCATCTTGTGTCATTCTTATGAATCTTCCGTGGAGTTGTTTCTCTTCCCACTTCTCTTTTCTCGTTTTGTCGTTTGTCTCTCTGTTTTCTGTTTTTTTTTTCTGTGTCTCTCGCTGCCATAATTATTCTTTCAGTGTTTTGCATTATGTATTTTTCTAGTTCTTTTCTCGTGTCCTTCACACAGTCTTCTATAGAGATCAGTCCCCTCCCACCGTCTTTCCTTTTCACGTAGAGTCTGTCAATATCGTCCTTTGGGTGTAGTACATTATGCATGGTCATGAGTTTCCTGGTTTTCTGGTCGAGTTGTCTTAGTTCTTCTTTTGTCCACCCTATAAACGGTCCAGAGTATCTTACTAGTGATACTGCCCATGTATTAATACGTTTTATTAGGTTTCTATTATATAATTTAGTTTCCAGGAGTTTTCTTGTTCTCCTGAGGTATTCCTTTCCAACTTTCTCTTTCATTTCTATTGCTCTGATGGTGTCCGCTTCCAGAATTCCCAAGTATTTATAGTCGTCTTGTTTCCCTAGTGCCCTCATTTCTGTTTGGTTGAGTAGTTCCATGCCTTCTGTCATTTCCAGTTTTCCCTTTCTTATAACTCGTTGTGCGCACTTTTCCATTCCAAATTCCATTTGGATATCTTGGCTGAAGATTCTGGTAGTGTTAATTAGTGTCTCTAGCTCCATTTCGGTCCTTGCAAAAAGTTTCAGATCGTCCATGTACATCAGGTGGTTCATTTTTTCCTCTGTATTGGAGAACTTGTATCCGGCTTGGCACTTTCTCAGAATACTGTTCAAGGGCATCATGAATATGATGAACAGTAGTGGTGATAGCGAGTCTCCTTGGAAGATGCCTCTTTGTATGTTAATTTCTGTTATGTCTTGTCCGTCGGCTGTCAATTCCAGTCTCCATGTTTTCATTGCATTTTCTATAACGTTGATGATCCTGCTTGGTATTTTATACATTTTTAGGCATTCTATTATCCATGCTTGGGGAATCCTGTCGTACGCTTTTTTGTAGTCGATCCATGCTATGGCTAAATTCTTTCTTCTCCTTTTTACCTCCTTTAGGATCTTTTGATCTATATATAACAGGTCATGCTCTTTTTCCTTTTTGGCATCCTTTCTGCTCCTCGGGGATGAGTCCACGGTTATTCAGGAAGTGGTAGATTTGTTCCCTCAGTTGTGCTGTCAGTATCTTCCACATAGTTGGTAAGCACGTGATTGGCTTATAGTTGCTAGGGACGGTTCCTTTCTCCGTGTCCTTCTGTAGCAGTGTGGTTCTACCTTTTGTCATCCAGTCTGGTACGCTTGCTTCCTGTATACATCTTCTCATGTTTTGGGCTAGCCTTTCGTGTAAGGTTGTGAATTTTTTGAACCAGTATGCATGTATCCCGTCGTACCCTGGTGTTCTCCAGTTTGACATTTTTCCTATGGTTTTCTTTAGGGTTTCCTTGTTGATTTCATTCACTGTTCCTTCTATTTGTTGTAACTCTTCTTTCATGTCTTTCACCCACTCGGCATTTCTATTGTGATCTCGTCGCTCTTCCCATATATTACTCCAGTAGAGTTTTGTTTCTGTCGGATTTGGTTGTTCTGTTTTTGTTTTTCCTCCGTTCACATTTTAGTAGAATTGGCTTTCATTAGTTTCAAATGTTCTGTTTTGTTTGCATTGTTCAGATTTATATCTATATCGTCTCAATCTCGCTTCTTTTGCTTTTATTTTTTGGTCCAGTTCTTCATGTTTCTTGTTTAGCCTCTCCCTGTCAGTTACATTTCCAATATTCCGTTTTCTCCACATTGCTTTCTTCCTGTTGATTATTTTGGCTTCTTTTATATGCTTGTGTATTTGGGTTTCTAGTCTTATTTCCCCTCCAGGTTTTGTTTGTCCGCTTGTCCCCGGTTGTTTTTCTGATTTAAGTTTCATACTTACCATTTTGGCGCCTGCGTAAATCAGGTTGTTTAAGTCTGTGATTGTGTTTGTTGGGATATGTGGGAGGAGTTTGGTAACATTCTCTGTTTCAGTTTTTAATTTCTTATGCTCTTGGTTCTTTAACAATGGGAGCTTTGTTTTTTCTTCGTTCATCAGCTGTATTATTTTGTTTATTTCATTTCATTCCTGTTAGTTCTGTTTCATTGTTCTCGGTTTCCACATTTGTAGGCGTCGTTCTTTGTTGGTCCTCGGCCTTTGCTGTTTTTACTTGTGAAGCTTTAACTTGTGGGGTTGCTCTACGTGTGGTTCCGTTGGGGGATGCTTCTTGTTCAGTTCCATCATTTATTTTTCGCTGGATTTCTGTTAGTTCTAGTTTAGAGAACCAGCCTTTATTGAGTATCAGTCTTGCTTAATCCGCAAGTCGTTGTTCTGTCGTATGGTAGTCACTGGATAGGTCCCATAGTTCTTTCATTCGTTTCCGGTAACCTCCATATCTATATTTAGGATGGCTTCTATAGTAGCATTCCATTACGAGTCTGTTCTCCTTTGTTGTCCATTTCTTTCGTCGGTTGTTTTTCTTTTGATGGTTATCATGACTGTGTTGTGTTTGTTCGGTATCATTTTGTTCCCTGAAATTAGAGGTTATTCTAACCTGTTCAGCGTCCATGTCATTTCAGTTTCTGAAACTAGAAGGTTGGCCAACATTCGCAGGATGACGACCGGGCCCCTCATGCTGGCTACCGAAGGAGCACTTGCTGATCATGACACCCAGATTTTTCTTCTGGGTCCCAAGATTTGGATTATTTGTAATTGACATTTTTCATGATTTGGTGTTTGTGGCAACACCGAGCCCAGAATTGTTTTACCTGTGGTTCTGATGCAGGGATAGTGTAAAGCTCCTGTGTATCCAAGAGGTATCGTGCACTATCACACATACATATGGGACAAAGAAAAGTAAATAAATAAGAAAATAAAAAAATAAGATAAAAAAATAAAAATAAATAAAATAGATAGATAAAGTAATTAACTAAGTATTCTACTTAGTAAAAGTCGAAAGTCATGCTCTGAAAGAGGGCGTTTGAAGATAGGTCTACCTTACACCATACGGTTTAGGCGCTGGAAATGTATGGGAAAAGAGGAGGAGGGCAATTTTCACCGCCGCTTTGGTAGTATTTAATTCCCTCGTTCAAAGGCGGGGCAAATTTCTATGTCAATATCGGAAAACGTCTGGTTTCTGTTATAAATTCGGACAAACATTTAACTAGATAGTTCGCCTGTCCCCCGTTTGGGTATTTTTGCATCAATTTTTAGAGGATTTGCATTAAGTTGGAATTGACAAACAGAATTATACGTTTATATCGAAACAAAGACTGTTTTCTGAAATGAGTTCGAAGTAACATTTAACTTTCTTTTTTTTTTTTAAACAAAAAAGGACATAACTCACATTTCTTTGGGTTCTTTAGTATAGTTTTCTGTCACGAATGTATTAATACCTATCCTCTATGGGATCCAGTCTGGAGTTAAATGCCAGGTCGTTGGTCAGTAGAGGGTAAGGGTAGGAGGGGTGGAGGATGGAAACCGTCCTTTCTAGTCCACACATACGAATATGTATATATATATACACATATCCACATACGCAAACGCACACATTCTGCCTGTCGTTGCCACAAAGAATATAGAATTCCTCTTTTTTTCCGCCTCGTAACAAATTTCGCTAGCCGCCCATCTAGCTTTTTTTTCGTTCATTTTTAGAGGATTTGCATTAAGTTGGAATTGACAAACAGAATTATACGTTTATATCGAAACAAAGACTGTTTTCTGAAATGAGTTCGAAGTAACATTTAACTTTTTTTATTATTATTTTTATTATTATTATTATTATTATTATTATTATTATTATTATTATTATTATTATTGCTACTATTATTTTCGTTATTCCTAACGTTCTCTCTGCACCATTTTCCTATATATACACCATTTTCCTATATATATACACAATTTTCCTATATATATATATATATATATAAATATATATATATATATAAATATATAAATATATATATATATATTTATAGTAATATAT
Source organism: Euprymna scolopes (assembly GCF_053919585.1). NCBI lineage: Eukaryota > Metazoa > Mollusca > Cephalopoda > Sepiida > Sepiolidae > Euprymna > Euprymna scolopes. The sequence goes on from NC_136482.1 coordinate 144,434,031, forward strand.
ATATATATATATGTTTACATCTATGTTTACATCGTTAACTTCATATCTCTACTTATTCACTCACTTTATGTTATACATGTCATTAAATCGTAATTGATATTTGTGTTTGACTATATAAGTACGTGCATATGCGCCTATATATGTATGTATGTGTTTATATGGGGATGTGTATATATATATATATCTGTACATATATGGGTTTATATTATTTATATATATATATCTGTGTATATATACGTGTATGTACGTTCCTGTCCATATAATGCATAATTATGCTGATGTTGATTATGTTGATGCCATCTTTGTGCTGCCTTACATTCTCTTGCATTTTGTTTTATGCTTATATATTTGTATATGTATGTATATGTATATATGTGTATGTATTTATATATTCTATATGTATGTACATGTATATATATATTCATGTGTATGTGCTTATGTTTATATATGGTATGTGTGTACATGTGTGCATATGGGTATGTGTATGCATGTATGTATGCATATGGGTGCACGTATGCATGCCTGTACCTGTACATGTCATTATATGCATATACATGTGTATGGATATATATGTGTGTATGTGTATGCATGCGTGCATATTTGTTTATGCATATTATTATTTATATATGCATTATATGTATGAGGGGTGCATATATTATATATATGTGGTCATTGAATATGAATGAGTATTGGTATGTATGCGTATATATGGGTGTTAATTGTGCATGCATATATATATCTGTACCCTTATGCACATGTTTTTTTTTATGTAAAAGCTACTATTGGTCTATGGTTTAAATATAAATATTATTATTATTATTATTATTATTATTATTATTATTATTATTATTATTATTATGGGCTCACATGGAGCTTTCACACAAGTCAGCAAACGATGTGATTGCAGACCTGTGGTGTTTTCTGGAAGCTGATTGACAACAAGTCTCCCCAGACTCCCAGCTCTCTCCTCCTCCTTCGATAGCATTTGCAAATAGATTTGCATCATCGCAACAGCCTTTTACCATTGATTTCTCGCTGGCAGTGGCCATTGGTTTATACTGGAATTTGAGTGACATTATTATTATTATTATTATTATTATTATTATTAATGTTATTATTATTATTATTATTATTAATATTTTATAAATATTGTCATTATTATTAATACACACAGAGTGACTTTCAAGCCAAAAGCACATACATTTAAGTACCTGCTCTGATATTATCCTCGGTCTGTGTATGAGAATACCTTCGGGACTGAGAAAATTTTCCTTCAGGACCGAGACTATTTGTATTCTCATTTAATTATTAACTAATATTAATTTTATTGATTTTATTATTATTATTATTATTATTATTATTATTATTATTATTATTATTATTATTATTATTAGTTTTATCTATTACTCATCATTAAAAAAGCCGACATTGTCTCTAACTCCGCCCTCTTCAGTAGTTTTATTATTATTATTATTATTATTATTATTATTATTCATAATTATTATTATTATTATTATTATTATTATTATTATTATTATTATTATTATTCATAACTAATAATTACATTATTTTTACCGTTTAACAATTTCATTTCTATCCCATTGTACATATTGAAATTAATTGCGTCCCAATTTTGCCGTTTAAATTGAACGCCTTTACGTTGCAACATTAAAAAAATATTAAAAAACACAATATTCTTCCACAAACGGCTAAAATAATTAACGTGAACTTTTTCGAATATGATTGCTAGGAATGAACGCTGTCCACGCTACAAATCTTCAGTTCTTTCAACGATTTTTTTTCTTTTTCATTGCGATACTTTTTTATGACCAATAGCGGAGGTCCGATTGAAATATAAAAAATAACAATAAAAATATGGTCAAGTGTAGTATCTGTTCTTCAGATGCTGCACTTCATTTTCTTGTTCTCTTTCGGTGGAGGGGAAATCCTTCACGACTGAGACAATTTTTATTTTTGTATCTTTTCTCCACGTTAAAAAACGACCCTGGTGTCTAACTCTGTCACGTGGGGAGGCATAGTAAATAGGTACAAAAAGTAACATCGATTTTCATGCTTCAAAAAACCCACATAACCTTTAAATTATATATATATATATATATATATATATATATATATATATATATATATATATATATATATATATATATATATATATATATATATTTCTTTCCATTGGAGTTTATTTTCGAACTGATTCATATTCGACTAATATCGCTTTACCTGGATTTCTATTAAAGATTACCTTTTACCGACAATCCATTTCTTTGGAGTTTTTTTTTCCGATTCAACCTCTATTGGACAACTGTTGTCACATCTGAATTATTTTTTTCCGAGGACTTTGGTTGGACTATTTTTTCTTGTTTTATATTTTTATATCAAATTTTGCTTGAATTTATCTTTTTTCCCTTTATCTCCAACTATTTTAACCTATGTTTCTCTGTTTTATTCCTCTTTCATCTTTTCTTCTCTATTCCCCCGTTGTTTAACCCACCTTCCATATCGACACTTCTCGTTTCTCATTCCCATCTTCTCTAATAGTCCTTATTAAAATTCAGCCATATCTTTTTTTGATTTTGTATTTCTAAACAAAATGTCCGAAGCCGGTTTTATCTTTGTGTAGCCGTATAGTGTTATAAGGCTTGCTTTTCTCCTCTTCTGATGAGAAGCATTCAGCTTCGAAATGTCATGGCCTAAACATGTCCGTTTTCTTTTTAATCTCATTTTCGTCCTGATTGACTTGATGATTTAATAAAGTTTTATGTAACTCCCATTCTTCATCTTTTAAATTATATATATATATATATATATATAAAGAGAGAGAGAGAGAGAGAGAGAGAGAGAGAGAGAAAAAGAGAGGAAGAAAGAGAGAAACATGATTCTGTTGCTAGGGTACGAATCTTTCGACTGGTGTTAATCGTGATACTTTGCACTAATGATTCCCGAAAGGATGAAACACTAGTGTCTGTAGTTATTTAATCATTATATATATATATATATATATATATATATATATATATATATATATATATATATTTAAAAGATTAAATATATGCACATTTCACATGTTTTACGGTAATCAGGAAAAATAAGAATATATATTACGAGATTTATAAAGAATCGAAATCAGTAATTGTATCGGAATCGAGAGTTTAGTACGGAATCGGTAATTGTATCGGAATTAAGAAAATATTGGAATCATCCCATCACTAATATATATATATATATATATATATATATATATATATATATATATATATATATACATATATATATATATATATATATATATATATATATATATATATATATATATATATAGTTTTTCTCTTAGGCGTATTTCACTAAATAAAATAGACGCCTTTTATTTAGTTAATATTAGGAAATATTGGAATCATCCTATTACTAATATATATATATATACATACACATATATATATATATATATATAAATATATATATATATATATATATATATATATATATATATATATACACGGTCATCAGTATTTATCGTTACAACTTAAAGTGGTTATATTCAGGAAATTAAAAAAAATTTAGAATTTTCGCAAATGTATTATTGTAAAAATAGCAATAGAAAGTTAATACACCAAATAACATTCGATATGTTCACCATCTGCATCAATAACTAGTTGAAGACGTTTAGGAAAAGCCTAACATGTGCCACGAATTACATTCTGGGGGACTTTGGCCCACTCCTTCTGCAGTTTTACCTTGAGAGCTTCCAAACTTTGATGGTGAGTGGCAGAGACCTTGCTCTCAAGGTATGATCAGATCCCAAAATCAAGGGGATTCAGATCGGGGGAAGATGAGGGACATTCCTCTTTGGGAATGAAGGGCGGGACATTTTTGGAAAGCCAGTTTTTTTTTGCCCCATGTGATAGTGCGGCGTCGTGCTAAAAAGATCATGGACGTCTTTGAAGTGCCCAGATCAACAATGCGCCAACGAGGATGTCATCTTGATAGTTTTGGTGGTTTAATTTCACCCCCTGGTAAACAAAAGAGAGGGAACTTTTACCGGACTCTGTCACGGCTGCCCAGACCATCACTGTCGCTGCACATTGTTTCCTTTTCACATCTCGGGATCCTCCGTCCCCATCCTCCAACCAAACCCGATCGTTTTGCGTGTTAAAGGGGTGGTCAACATAAAGTTTCTTCTCATCACTGAAAACGAGATGTGGTGGCGTGCCATCCTGAATGCGGGAAAGAAGAATCTGGGGTCTTTGGAGTCGTTTATCAACAACTTGAGCAGAAAGGTGTTGTTTCTAGACATGCTTGAATGGAAACATCTTCAGGTCCTTTCGGAGTACAGTTGACATGATCCCATACGACACTCGCGACTCTTTAGCCAGATTCTGGATGGATCTCTTAGGATTCCTCCTGATCTTTTCTCAGATGGATTTAACAAGTTTAGGGAGGGCGACCTTACCCTGGCCTATTCTGAATGTCTCCAGTCTCCTCAAAACTTTTCTGTTCACTTTCAGGTTCTTACAGATATCCTTTCTGGAGTTTCCTGCTTTAAACAGCTTAACAATTGCAGACCGCTTGTCTAAAATACTACTCATGGTTATAATCTGGTATCTGAAAGTATAAAGATTTATGAATAAGTGTCAAAAATAGAGGAATACCGCGGAAAATGATTAAAATTATAGTTTATTATAGACTGTAACGCTAAATATTGATGGCCCTGTATATATATATATATATATATATATATATATATATATATATATATATATATATATATATATATATATATACACACAGTTTTTCACTATATTTTCACTACATAAAATAGACGCTTTTTGTCTATTAGTTCTATTTTGGATCTTTTCCAACTTCCGAATAATGGATTGCAGTGCTGGTAAGAACTGGTTGATATAATCGCTAAATTTTTCGTAAGTCCGAATAACGGTCTTCACTTCTGGCAGGAACTAGTGGATGTATTCGTCATATTTATTATAACCTCCGGTACTTTTCAATCCTTCTGAATGCGTCGATGGGGATAGAACTGGTTTTGAACACTTTATATATATATATTTTTGTTTTACTTCGTACATTTTTTCCATTGGTTAATTATTATAATAACTTTACAAACATTTCAGGATGGTAAATTTTATTTTATTAATAGTATTTTTTTTTAGTTTGGCTTAGTGAGTAATGCTTACTGAGTTTAGTTTAGTGAGTTTAGTTTAGTTTAGTAATGCTTAGTGAGTTTAGTTTAGTGAGCAATGCTTCTAGTATTTCAAGTTTTCGTTTATCATTGGTCTGTTCAAGTATAGATGTAATAAATTGGCACAGAGGACAAGAATGTTGATTAGTCAAGTTGTTAAATATAGCACTGCTTTTGGAGCGATGCATAGTTAACCTTTACAAAGTGATGGTAGTCAAACCTATGTATCTGTTTTCACTTTCATTGTCGGAGACACAGTCTCGCAAAGGGCATTTGAATTCATAAACTAAGTTTGTCCTATCAACAAACTCAGGGGAAGGGGAGGAATTATTAGTTATTACCGGGTTAGGTTTTTTTTCCTGTGTTGGGCAGCTACCACGTCTTGTTTCAAATACCAACAGCAGTCCACAAGAAAGTTCACATCCCTCCGGCCTTGCTAGCGTTCTTCCATAACACGAATATCTTGGTGAAAACGTTCTCCCTGTTCCTTACTGAAGTCACCACAGTTTTGAGAGAAATGGAACCATAGAAAGTGCATTTTGATTGACATGCGAGCCCCTAATTTTTGATAGCTGTTCAAGAGCTCATCGACTTCTTTCTCGTATTCTGCACTTCGGTTATTTCCTAGAAAGTTTCTTATCACTGATTACGCGACCACCAAACGGACAGCTCAGCTGCATTCAGTGCATCATAAAACATTGAGCCCTTTATAAGTTTCCTTATCTGAGACCCATCAAAGATGCAAGCCTTAAGCTTTTCCAAACTGATCCGAGGAAACTTCTGCTGAAGAAAAATAAATCCCATGCCGTCCTTGTCCATTGTCTTCACAAAGTTCTTCATCAGTCCCAGTTTGATATGTAAAGGTCGGAGTAAGACCTTGTTTGGTTCAACAAGTGAACGAGCCTGAACATTTTGTGAACCAGGTTCCAAACGTTGTCGTGGTGGATATTCTTGTCTGTCAAAATGTAGTCATCAGCCCGACTATTCCACAATCATAAAAAGCAGGGATATTTTGTGTATCTATCCTGTAGTCTTAAAACCAATCGAACTACCTTAAGATATCTACATACCAACCAACCATAATCATTGTAGTTCAAAGCAGACAGTAACTGATCCATGTTGTCATGAGTTTTTTTTCGTTTGGACCGAATGACCGATTAGAATTAAAAAAATATTTATTTCCGTTGTGAAGGAGGACCACCTTGAGACTTCTGCTGTGAGATTCGATGAACAGTCTCGATTCAGTAGCAACATAGTCCAGCTACATTGATTGAATCCAACCAGCAATGTTGTTGCAGTAAATTAATGACGAGTCCTTCTTGGTTGTGAAGAACTCTAAATTCTCTTTCACGCTCTCGGCACCAAAAGAATGTTGTCTCACGTGCTAGCAAATTTTTCTCACGAAGAGGAGAATCCAGAAGCTGTGCTAATCTCTTTGATAGATTTAGATCCCGTGTCATTGAGATCTGCTTGTGTTAAAGGCACACGCCGGTCATTCTCTTTTGGCTTGTATTCCTCACCCTCTGGCCTGTCTAATGCGTTATCAGATTCCGATTCAGAGCTAGATTCCATTGCAACAGCTGGCTCGAAAACGGGCAGCTCTGGACCATGAGGGACTGGTCGTATAAAAAAAGAAGAAGAATAGGCCTGTAGCCTCGTTTTCCTTATACTTAGTACTATACAAGGCCCAAAAGTCGCACTTCTCATATCTCAAAAACCACACCTTATCCAAGGAGAAGAGTGGAATTTTTTGGATTCAGCGCACAACCCCCCCCAAAAAAAAAAACAAAAAAAACAACAAAACAAAACAAAAAAACAAAAAAACAAAAAGAAAACAAAAAAAAGAAAACCCAAAAAACAAAAAACTATAAATCACTTGAAAACCTTTGGCATTGAAAAAATAAATAAATAAATAAATAGATAAACGCAAACCAGTGTAATTCAATGACGCATATCTATAACCATGTTTATCGATTATTTTTTTGTGGAGTGTTTCATTCAGGTCTCCAAATAATGTCTGGTCATCAAGAAAGAATACGAACTGTTTCGGTGCCCACCGTCTCCTTTAGACTTGTATATAATCCAGTTTATCGGCTGAGTTTCCCTTATAGGGTGTTCTATTCCGGTCTCCAGATAATGTTGGTTCATTCAAAAGAGATTATGAACCCTTATGTCGTCTATTATGCTCCAGTTATATAAGAAAGATGAAGTTAATTTACAAAGCCAGTTTACAGGGTGGAACGGTAAATTTGTTGCCTTAAAAAATAACACTACTGCTTTATTTAAACACTTTTATTGAGAAAATCAATTCAGGTAACTTGAATAGGTTATAAAGCTAACATCTATTCAATGTAGTCGCCTTCAGCCTAAATCACCGCCTCAAAACCCTAACCCGTCCTGAACTGAGAGCATGCCCTTTCCACAAGCGCCGGTAGGAGCTCGGTAGATACTTGGCAGATAGCGGCAATCAGGCTGACCTTGGTGTTGTAGGAGGTAATGTTGCTGATGTTCTCGAGGTATGACCAAACGATGTAATCCAGCGGATTCCAGTCGTGGAAGGAGGGGATAGTAAGAGAAGGGTACAAAGTTGTAGCACCCCTTCTGAAGCCAAGCCTGGGTCTCTTTGGACTTGTGGGCCGGTGCCGAGTCCTGCTGCAACACCCAGGGCCTGTCAGCGCCACCTGATTGCACCAGGGGATCACCACACTTTTTAGCACACCCAGGGACACTTTGGTGTTTACTTCCAAGCCGACTTGGAAGATGTGAGGTTGTATGATGTGGTCCTCACTTCCAAACAACACCAAAGACCATTACCGTGGCCGGAAACTTTGTTGAGCTGTGCCCTCAAGCGTTGAATCGTCCGGATTTACATTTTGAGGGTGCTGGCAATGGTGCTGTTGTCATAACTTTGATCGGTAGAGAGCATGAATTGTACAGCGCCCTCTCGTATCTCGAACACGGCTCGAATACCTTTTCTCTGAACATGTGTATACATTTTATCCTTGTATCACATAGCGCAACCAGTCTGCTGCTGCCATACGCGCGTTCGCGCTCTGTTACAATCATTGCAGGGTCTAAAAAGGATCGAACTTTTCTCAAATGAAATTTTTTTTCTCTCATCAAAATAATCTATGTGAGCCTCTTTCCACTCACATTAGTAGGGAAAAGGTTGACCCCTTACGACAATCTGTATAAGCAGGGGACAATTTCTAACATTTTTTTCGTCTTTGATTATTTGGGAACTATTGCTCCTAAATAGTAAGACAAACAGGCAGGCACATAAGATGGAAAACACTAACGAACAAATAGTAATAAAAGAAAGATTGATTTTTTTATGACTTTTTCTTTTCATACGATTTTGGCGGTTTTTCGCGATAAGAAACGAAAAAGAACATATTCAAAAAAAAAAACAAACATCTGCGAGAAGACTGGAAGATTTTCAATGTCTCTGTAATGAACCAAGACGTGACAGGAAATAGGACTGGGGCTTAAAATAGTAAACAGCAAATTGAATAAGCTTGATAAAGCCAAGGAGCTATTCAAAATGGTGGTTATAAGAATGACTACATATGTATACTAGCTCGCTCCGACAGCATAATGTTAGCTACTTAGAATGCTTGAAACATTAATTAAAAACTAGCGGGACCTGTCGAAATTCCACAGGGGACTCATTCATATGTAATATATTGATGTTGGCATTCTGTAGATGTTCAGTGTAAATGGAGACGCTCTGATATTATTGTAGCTTTTTTGTTAAAACTGCACGAACACCCGGCGAAACCCGGTCGTAAATATGATATTTTAATTCTTGTAGATGTTGTATATATTATAGATTTTGTATATATTATTATAGAGTTAATGTTCTATCGATTTTTATATATTATAAAGTTGCGATTAAAAAAAATATATCCATATGACTTGGGTGCATTAGCTTTAATCGAAACCGAAATAAAACTTATAAAAAAAAAATAGATAACTTAAGTGCCGTCAGTTATAATCGAAACCTAAACCAAAACTTATGAAGAATTCTTGGTAAAATTATTTATGATAAGAAATGAAAGGACAAACAATTAAACGACCCGGATGTAACACACACACACACACACACACACACACACACACACGCTATCGTATTAATGTATAAATGACGGTGCTTGTGTATTGTACGAACCGGAAGTCAGTAATTGTGTATATTACGAACCGGGTTTCTCATAAATGTCCGTTAAGAATCGACTGGCACCTGACATCACTCCCGGAATATGCTGAGCGCCATTAAAAACAAAAAAATTGTTAGGTAAAAGTTTGATACTATAATCGATTCCCGTCAAGTGCTAGGAAGTGAAAAAAAAAACGACTAAAGGATAAAAAGAAAAGGAAGTTAGACAAAGGAAACTTGAAATGAGGTTTTCGATTCAGGTGTGACAAATGATGAGACTGAACGATGAATATTGATATATTTAGTTTTATGACATTTTGGAGTGGCTATGAGTAAGCGACAATAGAAACAATTCATTGCGACAAAGTTGAACTTAACGACAGTATCCGGTTGGGAGAGTTTTACGACAGTAGTAAGTTAGGCTTTTACGGCGGTACATTTTACGATAATCCAGTTGGCGACAGTCCAGTTTAACGACAATAAGAGTTGAGTTGGACAGGTCAGGGATGAAGACAATTGAAGATGGATCGTGGCTTGGACAATTGGAGACGGATCGAGAGCCCTTGAATAGACCGAAACGAATTGATCAACCGACTGAGAGACAGCCTCGACAGAACCTACATGCGGACTTTAGCGCATATAGAGTTGATGAGAGGTCTTCCCAGAATCCAGTCGATGTATATCTGAAGCATGGTAGTCTGCTTTTTCTTTGTATTGTGTTTTATTTTATTTTTCTACTCGTGAACATGTGCGCACGCCATCGCCAGAGTGTACAAAACGACGACACGGCCAGAACTAGAACTACAAAAGATGGAAAACAAAGCCATGGCACACAACGTTGGGACGGCGAGCGGTCGGTGAGGCTACTTGGTGTCACAAAAGTACAAAATAGTTACAAAACACTCTCCTCTCATCGTGTTATGAATGACTTTCTAATAATAACGTTATTATTTCAGTGGAATTAGTGAAATGCACAGATACCTTCCATTGTTGATCCAGCCATACTCTGACATTTACGAGGAATCTGGTTCCTAATATGCAACAGTAACGACATCTGGTTCGTACAATGCACCAATACCGTTTTCAATTTGAATTACTTCATATCAATTTTTTAAACCAAAATAATAAAATTACTTCATTAATAATTTTGTTTTAACATGATGCAAGACATTCATAATTATGCACATAGATAAACAATAATTCTGTGAGATTTCTATGTGAATTTATTTATCTGTTCAATATCACTGTAAAGAAAGGACAAGAAAGAATAGAAACCAATTTTGCCTGTGCGATTTATTCATGTTCGTGTGTGTACGTGGGGTGGAGGACTTACAATTTCGAAATAGGACATAACTTGTTTAAGAGTAGGTTAGTCTCCCTGAAAAAAAAAAGCTCGGAAAAGAACATTTGAATACAATTGCTAAATAATTGGCAACAAAATAAAACAACATTCCTAAAGAGAACTATTTATATATATACTCCAAGAAGATTTGACGAGAAAGAAAGACGATTGAGTGTCGAGTCGATTTCCCCTCAAGACCTGAGCCATCAATGAAAATCTCAGGAAGTAAAGAGACACGCGTACGAGTGAAAGAAATGAGCCAAATTAAAAAATTGACAGATTTAAGTCATGAAGTTATCTTCTACGCCTCAGACAAATTGTTTTGAAAACACAATTTTGATATATTTTATCTTAGACCAGATTATAATCTTATTGATGTATATTTTAATAATTCTATTCTTGCTAATTTGCATAATGAGCTATGACGGTGAGTTCTGTAGAAATACTATTTGTATCTATGTATTTCATTGGTTTTAATCAATTTTTATTCGATATAATTCTAGTTTCACACCTTTATAAATAAATACAAAAATAAATGTTCATTCTTTCCTAGTACAAATTAAAGCACATTAAAATTAAAGTATATATATATATATATATATATATATATATATATATATAGTAAGTTATGAAAATTGAAAATGCATATAACAGAGAGAGTCCATCACACACGCACGCACGCGCGCGCACACACATATCTATCTATACATCCATAAAAGTTAATGTGTTTGTGTGTGTCTGTGTCTGTGTGTCTGTACTTTTCCCTACGCAATAACTCTGTCAATTTTTAGTCTACAGACTCAAAATTTGATATATAGCGTACTGAGATTTGGGAAAATCGATGTGACGGTTTTTGGCCAGAAATTTGGCGATTAAGGGGTCAAAGTTCAACGATTTGACCTTTGAGAACTCTACCAAACTCCTCCGACAATTTTGGGTCTACGCACTTGAAATTTTAGATATAGATTCCTTGGACATGGATCTAACTTAATAACTTGATTTGAACCCAAAACAATAAATTTTAAGGGGTCATAATAGGGGTCAAAGTTAAAAAAATTGACCTCTGCGGTCTCTTCCAAATTACTCAGACAATTTCTGGTCTAAATATTTGAAATTTTACATAAAAGTTATTCAGAGATAGGGCAAGCTTTTTCATCAGTTTGGGTCGAAAATTTTTAGTTACCAATATATAAATGTATGTATGTATGTATGTATGTCTGTTTGCATGTCTGCCTTACACTTTCAATAGATGCGACGGATTTTACCAAGATCAGTATCGTTTTAAAGTTCGATCTTTCATACGACAAATATAGACAAATTGGCTAAAAACATTAATATCTTCCCCTTCAACTATGCACTTATCTACAGGCGGGGGGGGGGTCACTTTTTTCGCCGATATTTTTGAAAGTTATCCTCTCCTTTAGATTGTCTAGCCTTAATTTAAAAACATGTAGCTTCCCGGTTGGCGGTGGCTGTAACAGCATAAACGTTAGGTTTTACCTCGTTGTTTCCTCCTTTGCGGTACGGGTTGGTGCCTGCCTTCCTTCTACTACTTTTTTTCTTTGCTCAACATACACATCCAAACTCCCGGGCCACGCCGGGCTTAAATGCTAGTATATATATATATATATATATATATATATATATATATATATATATATATATATATATATATATATATATATATATAACTAAGGTCAAAATTATGGAGCAGCAATGAAAAATCAAAAGTATGATTTAAACATATATTTCAACAACAATCAATATTTCTCATGTCCTATTTTTGCCTTTGTAACAGCTTTTATTCGTTTTTGCACATTATTGCTTAAATTGTTGCAGGTGGTAAAATCTATTTTCTGATACTTCATAGTGTTTGGCCTCTAATTCTTCTTTTAATCAACATTTGTGCATTCTCACTCTTTTCCCTAGACGGGGACACAAAGTTTTAAGAGATTTAAGTCTGGGGATCGAGCGGGCCACTTCCTCACTGTAATCCTTTTTTTCTTAAACCAACTCATTGAAACTTTTGAGGTATGGCATAGGGCATTGTCTTGTTAGAATATTACATCACTTGGAATGCTATTATAAAATATTTTAGTCAAAGAGGTTTGGTAAACCTGGTCCAGCATGTTAGTATAAATTGCGGTGTTCATTCTGCCCTCACATGTGGACAACATTCCAGTACCTGAAAAAGCCATGCAGCCTCAAACTATTACGCTCCCTGCTCCAAATTTGACAGTTGGAACCACAAAATCAGGATGAAATGCCCCTCTTTCTCTATGGTGAACATAAACCGCCCCAGGGATTTCAAAATATCTGATGAAAAAAATGTTATGGGTGTGTATTCGGATGAAAAAGTTGTTCTTTTCAAAGTTTAGGAAATAGAAGCTGCTGACTTAACCCAGTTATTTTTGCAGATAAAACAATATTGGCCCAATCATCAGGTGTCCAACTTACATTTTTTTTTTTTTGCAAATCCCATCATTTTTTCTTGTTGGCCTGAGACAAGTATGGCTTCTTTCTTATTTGCACCCTTTTAATGCCGCTTCTAATAATCTTCTTCTCACTGTTCGAGCTGATATGTTTTTTGTTTGCACCCCCCCCAAGTTCTGAAGAACTTTTCTTCCTATCTATAAGGGATGCCCTTTTCAAAATTCTGTCTTCCCTGTTGATTGTAAACTGTTTATGACCTCGTCTATTTCTGTTCTTGAAAGACTTTGTTTCCTTTTACTTTGTACTAAATCCTTGTTTGAACCCCCTTCCTTGAACATTTCATATTCTTGGCAATCCTACCTGAGAATATCTTTCAACAATAAAGCAACAATTTGTGCCTTTTTAATCTCTGAAAGCTTTTTCTTTGGGGACATTTTCAATTAAATATACTATTATAGCACTGGCAAGAATCAGATATTACCTTACAAAAACAACTTTTAGTATGATAATGAATCATTTTGAATATTGGAATGAATTTAGTATAAAACTCAATCAAAACCCATGAAAGAGGCTTTAAAGCAAATAAATACTACAATCTACTGTTAAATATTTTACATTTGCTCTTAACTGTTCATTGTACAATTCTTAATCCTTAAATGCGTAGGTTTAAACTATTGCCTTTTAAAGGTGCTCCATAATTTTAATATATATATATATATATATATATATATATATATATATATATACAGTCCTGGTTAAAATCATAAGACCACTTAAAGAAAGTAAGCGTTTACGCATAATATCGAATTTTTAATCAAACAAATGGTTGAAACCATTGCCAAAAGGGAAAATATGATGGAAAAAAATGAAATCTGCTTTATTCGAAACTTTAACCCTGATTTAATAATTATTAAAAAAAATAACAAACATTGTCACCTGGTCAAAATAATAAGACCAATGTACATTTATCAAACAAAAGGCAATTATAAATTACTAAAAAGGGTCTCAGTATTTAGTATAGCCTCCATTATTACGAATTACTTCAAAAAATCTCTTTGGCATGCTTGCAACTATGTTTTTTATCAGTTGCGAAGAAATTTTATCCCATGTATTGAAAACTGAACCAGAAAGTTCCTTTATCGAACCATACTGGGTTCCATCCTTGAACACTTCTTTTGCCACCCATCCCCAAAGATTTTCAATGAAATTGAGGTCCGGAGAACATGCTGGATAATCCAACAATTCTATATTATTTGAAGAAAAGTATTCTCGTGCTTGTCGAGTAGTGTGTATCGCAGCGTTGTCTTGCTGAAAACTCCAATTTCTTCCACACAGACGTGGACCTTCAGTCCTGATAGAAGCATTTTCAAACATTGAAATGTACTTCAATAATGTTTGCCGGCCTTTCACGACTTGCAACTTTAGGGTACCAGCTGACGAGAAAGCACCCCAGATCATTAAATACCCTCCTCCACTATGCCGAGTTGAAAAAGTCTCTTTGGGCAAATTTTTATCATGCCAATAGTGTTGAAATCCATCTGGACCATCTAGATTAAACTTTTTCTCATCGGAGAAAATTATATTTTCCCACTTCTCTTCATCCCAAGTCTGGTATTTGGCGGCATATTTAAGTCGGTTAGTTTTGTGCTGTTCAAGAAGACGTGGTTTCTGCAGTCGCTTTAAATGATTGAAAACTTTCATTTTCAGATGCCTTCTGATGGTTTTAGGACTACATTCTGCTGCTGTTTGGCTTTTCAATTGACTTGAGCGTATACTGGATTTTTTTTAATACTTCTGATACGGCGATCCAGTGGTGGGGTTATTTCTTTTTGGTCGACCTGGACACTTTTTGTGCCCATATTGATCTGGATTTCTTAAAAAAATTGTGATGACCTTTTTGCCACGATTCACTTCGTTTGCAATGGATCTATGGGAGAGTCCACCCCTATTTAAGCTCAAAGATCCTTCCTCTTTCAAACTCTGATAATGGTTTTCCTTTTGCCATTTATAATTTAGAACGATGTTTTTTATCCACTAACATAGAAAGTAACATAGAAAGCTTTTCGTATTCATTTTGTCAAACATAGCCGATTTTATTAAAGTGGTCTTATCAGTTTGACCAAGTGAAAATGTGTGTTTTTTTAAAAAAATAATTATTAGATCAGAGTTAAGGTTTCGAATGAAGCAGATTTCATTTTTCCCATCATTTCCCCCCTTTTGGCAATGGTTTCAACCATTTGTTTGATTAAAAATTCGATAATATGCGTAAACGCTTACTTTCTTAAGTGGTCTTATGATTTTGACCAGGACTGTATATATATATATATATATATATATATATATATATATATATATATAAGTGAACGTGTCTGTGTGTGTGTCTGTGTACATTTCCCTACGCAATAACTCTGTCAATTTTTAGTCTACAGACTCGAAAGTTGACATATAGGGTACTGAGCTTTGTGAAAATCGATGTGATCGTTTTTGGCCAGAAATTTGGCGATCAAGGGGTCAAAGTTCAACGATTTGTCCTTTGAGAACTCTACCAAACTCCTCCGACAATTTTGGGTCTACACACTTGAAATTTTAGATATAGGTTTCTTGGACATGGATCTAACATAATAACTTGATTTGAACCCAAAACAATAAATTTTAAGGGGTCATGATAAGAGTCAAATAAAAAAAAAATGTCCTCTACGGTCTCTTCCAAATTACTCAGACAATTTCTGGTCTAAATATTTGAAATTTTACATAAAGGTTATTCAGAGATAGGGCAAGCTTTTTCATCAGTTTAGGTCGAAATTTTTTAGTTACCAATATATAAATGTATGTATGTATGTATGTTTGCGTGTCTGCCTTAAACTTCCAATAGAGGCGACGGATTTTACCAAGATCAGTATCGTTTTAAAGTTCGACCTTTCATACGATAAATATCGAAAAATTGGCTAAAAACATTAATATCTTCCCCTTCAACTATGCACTTTTCTAGATCGTTGAGTACTTTCCAGTTGAAATAAAGTCGGTCAATTTAGCTCTTATGCGCAGATCATCATATAATAATTTGATAACTCTGACAGACGTTAAAAAAATTTAAAAATATATGTTAAATTTCAACAGTATTTCTCGCGGTTTACGGTGGTCGAATGGATTAGGTCCTTGTTAATAATGCCAGAGATTGCTTCTGTTGCCGGGTTCGAATCTATCGACCGATGTTAATCGTGACACCATGCACTGATGATTCTCGAAAGGATGAAATACGAGTATCTGTAGGTATTTAATAATTATTATAGTAAATAATTACTATAGTAAATAATTACTATAGTAAATAATTATATATATAAAAGGTGTGCAAATAAGTGGTTGATGGGTGATCAGACTAACATTCCAACAATTTAAACCTTGCAATCGGTGGTGCCCATATCTGTGTTGAACCCCTCATATTCCTCCCAAGTCAATGACAATTATCCGTGGTGAGAAACCTCCTGACATTGAGCAGATATTTTGTATTCACTTTTCTATTTTTTTTTAACCTGGCACAAATACGATCTGTCAGAAATAGAGAACCACTAAGTCAGTCTGAATTTTTTTTTTTTTTTGTGAAATTCCTCAAAATACCTTCCTCACATGTCGTTAAAATGGCGAAGAAGACGTCACTAGATACAAACAAAAATAGTTTCATCATCTTTAACAACTTCTCGACCTTCTCCGAATCTTTTGTGTCATTTGGACAATCGTACACCTGACATGTATTGTTTCATTTTTTTTTTTTGTCCACCTTGAAAAGGCGTAGAGAATAAGTTGAGGTTATTGAATTTCACGGGCCCGTATATCTGATTGAGAAAAGCAAAAGAAATAACCGTTTCAAATTGCATAACATGTTTCGACCGGCGAAAATGAAAGACGATATCACGTGACTGAATCCAATGAAAGGCATCCCAGCAATGCCGGGCGGACGACAATACGTATTTCAATCACATTTTCCTTGGCGTCTGTTCCGCTTTGCTGTCTTTCTCTTAAGCACACACACAATCATGCACCCATGTATACACTCACGCATAACACACACACACACACACACACACACACACACACACACACACACACACACACACTTTTGCACACATATACACATATTTATCATTATTATTGGCCCATAAGGAGCTTTCCCAAAAGTCATAAACAATCTCTCTTTGAAAAAAGCCTGTGGTGTTCTCTGGAAGCTGAGTTTCCCTGTTTTCCAGGACTCTCCAACTCTTCTGCTAACATTTGCAAATAAATTTGCATTATCGCAACAGCCGCCTATCATCAAACTCTCGCTAGCAGCGGCCATTGGTCTCCACTGGAATTTGAGTGGCAATAAGCCCCCTCAAGGTTCCAGTTCTTTTCGCACTTGTCCAGCGGAGGTCTGGTTAGTGCTCTTTCCTTGGTCTTTCCATCCTCTTTGACCCTTCTCGGCTATTTGGCATCATTATTTTGTGGTAGGCGGTGATTGGGTAATGGGAGAGAATCAAGTAGGGAATGGAGGAAGGGATGGGGGAGAGATAGAGAAATTATAGATATATATATTCTATATTCTTAGTTCCATGTAACGCTTCTGTTTCGCCTCTGCACCAGTTTGTCTGGTCCGCGCGCGTGGCTCATGTGTAATAGTCCTCGCAGTCAAGGGGTTTCCTTAATGTTGCAGCTGTTTTCATTATTGTTATTCGTTGTATCGTTCCAGTAATTCCTCTGATTCCAATTTCTCTCATTCGTTTTTCAAAATTTTTCGGAATTGTTCCCAGTGCTCATACTATTATAGGTACTATCTTGATTTTACTTTATCATCCACATCTCTTTCAATTCTCTCGCTAGCTCTGTGTATTTGTTCCGTTTCTTCTTTTCTTTGATATTTATCACGTGGTCAGCTGGAACAGCAAAGCCTACGATTTGTCAGGGCTTTTCTTTATTGTTAATTATTACGACATCCGGTCTTCTTGCTTGGATGGGTTTATCCGTTTGTATGTCCATGCCCCATAGGATTTTGTGATTCTCGTTTTCAGTTACTGTTGCTGGCTTATGTTTGTACCATTTGTCTGCACGTTTGAGATGCAGTTAGTTGCGCAATTCCCAGTGTACTGCCTTTCCCACTTGATCGTGCCTGTTCTTGTATTCCTTTTGGGCTAGTTTGCTACATTCACTTACTATATGGTTTATCGTTTCGTCTCTTTGTCTACTGAGTCTGCATTTGCTGTTTTCTTTTCTTTTGTCGATCTTTGCTTTGATATGGTTATTTCTTATCGAGTTATCTTGTGCTGCAGTTATTAGGGATTCAGTTTCTCTGTTTAAATGCCCTTTTCTTATCCATGTCCAAGTGTTTTCGTTATTCTCATCTTTTGTCATCCTTACGAATCTTCCGTGTAGTTTTTTCTTTTCCCATTTTTCTTTTGTCTTATCCTTTGTTTCTCTGTTTTCTTTTTTGTTGTTTTTTTTCAGTGTCTCTCACTGCCATAATTATCCTTTCAGTGTTTTGCGTTATGTAATTTTCTTGCTATTTTTGGTGTTATTCACGCATATATACATACCAGTCCCCTCCCGCCGTCTTTCCCTTTCACGTAGAGTCGGTCCACATCGTCCTTCGGGTGTAGTGCCTTGTGCATGGTCATGAGTTTCCTGGTCTTCCGATCGAGCTGTCTCACTTCTTTGGTCACAACCTATGAACGGTCCAGAGTATCTTACTAGTGATACTGCCCATGTATTTATACCTTTTATTATGTTTCTGCTATATAATTTCGTTTCCAAAAGTTTTCTTGTGCTCCTGAGGTATTCCTTTCCAATTCTCTCTTTCATTTCTATGGCTTTGATGTTGTCTGCTTCCAGAACCTCCAAGTATTTATAGGCGTCTTGTTCTCCTAATGCCCTCATCTCCGATTGGTTGGGTAGTTTCATGCCTTCTGTCGTCTCCAGTTTTCCCTTTGTTATAACGAGTAGTGCACATTTTTCCATACCAAATTCCATTTAGATATCCTGGCTGAAGATCCCGGTGATATTTATTAATGTCTCTAGTTCATTTTTGGTACTTGCAAAAAGTTTCAGATCATCCATGAACATCAGGGGGTTCATTTTTTCTCCGGGTTAGAGAACTTGTATCCGGCTTGACACTTTCTCAGTATATTGTTTAGGGGCATCAGTACTATGATGAACAATAATCGTGATAGTGAATCTCCCTGGAAGATGCCTCTTTGTATATTAATTTCTGTTATGTGCTGTCCATCAGATGTCAGTTCCAATCTCCACATTTTCATTGAATTATCTATCATGTTGATTATCCTGCTTGGTATTTTATACAATTTTAAGCATTAAAACGTTAAGGAAACTCCTTGAATGCGGAGAATAATACAAGTATACACTATAATAAAGAAGAACACTGAAGCTGCATATCTACAAGTTCTACATCCTCATCACGCATCCACTCCCATTGTCTAATGTTTCTAGTTCTTTTTTTGTGTCATTCACACAGTCTTCTATGCAGACCAGTCCTCTCCCACCGTCTTTCCTTTTCACGTAGAGTCTGTCAATATTGTTCTTTGGTTGTAGTGCATTATGCATGGTCATGAGTTTCCTGGTCTTCTGGTCGAGTTGTCTCAGTTCTTCTTTTGTCCACCCTATAAACGGTTCAGAGCATCTTACTAGTGATACTGCCCATGTATTTATACCTTTTATTAGGTTTCGGCTATATAATTTCATTTCCAGGAGTTTTCTTGTTCTCTTGAGGTATTCCTTTCCAATTCTCTCTTTCATTTCTGTTGCTTTGATGGTGTCCGCTTCCAGAATTCCTAACTGTTCCCCTAGTGCCCTCATCTCCGTTTGGTTGAGTAGTTCCATGCCTTCTGTCGTTTCCAGTTTTACATTTCTTATAACTAGTAGTGCGTACTTTTCCATTCCAAATTCCATTTGGATATCTTGGCTGAAGATCATGGTAGTGTTAATTAGTGTCTCTAGCTCCTTTTCGGTCCTTGCAAAAAGTTTCAGATCGTCCATGTACATCAGGTGGTTCATTTTTTCATGTGTATTGGAGAACTTGTATCCGGCTTGGCACTTTCTCAGAATACTATTTAGAGGCATCATGGCTATGATGAACAGTAATGGTGATAATGAGTCTCCTTGGAAGATGCCTCTTTGTATGTTCATTTCTGTTATGTGTTGTCCGTCAGCTGCCAATTCCAGTCTCCATGTTTTCATTGCATTTTCTATTACGTTGATGATCCCGCATGGTATTTTATACATTTTTAGGAATTCTATTATCCATGCTTGGCGGATCCTGTCGTACGCTTTTTTGTAGTCGATCCATGCCATGGCTAAATTCTTTTTACTTCTTTTTGCCTCCTTTAGGATCTTTTGATCTATATATAGTAGTTCATGTTTTCCTCTTTTTCTTTTTTGGCGTCCTTTCTGCTTCTCGGGGATGAATCCACGATTATTCAGTGAGTGGTAGATTTGTTCCCTCAGTTGTGCTGTCAGTATCTTCCACATAGTGGGTAAGCACGTGATCGGCCTATAGTTGCTGGAGACGGTTCCTTTCTCTGTATCCTTCTGTAGTAGTGTAGTTCAACCTTTTGTCTTTCAGTCTGGCACGCTTGCTTCCTGTATACATCTTCTCAGGTTTTGGGCTAGCCTTTCGTGTAATGTTGTGAATTTTTTGAACTAGTATGCATGTATCCTGTCCTGCCCTGGTGCTCTCCAGTTTGCAATTTTTCCTATGGTTTTCTTTATGGTTTCCTTGTTGATGTTATTCACTGTTCCTTTTTCTATTTGTTGTAACTCTTTTTTCATGTCTTTCAGTCATTCGGCATTTCTATTGTGATTTCGTCGTTCTTCCCATATTTTACTCCAGTAGAGTTTTGTTTCTGTCGGATTTGGTTGTTCTGTTTTTGTTTTTCCTCCGTCCACATTTTGGTAGAATTGGCTTTCATTAGTTTCAAATGTTCTGTTTTGTTTGCATTATTCAGATTTATATCTATATCGTCTCAATCTCGCTTTTTTTATTTTTGGTCCAGTTCTTCATGTTTTTTGTTTAACCTCTTCCTGCCAGTCACATTTCCAATATTTCATCTTCTCCACATTGCTTTCTTCCTGTTGATCATTTTGGCCTTTTTTATGTTTGTGTATTTGAGTTTCTAGTCTCATTTCCCATCCAGGTTTTTTCGGTCTACTTGTGCAAGGTTGTTTTTCTGATTTGAAATTCATACTTACAATTTTGGCGCCTGCGTAAATTAGGTTGTTTAAGTCTGTGATTGTATTTGTTAGGATATGTGGGAGGAACTTGTTAATCTTCTTTGTTTCTGTTTTTAATTTCTTCTGCTCTTGGTTCCTTAACGATGGGAGCTTTGTTTTTCTCTCGTTCATAAACTTTATTATTTTATTTATTTCATCTGCTTCATTCTCTGTTAGTTCTGTTTCATTGATCTCGGTTTCCACGTTTGTAGAGTTCGGTTTTCGTAGGTCCTCCGCCTTTGGTGCTTTTTCTTGTGAGGCTTCAACTTGTAGGGGTTTCTACGTTCAGTTCCATTATGGGATGCTTCTTGTTCACTTTCATCATTTATTTTTCGCTGTTTTTCTGTTAGTTCTAATTTAGAGAGCCAGTCTTTATTGAGGCCACAATTCTTTGTTCTGTCGTATGGTAGTCACTGGACAGGTTCTATAATTTTTTCATTCGTTTCCGATAACCTCCATATCTATATTTAGGATGACTTCTATAATAGCATTCCATTACGAGTCTATTCTCTTTTGTTGTCCATTTCTTTCTTCGTTTTTTTTTCTATTTTGATGGTTATCATTGCTGTGCTGTGTTTGTTTGGTATCATTTTGTTCCCAGAAATTAGAGGTTATACTTACCTGTTCAGCGTCCATGTAATTTGTGTTTCTGAAATTAGAAAGTTGGCAACATTCGCAGGAGCACTTGCCGATCATGACACCCAGATCTTTCTTCTGAGTCCCACGGTTTGGATTATTTGTAATTGATATTTTTCATATTTTGGTGTTTGTGGCAACACCAGGCCCAGAATTATTTTACCTGTGGTTCTGACGCAGGGATAGGGTATAGCTCTCGTGTATACGGGAGGTATCGTACACTATCACACGTATATAAAAGACATGAACAGACAAAAAATTCAACTAAGTATTTTACTTAGTAAAAGTCGGAAGTAATGCTCTGTAAATAGGCGTTTGAAGATAGGTCTACCTTACACCTCACTACTTAGTCGCTAGAACTGTCGGGGATAAAAGGGGGGGGTTAGACAATTAACAATGTGGTATTTAGTTCTTCCATCACCCGTTCTAGGACAGTGCAGAATTGTGGGCTTATATCGCAACAAAGACACTGCTTCCTGAAATAAATTCGGAGTAAAATTTAACTTTTTTAAAACTTAGACTCACAATTCGATGGTTCCATTTGAGGCGTTTGTCCTCGACGCACGTGTTAAGCTTTCACTTTTAGGGGTTTTGTGCTAAATTAAATATCAGGTCGCTGTCGGTCAGTTAGGGTGTAGGCAAGATAGGGGGAGTCACAATCTTGTTTTTAGTACACACACACACACACACACACACGCACACACACACACACACACACATATATATATATATATACACATACATATATATACATATATACATACGCAACAATCTATCTGACTTTGTCAAAAAAGAAAAATCAAATCAAATAATCAACCAGTCGCCCCGTCTGGTGATTTTTACATTCGTTTCTAGAGGATTTTCATTAGTAAAAATTAAATTGACAGAGTGAATTCTATGCTTATATCGTAACAAAGACATTGCTTCCTGAAATAAATTCGAAGTAAAATTGAACTTTTTTAAAACTTAGACTCACATTTCGATGGTTTCTTTTTAGGCGTTTGTCCTCGACGCACGTGTTAAGCTTCCTCTTTTAGGGTTCTTGTGCTAAATTAAAATTATTATTATTATTATTATTATTATTATTATTATTATTATTATTATTATTATTATTTCATAACATAAAATATTAATATGAGATATATTTGCGTGCCGATTTTGAGTATTAACTTCAACAGCGCTCAATACGTGGAGTAGAGCAAAATAGTAAGTTATGAAAATATAGTTCTGGCAGTTATATTAGAATGGTACAAAAATAATGTTTTTTGTACGTTCAACTTCATGTAAAAAAACGACATTATTTTTGCACCAACCTTATACTACACAGAGGTTCCGCGTTTTATCTCTGTATGGAATCGTCAGACTAAAATACATGGAACTCGTGTTAGCCTGACGATTAAACGTGAAACACTCTGTGTAGCTTAACTGCCATATATATTTCATAACTTACTCTCTCTCTCTCTCTCTCTCTCTCTCTCTCTTCACACACATACACACACATACACATATATATATGTTAAGGTTTGTGTTCCTTCATAGAAGCGTTAATTGAGTTTGAATAAAACAAATACGCATTAGATACGTTTGAAGCCAAAACAACGCATTATTACAAAATAAACAGATATTTATTTTGTTTGAAATTTATATTGAAATTTATAAATACATTTCGAAGATAAACTTCATCATCAGTATGTCTTTCTTTTTTGCCACGCTGTTGTTGTAGCATAGAATCAGTAGAAGTCCGTTTGTTGTTTTTACGGTAGTCTTTTCAAATTACGAAATGGTGCGTTGGTCACGCGGAATTCACGCTAGGATTTGTGTTCTTTGATAGAAGTGCTGGTTGAGTTTGAATAAAACAAATACATGGATACGTTTGAAGCCAAAACAACGCATTATTACAAAATAAACAGATATTTATTTTGTTTGAAATTTATATTGAAATGTATAACTATATTGTGTGTACAAACAGTTCTTTTTAACAGTTGTAAATAAACACGACGCATACCTGGATTATATACGAACATTTATTTTCATAATTTCGGCCGGCATCTTCAGAGATTACAACGTCTTCACATCTTGACTGCCTGAGAAAACGCCGCTTCCTGCGTAATGGAGAGACCTACTCCCCCTTGAGTCGTCCGTTCTCTCTGATGTTCAGCTAACGACAAACAAGAATCTCTCCAAATCTACATCACGTGTCTAAGACTGATAGCTGATGTAATCTAGTTATTTGTTTATGCAAACCAAAATTATGTTTACGCTTATTTTCTATTTTCACATTCTTTCGTAGCTGTTTATTATTTCAGCTGTCAATCACGTTTTCCCAGTCTATTTTTTTTTCATCATAATAATCGATCCATCGAGCCGCCGTCGCTCGAAACAATTAATAATAACAATAATGTTTTGACCCTTGGCCTTGCCTGCCACAGTTAATACAGATACTGCACTATGATCACAGCCAAAGGGTCATAACATTACACAAATAGTGTAAAGAATATTTAAAGCGGTTGATCAAATCGGCTGTGGCGTGTTCAAATCCGGTCGAATCTATTGCATTTTATTTATGCTCTAGTACAATTTGGTAATGCTATGTGTAAATGGAAAGTTGTGTTCAATGAATTAGTTGCAATATGTATGGTAGGTCGATATAAAATAAAATGAAAATAATTCAGACGTCGTAAACAGCTAAACAAATGCGCGGAAATATGTCTGCGCCAATTCGGAGATCTTTCTTCTTTCTACAAAGAGTCTCAAGTCAGGCGTTTGCATGAATACTGATTAACCAAGTTCAAAGAAGAGACATATCGATCATTTACAAACATTCGGAACGCAATTTTATAGCATATAAATAAAAGATAAACGTAATTAACTTATAATCACTACTATTATATAAAAGAAATTTTGTCCGTGTGTGTGTGTGTGTGTTTTCGTTCCCCATGGACTCGAAAACTGTTTGGGCGATATTTATGAAATTACACACGATATTATTGTAAGTAATAATTTGAGAAGAAGGTTCTTGCGGAATTTGACTTTTGATTTCAAATGATGTATTTTCAAATTAGTTTTCTTTATAATCCCTTTACTTTATATATCATTTTAAATAGAGTTTTTCGCTCTATCTAATAATTTCAATTACAATCGGTTTAAAACAATTAAGTCTTCTTTTCAGAACGCTGAACACAAGATGGAAAAAAGCAAATTCACTCAATTTTCTTATTTCAATTCAAGATAGGCTGAAAAGCTGCTGAAACAACTCGCGATATCAACGAAGCGTTTGGCCCAGGAACCATGACTAAACGCACAATACAATGGTGCTTGAAGAAATTTCTTGGTGGCGACGAGATTCTTGAAGATTATGAGAGTAGTGGTCGGCTATCAGATGTTGACAACGATTAATTAAGAGCCTTAGCCGAAACCAATCCACGCATTAATGTTTAATAACTTGCTTCTGAATTAAACATAACGTATACAACGATTTCCAACTATTTGAAAGAGATTGGAAAGACAAAAAACTTGACAAATTGATCAAATAAAAGAAACGTCGTTATGAAGTATCATCTTTCATTCTTTTACACAACAAGAACGACCCGTTTCTCGGCCGGGTTGTGACTTGCGATGAAAAGTTGGTTCTTTAAGACAACCGGCGACGCTCAGCTCAGTGGTTAGACGCCAAAGAAACTCCACGATATTCTCATAATCAGAGTTGCACCAAAAGAAGGTCATGCTGACTGTTTGGTAGTCTGCGACCATTCTCATTCATTACAATTTTTTAAAGCAGGCGAAACCATTATGGTGGAGAACAACAAATGTCAACAAATGGATGAAATACATCAGAAACTTCGACAACAACAACCATCATTAGTAAACAGAAATGGCCCAATTCTCCCCCACGACACAAGAAACTGCACGTTGCTACACCGACCCTGCAGAAGTTGAACGAATTGAACTACGAAATACTGCTCATCCGTCATACTCTTCACACCTCTCACCTACTGACTACCACGTTTTCAAGCGTCTCGTGTCTACGTAAATATCAAAAACGCCGTCGGCGACTTCATCGTCAGCAGAACGCAAGATTTTTACGTGTTTTGCATTGGCAAAAGTGTGTTGATTCTTAAGGAGCTTATTTCGATGAATAAACTTTTGTTTGAGCCAAGATATGTACTTCTGAATTTAAAAGTAAAAAAACCGCATGAACTTTCTTGTCAACCTAATACTTTATGTGAGACATGTTCTGTATCGGAATGTCCTCGATAAATACTGGTAATCGAAATAATCCGATAAAAAAGGAACAGACGATTTTGACGAAAATTAACACCTTACACAGCCTAACACCAAAAGTGCATTTGAATTATTATTACAACACACGATGAAACGCCCGACATATAAAATTCACAGCAGGTTCTTTGATATAACAAGGGCGCGTTCGAAATGAATGCTTCTGTTTAGAACACAATTGAAGCATGATACTTGACTTTTGCGTTTTAAACTTTAATCCAAGCCATTCTTTCTCTCTCTCTCTCTCTCGCTCTCTGTATATATATATATATATATATATATATATATATATATATATATATATATATATATAATAAGTTTATAAAATAAACAGTAGTTTCTCTACAGTGCAATATAGACTACAGTATATTATTGACTAAGTCACTGCGGCATGTGAAGCTTCCCCCTGGTGCACTGCGATTGGTACCCGAAACAGAGCAGCTAATCAATCGATTTGATTGAAAAATGATCGATTTCACCGATTTCGATGACAATAAAAATATGGTAGTGTTAAACATTCGTTAGATTTACACAAGCAGAAAGTTCATGGAAAGAAACTTTGTTCATAGATATTCTGTTTGATTTTTAAGTACACAGAGGAAGCAAAAACAATTCTTTGCCGTATTGGAAACAAACATGAGTCCTTTCTTTAGAGGAGGGGCGTCAGGGCTCGGAGCTCAGTCGAGTACCTACAATGAAAACACCGATAGAGTGAGGAAAATCTAGCAGCGGGCAACGTCACTTCCTGTGTATTCTGCGAATAAATGACTGCAGAGAAACGAAGAAATAATGTTCAACCAGCTTGTGAAGTCGGTTTATTTTCACCGAGAAAAATGACTTAAATCATTAGAGCGACGAAGCAGATTGTTAGTATTAAAGCAATTGCTTGGTTAAAGCAAAATGTTCTATTGATTTTATATTATCGAAATATTAGAGACGACATATGTCTGATCTTAATATTATGACAAAAATCGAGAAGGTTAATTAAATATTTTACTTAAAATTTTTTTATTCAATTTTCATCCCAAACAAGGCACAGTGCCACTTTAAAGTAAGGGGCTACTATCGGGGACATATGTTGCAAGGGTATTATGAAGGGAGATGAATGAGTAGCAAGATGTCTGCTCATATTACACTTGAACTTCTGCATGTCAGTACAGTTGGGAAAGCAACGTCTAGCAGTTCTGGGGAAGAAACTATTGGAGTAGAAGGCTTTCTTAAACCTAAGGATGTCTACTGTGAAAGGGTGGTATTTAGCTGTTTATCGGGTTTGTCGGGGTATTCACGTCGAGGAGGTACAAGTGCTTGTAATTCGACAGAGCAGTCACCATTAAAGAACAGGCAGAGAGATGCAACATTTCGTCGATGGGACAGAGACTGAAGCTTAGATGACAGTTCAGGACCTATCAGGTTGACGACTCTCTTTTGAAGCCTGTCCAGAAGTGAAAGACTAGTAGCAGATGCACCATCCCGAATGTGACAACAATACTCCATACATGGGCGAATGGTGGCCTTATGGAGGTACAGGATACTTTCAGGCATAAGTAGTTTTCTAACGCGGTAGAGAGAGAGAGAGAGAGAGAGAGAGAGAGAGAGAGAGCGCACACCTTCTCTGCAGCAGCCTTAGTAATGCTCTCAATGTATCTATTAAAGTTCATGTTCCCTGTAAACCTTAGGCCGAGGAGTTTAAATGAAGTACTTTCGGGTAATGTATTCTTGGCCACTTTAATTACGGGATAATTTTTAACAAGCTAAATAAATTAAGATTATATAAGATTTATAAACCTGGTCGTACAAAATAGGGAAAAATGAATTGTTTTGAGGAAGAAACAAACAATGTATTAAATTGAATTAAACGAACTAGGATTTATTTCGTGACGAAACAAATTAAAGAAAATGGTACAGCACGTGTTTAGTTTGGCGTGCGTCTCTCGCTGTTAACTGGTGAGAAGGAAAGTCTATTGTTGGAGAGAGGGAGAGAGAGAGAGAGAGAGAGAAAGAGAATGAGAAAGTCGATCCAGTTTGGCGTGCGTCTCTCGCTGTTAGCTGGTGAGAGGGAAAGTCTATTGTTGTAGAGAGAGAGAGAGAGAGAGAGAGAGAGAGAGAGAGAGAGAAAGAGAGAGAGAGAGTGAGAAAGTCAATCCAGTTTGGTGTGCGTCTCTCGCTGTTAGCTGGTGAGAGGGAAAGTCTATTGTTGTAGAGAGAGAGAGAGAGAAAGAGAGAGAGAGAGAGAGAGTCAATCCAGTTTGGCGTGTATCTCTCGCTGTTAGCTGGTGAGAAGGAAAGTCTATTGTTGTAGAGAGAGAGAGAGAGAGAGAGAGAGAGAAAGAGAGAGAAAGAGAGAGAGAGAGAGAGAGAGAGAGAGAGAGAGAGAGAGAGAGAGAGAGAGAAAGTCAATCCAGTTTGGTGTGCGTCTCTCGCTGTTAGCTGGTGAGAGGGAAAGTCTATTGTTGTAGAGAGAGAGAGAGAGAGAGAGAGAGAGAGAGAGAGAGAGAGCGAGAGAGAGTCAATCCAGTTTGGCGTGTGTCTCTCGCTGTTAGCTGGTGAGAGGGAAAGTCTATTGTTGTAGAGAGAGAGAGAGAGAGAGAGAGAGAGAGAGAAAGAGAGAGAGAGAGAGAGAGAGAGAGAGAGAGAGAGAGAGAGAGAGAGAGAGAAAGAGTGAGAAAGTCAATCCAGTTTGGCGTGCGTCTCTCGCTGTTAGCTGGTGAGAGGGAAAGTCTATTGTTGTAGAGAGAGAGAGAGAAAGTCAATCCAGTTTGGAGATAGAAAGTGTGTCTGTTGACTCTTTCCCCCACACATAGTAGCAGGTGACGTGAGGCGCGGGGGCGAAAGGGAGCGAAATGGTCCGTCGGCCGCTCAGCTCGGGAGTTGAGTCGAAAAGGGGGAAACCAGGTAAGGTCTCTTGCTTTTATAGTTTTTTTCCGGTGGTCTTTTGCGCATGTGTGGATTTCCTTCAAAGGGGAAGTGACGTTGCCCATGTGTGCCTACGTGTGCGCGTTAGCGTGTGTGTGTATGCACGTGAATGTGAGTGTATGTACGCGAACGTGAATATATCTACATGTGTGTACATGCGCGCGTATGTTTGTGTGCGCGTAAGTGTATGACAAGAAAAATGACTTCTCTTTCCCAATACTGAAACTACACTATTTCTAAATTCAGCCATACTCGTTTGTAACGGAACAAGACAAAAACTTCAGCAAGAAGGATCTTACGGTGGCTAAGTGGTTAATGACTCGAGTTGATACCCTGTGTGTGCCAAGATCGAATCCAGTTCGTTCCACACTTTCGCTTAGGGATGTTGACAACATTCACGTGGCCCCTCTCGTAAGTGCCCGATGTCTTTCGAGTAATAATTTCAATCAGAAATATATAGGGGAAATGAATGCCAACAAAAACCATCTCATTCAAACAGAATGAAGAATGAATGCCGTTGTTGTTGTTGTTAATAGGGCTGTGACAACAGAATGTTCTTTTAATTCTTTTGAGTCTCTGGTATATATCCGACACAGCAAGACACAGTCAATCAACCGAGAACCACATCAGCCTATATAAAAACTAGTGATGGGACGATTCCAATATTTTTCCCGATTCCGATACAATTACCGATTCCGTGCTAAATTCCCAATTCCAATACAATTACTGCATTCCGATTCTTTATAAAGCTGTAATTATTTAACTATAAGCTTGTTATTTTCCTCGATCTTCGTAAAAAAAAAAAACACATGCGAAATATGCAAATATTTTCCTAAACGTAAAACTACACTTGTGGAGAATGATCTATCGATTTTATAAATATTATGAAATCAATAAATGAAATATTGAAATACTAGCGGGGGTACCCGGCGTTGCCCGAGTGTTTGTTTCCGGGACGGGGGGGGAGTTTTAAAAAATGTTATGGTAGGTAAGTAGGAAGGATCAAACCCGGAGTCATGAGTAAAAGTAGGAAAATAAAGTGTGAAAAAAAAACAAACAAAAAAAAACATCTGCAACGTTAACAGTTCGGCCACCAAGAAAAGTCCATTCCAGTTGTTTAGGAAAAAAAACAAAAAAACAAAAAACAAAAAACGACTACGGTAGGTCGGCGCGAACGTGAAAATATAATGTGAATTGTCCAGCACGCTAACCACTACGCCACAGAGCACTGCAGCTTAGTTTAGTGATTTTAAATAACTCCACATGAAAGAACTACGAATCCAAACCGGTGTTCGCTTCTCAACTGTTCCTTGTGAACGATCCCCAAACGGTGTTAAGTGGTGGCAGGGGGAGGAGGAATTTATTAGAGAGAAAATATTTTACCACTTCCATTGATCTTAACCGATTTTGGCCGTGACTTCTCAGCAGAAAAAGTATAGAAATCTAAGATTATCGAGGAATTTGAGAAATAATAAGCCTATAACACACCTCAGATATTGTTCTGCCGTTTGTGCATATTATATTTGCATGAAATATCTTGATTTTTAATCCTATTAATGTCAAAATCAGACGGGAAAAAATGAGTTCATTTTATTTATATAGAATAGATAGAATAGAAGAAGATAGATAGAAGAAGAAGAGAAGAAGATAGAAGATAGAATAGAAATAAATATTATAAAATCAATAAATGAAATATTGAAATATAAATATCATGAAATTAATAAATGCTTGTTATTTTATCACCAGCAATGGAAGATTTTACTTTAAGCAAAATCAAATAAAAAAGGCAATTAAAAGAATCGTTTTGGCATCGGAAAATAGGCATCAATTTTTCCGATTCCGATACTGATTCCGTTACCTTCAAATCTTCCGATTTTTTCGATTCCTGATTCCGATTAATTGTCCCAACACTAATAAAAACATATAAAATACTAACGGATATATATATACTCAAGAGTCAAAACAATGAAAGGAATATGCTGTTGTCACAACCCTAGTTATTAATAATAACAATAGCAACATAACAAGAGCAACAACAACAACAGCAGCAGCAGCAAATTAACTGAGGTTCGTCAAAGTTCAAGGAACCATAAAGGAAAAGGTTAATTGGGATTGACCGACGAGCATTGGTTAAAGAGTAGCCTTGTCCGATCTCAACAAAGTACAATATATCCTTAATAGTCCAAACTAGTTATCTTCAATTAAGTTAGATAAGATATAAAATAAAAATTCTAAATTCCATAGCGAATCACGCGCTGATCACGTTAGGTGGAGAGAATTAGGCTGTATCGGGTCAATGTGTTACACGACACTCAGCCGAAACGGGTGAAGGGAGGCGTCTGGCAGAAGTAGCGGGCGGGGCAAATCTAACCAAAAAGCTCGCAATAACAAGACTTGAAACGCTTTTACCGTTCGTTTTGATGTCAAATGTCTGCGCCAATTCGGAGATCTTTCTTCTCTCTACAAAGAGGCCCAAGTTAGGCGTTCCCATGAATAATAATCAACCAAGATCAAAGCAGGGACATATCGATCGTTTATAAACATTCATCGAGCAATTTATTATTATTATTATTATTATTATTATTATTATTATTATTATTATTATTATTATTATTATTGATGTTTTCCGAATTATGCATATTTTTCGATCGAAATCAACTAGATTCTTTTCGGTAGAAATTGCTTGTATATACAGGGAAATATTCTAATTGCAGTTCTGGCCTATGTTTAAATTCTCCTAACGCCCCATTTCACTTCATCAGATCAGTTTAATGGAATCACTGCACACAATGGATTCTCGTTGATGAATTCATTATCGCCTATCCACTGCGAATATGTATTATATAAAAGCCAGTGTAACAACCTTGCGTCAAACTTACTCACAGGTGCACGTACATGCGGGTATTTAGTCTAGTTTACATTTTTTTTATTATTATCGCTTAGACAATATTTCAGTGCAATTAACTGCACGCCTGTGGAACTCTCTTCCGTTTGCCTGTTTCCCAGGTGACTACAACTTGGTTGTCTTTAAGTCAAACATAAATTTTTTTTTGATGAACCGCCCCCTTAAGTAATCCAATCTACCAAATTTCCATTTATAACGACTACTACGATAGTATTCCATTGATTACTGTACACTCATTAACCCATATCCTCGAGTGGCCTTAGGGCCTTGATAAGCAGTGAATGTTTATTTTTGATAAAAGGGTACATTATCTATCTATCTATCTATCTATCTATCTATTTATTATATGAAAGGAGCATTTCTGTTTGTATGTGTGTTCGTTCCCTACGGACTCGAAAACAGTTCGGTCGATTTTTATGAAATTTCACGCCAAGGTACTTAGTGAGCTCGGCAGTGTTCTTAGATAGGTTTTGTATCGGAATATCTTCGATAAGTATCGATAATCGATAATCCAAATAATCTGATGAAAGAAGGAACAGGCGAATTTGACCAAAGTTAACATCTTACACAGCCTAACATCACAAGTGCATTTAAGAAGTCTTATTGCCACACATGCCGAAAGGCTGAACATATAAAATCAACAGTAGGTTCTTTGATATGACAGCGGCGCGTTCGAAATGAGTGTTTCTGTTTAAAGTACTTTTACAATGATACTTGTCTTTTTCATTTGAAACTAAAATTCAAGACATTATCACCGCACAACCAGTAATGCCAGACATATAAAGTCAACGGTAGGTACAGGGGCCGGACAATATTTTTCGGACACTGAAAAAAAGTACTTCAAGGTGGTTACTAGTGCCAAAAACTTTTGCGATTGTAAGTACGGAGTTGAGGAGTGAAAATCCACTACTAGCGTAATCGTTTTTTGTGTTTGGCTTTGATAATTTTAGTTTTTTGTGATTTTTGCGAAAACTTGCACGACACTATTTTTCAGACATGACAAAAATTCTATTTTATTAAGAGCTATGTTAATATATATGTTGCTGTATGCAAATTTTAAGCTTGTACACTTAGCTATCATCATTAGAATCAATTATCTGTTCTATTCTACTAGCAAAACAATTAAGTTTAATAAGGTAAAATGCATTCCAAAAGAAGTCGTTTGTTTGGCACGGAAGAAGCGGGAAGATAGCCTCAGCATCAGAAGGATCGCCATGGATTTGAAGCTGTCGAAATCAACGGTCGAATACATGCTGAAGACAAACTCCGAGCGGAAAAAGAAGAGAGGACGGAAAAGATCAATTGGCAAGAGGACTGAAAGGAGAATGAAGAATACTGTTACACGGCTTTGGCAGCGGGAGAAAAAGTTACAGCAAGAAAAGTGAAGGAGAAATGTCAGTTGAATGTAAACGTCCGAACAGTATAAAGAACACTGCATAGGATTGGTTTGAAGTATGCAAAGGCTAAGAAAAAAATTACACTAACAAGCACAAAGGAGCAAGACTGGAGAGTGCTAAAAGGTGGTTAACAAAGCATGTTGACTTTAAGAAGGTTATATTTACTGATGAGAAGCGTTTTAAGTTTGATGGGCCCGATGGATGGTGTACTTGGTCGAAAAGGGGTGAGCCTGTTGTACTGAACAAACGACAGATGGGAGGAGGAGGAGGAGGAGGAGTTATGGTTTGGAGTATGATCTTTGCTAATGGAAATATATGGTTGGAGTGGCTGAAAGGACAACAGAATAGCGAAAGCTACAAACAGTTGCTGGACGAGAAAGCCCTACCAAGGATAAAAGGAGAGATGGGGAATGATTTCGTTCCACAGCAAAACATTTTCAGCATCCATGTGTCAAAACTCATGAAGGAATGGATGGCTAAAGTGAATATGACTCCTTTGGAATGGCCATCAAAAAGCTTAGATCTAAATTTAACTGAAAATGTTTGGGAAATGCTTGCGCAACTTGTCTATGATGGACCTGAAATAACGAAAGAGGCGCAACTATGGAAACGAATACTAGATGCCAAAAACAACTTATAGAAACACGTAGAGATGTTATTGTGCATATGTTTGATCATTATGAATAGAGATTGGTAAAAGTTATTGAGAAGAAAGATGATATTAAAGACTATTAACAGTTTTTCAACGATGTCCGAAAAATAATGTCGCGTGTTTTGTTGTAAATGATTAAAAGTAAATATTTTTCCTTTCCTAATCCATTTTCTTCCATTTTTATTACATGTATTGTCTTGTATATGTTTATGCTATTCTATTGAAGGAATTTCGCCACTCTATGGTACTCGGAAAGTCAAATACTAAAATGTCCGAAAGATATTGTCGGGCCCCTGTATTTTGATATGACAAAAGTGCGTTTGAAATGAATGTTTCTGTTTAGAGAACAATTGAAACAGGATACTTGGCTGTTGCATTTTAAACTTTAATGCAAACCATTCTATATGAAAATAACTGTATAAAATCAACAGTAGGTTCTATACAGTACAATGTAGACTACAATGTATTGTTAACTAAGTCAATGCGGGAGGCATGTGAAGCTTCCTCTCGGCGCATCGTGATGGGTCCTCAACTAGAACAGGCACTCAATCGATTTGTTGAAAATCAAGCGATTTCATCGATTTAGATGGCAATAAAAATATT
This sequence comes from Euprymna scolopes, assembly GCF_053919585.1. Lineage (NCBI taxonomy): Eukaryota > Metazoa > Mollusca > Cephalopoda > Sepiida > Sepiolidae > Euprymna > Euprymna scolopes. The sequence goes on from NC_136482.1 coordinate 144,468,808, forward strand.
GGAATATGTAACATTCGTTGATCATCATTCAATCCAGGGTAACATCTGGTCACCCTGCTAGTATATATATATATATATATATATATATATATATATATATATATATATATATATATGTTTCTTACATTATATTACATCTTTTATTTATATCAACTCTTTAATATATGAAGCTCGATGTAATTATAGAGCATATAACAAATAAATGACCAAAATCTATATTTAAAATTTCAAGATGTTAACCATCTTACAATTTATTTCTTTAAGTAAGTTGACATGCACAAATTTGACAGCCTTTGTCTCGTAGCGCAGAATTATTAATTTAATTATTTATAACAATCCAGAATTTATTTCGCCCTTAAATCATCAGAAGAAAGCACATCAATTTTAAAAGAAAAAGGCACATGGATATGACTACAAAATCCGAAAATTTACAGAGAAGTTGCAATTCCTTTTTTTATTTTATTACGCTATCTTTGAATTTTGCGCTACGAAACAGTTATGTCAAGAATTGTGCATGTCAACTTACATTTTTGTTGTTATTATTTTTACACAGGAATCACCACTTATCAAGGCCCGTAGGCCACTCGAGAAGAAGGGTTAATGGGTATATATTAGTCAATGTGATTATAGCGTAGTAAACATAAGTAGTGGGAATTTTGTAAATTGGATTACTTAGAGGGGGCGGTTTATCAAGAACTTGTTTACATTGGACTTGAAGACAATCAGATTGTAGTCAGCTGGAAAGCAGGCAATCAGTTCTAAGAAAAAAGCTTTGTTCATGGACTCTACATTTAGGTTTAGACACAGAGTGTGGGAAATTATTGATAGTGGTTTGGGCAGGACGAGTGTTTTTCGTGAAAGTTTGGTTATGAATTGAAGGTCAGCTAAGCATTTACCATGAAAATAACGATAAAGTAGAGACAGGTTAGGGTTAGGGTTAGGGTTAAATAACGATAAAGTAGAGACAGGCTCGCAACGTTTCTTCTGTGGGAAAGAGGTTGCAAGGAAGAGAAAAGAGTATCCTCCACTAAGCTACAAAGTCTATTTTGATTTCTGTCAAGGCAGGATGTTGCTTCTAGCAGCTTCTGTCCAGATGTGGCAACAGTCCTCCGTCGTTGGCCTTACCTGGCTTTTATATAGGTAGAGAATTGCATCAGGAGTGAGATATTATACTGGAGCGGAAGAAGGACCCCGCCATTTTACCAGCAACCTTGGCAATGGATTTGATATATGTGTTCCATTTCAGGTAAAGAGTAAAGGTCAAGCCCAGAATCTTATGAAAACATAACGCCTCCTCAAGACAAGAGCCATTCATTTCAACCGATGCCAAAAAGTATGTGTCCTTTATGGTATCATTATTTTACTGCAGGACAACGCTCCGATCCACAACTCCTATGTCGCCAGATCAGAAGCACGAGCGTGTAGTTATGAAATCCTCCCACATCGTCCCTACTCTCCTGACCTTGCACCCTCTGACTTTCACCCCTTCCCAGCCATGAAGTTGTTTTTGAAAGGAAAGCGTTTCCCAGATGATGCAGCCTTGATTTCTGAAGTTACGTCGTGGTTGGAGGACCAACCTGGGGTATTCTACAAAAACGGTCTCCATAGCTGCATCAAACGATGGGAGAAATGCATAACTCTGGGTGGTTCTTATGTAGAAAAAGACTAATAACTGTACCAAGTTTTGTTGCTCTACTGCTATGGGAAGTGGGTCAGGGGCATTACTTATTGCACGCTCCTCGTATGAAGTAGTCCATTATGCCACACCTTATCAAGGGCCTTTGATATATCAAGATAGGAGGCTAATCCTATGAGATATAACCGTAAGCACGTCTGTTGTAGATCTAGCAGAACACTAAATATATTGCACGTCACTAAGAAGGCTGTTTTTGCTGAGATGGTTGACTACTTCTCTATTTAACACGGATTTCAGCAGCTTACTCATGATGCACAGGAGACTTATTGGTCTGTACTGAGAGGGAGATCATTTATCACCTGAATTTTAAATACAGGGCATACTTATGATATTTTTCAAGGTGTTGGGAGGTATTTCTCCTTAAGACAACGCTTAAATAACTTTGTAAGTATGGGCGCTAGTTCTGGTCGAAGGGTCAGTTGCTTTACTGAAATCAAGGTTTCTGATTAGCTTGGCAACCTCACGTACAGATATTTGTATGTCGCATAGTGTGTTTTCAGATACACGAGGAAATACTGGGGGTTGACGGCCTTGGTCATAAAGGGTAGAATTAGCTGCAAAGATCTTGGCAAAAAGTTTGTCTTTGTCTAATGCTGACGAGATTACCTCAGGTCCATTGATGATAGTTGGGATAGAGCACGCGCTTCTTTTCATGATTCTGTTTGCTAGTTGCCAAAACTGATGGGACCCTAGCCGCTGTTCAGGGACGTTGGTCTTGAGGAACTGAGAATAAAAATCTCTCATTCTTTATTGCTTTTTTACAGAGGTTGCTGGCGGACCTGAAGGCGGCTTTAGTCTCAAAACCTCTATTACGTTGGAAGCAATGGAAAAAGCTATTTCTGTGTGCAACGGCAGCAGCACATTGTGGAGAGAACCACGGCTTGCTGTTAGGTTTTTGCTGGAACTTTTACGAGAGTATTAAACGATCTATACCTACAACTAACCATTCCGTCAGGTCTGATACCATAGAGGACACATCCTTTTTAAGCATAAAACGCAGAGGTAGATCTGATATAAATGTGCGGGAGCTATCCCAGTAAGCCATTGAGTATCGATATACTGTACGATGGAGAGGTACATCTGAGGACCTATTACATTTCATTTTTATCTTAACTGATACAACAGAGTGGTCGGAAGATCCAAGTAGAGATAGAACGGAGGATGAACACGGCAACTTAAAGGAATAAATGTTAAGATGGTCAACGGCTTTAAATTTGGAATATAGACTGTCCTCATTTATTTGTTATATGCTTTGTAATTATATCGAGCTTCATAAATTAAATGAGTGGTATAAATAAAAGCTCAAATATAATTAAAGAAACATATTTTCAAGCCCCCCCACTATATATATATATATATATATATATATATATATATATATATATATATCCAAGATGGCGTAATGGTAAAATATAAAGGTAACTGCAGCTTCTTTTCCAAATTTTCGGATTCTCACCATGTTGTATCTCATTTTAATTCCTTTTAGTGGATTGAGTATTGCTATTTCTTCTGATGAGTTAAGGGCATGATAGATTCACTAATTGATATAATTATTAAGCGATTGATTTTGCGCTACGAAACAGACACTGTCAATAACTGTAAGGATCAATTGATGTAAAGGAATAAAATATAAAAATTGTCAACATCATGTATCATGTATTTTGGAATATAAATTTTTGTCATAAATATATATATATATATATATATATATATATATATATATATATATATATATATATATATATCCGTGCTTCTATGGCCCTCTTTTTATGTGCTCACGACTGTCCATTTTCGTATATACTACTCAATCCTTAAGTATTGATTTCAGTTCGTCCTTATCTATTTCAGTCTGTTACGATGTTATTCGAGCTCGAGAGTGTTGGTCAATTATCAAACGGCCATCGCTATCTACCTTACATCTACACGTGTTGCGCCTACTACTTCACGCATTTCAACCCTTGCGTTTATCTACCGCTTCATCTCAGTGGAATCTTTGCCATTCTGTGCCATTTCCTTCGCTATCTCCTCGTCCCACGTGTGAAAAGTGAACGGGTTATTCACTCAACATCCCAACACCCTGTAGATTACAAGTAGTAAATTAGAATTTAACAATTATTGAGAATAAACAAAAACGTAAAGTCGCTAGTTAAATGTTTTTGTAGCGTTCAACACAAATAGTCATAAATCTACAGAAACCGCGTTCTTCAGCTGAGACAAGATAAGGGCGTCTTATTACTAACACACGGTCGAATCTAGCAGAAGATTACAAAATCTATTGAAAGAAACGTTGACTGACTATGCGTGTGTAAGTTCGTTTCCTATGGACTCGAAAACAGTTGGGCCAATTTTAATGCAATTTCACATGACGGTACTTTGTGTGCCAGGCAGTGTTCTTCGATAGGTTTTATATCGAAATGACTTCGATAAATATCGATAACTGATATTCAAAATAATCCGATAAAGAAGGAACAGGCGATTTTGACCAACATTTACACTTTACACAGCTTAATATCATAAGTGCATTTTAAAAGTTTTATTAGAACAAGCAGAAATGCCCAACATATAAAATCAACAGAATCATTCATCAAATGAATATTTTTTGTTTAGAGCACAATTGAAGCATGGCGCTTGACTGTTGCATTATAAACGTTGAATAAAGTTATTATATATGAAAATAATTTTATAAAATCAACAGTAGGTTCTCTACAGTGCAATGTAGACTGCAATGTATTGTGGATTAAGTCACTGCGGGGAGGCATGTGAAGCTTTCTCGCGGTGCAACGCGATGGGTCTTTGAACTAGAGCAGACAATCAATCGATTTGATTGAAAAATGGTCGATTTCACGTTATTGTTATAACAAGAAGTGACACGTTCACAGTTGTTCCCCATCTTTTGTTAACACACCCTTCTATGATCGTTCCAGACTGAGTGCTTTCCTCCTTGAATAAACACTTGAGTGCATTTTCGAAAGTAACTAAGTCAATCCAAAACTGATAGAAGACTAAAAATGTGTATTCAATTTGATCTTCGTTTCAAATCCTTAACCAGCAGAGTATAGGAGACAGAGAGAGATAGACGATCACCGATTAATCATATCTTGTCAGCATATCTCAATTTCGCACGTTAACATGTAATTTATTTCCAAGAAACTAACGTTTACTCTTACTATAACTTTGAGACATCTGACGTCATATGAGTTTCCATTAATTCTCACTGTTTAGTAATCCTAACATCTCTGATTCCCTGTTTTTCTCAATTTTACATACTAGTGGGTTTACTCGCTCGGTATTTAACAGTACATTCACTGGAGCATTTGTAAGATAAAACTTCACATACAGTATAACATATGTCCTAGAAACGCTTACCAGAGAAAACGGTGGACAATGATATTATACTACTTATTGTAACTATTATACGTAGAAAATGCAGCAGTAAAATTTGACATTGTCATATTAAAGCCGAAAAGTGACAACTCAAAATAAAGAGTATATACAGATATATTATAGTTGTTTACACCTGTTTCAAGGCAGTGCTCATTTTTAGTCATACAATACGCCAAATCTTTGTATACAAGACTATCTTGAAAATAAAGCCCATAAAGATGACTTGCAAAAATACAAATACACAATAATACCTCCGTTAAAAATGCAAGGCATGTACACAAATTTTCCATTAATCTGGTCATATTTTTCATCCATATTCAATTTATTTTATATTAATTAGAACTTCAGATTGTACAAGTCTACCCGGAAGATACTTCCCAATCCTGATGAAGACTTTGTTACGTTGAAAGTTGAGGCATATTTTATATCAAGAATTGAGAAAAATATCTAGACGTCGTATAAACCTGCAACCAATATGAGTTGTTAATTTCAGTATTTAAATGAAAATATTAAACACTATAGTTTTGTCAGAAAAAAAAATAGATGTTAGTTTTTTTTAAATAGATTTAGAAAGACTCATAGGTGTATCGATAGTAAACAGTAAAAAGTTAGGAAAAAAACAAAACAAAAATAATCCTTTAGAAAAATGGTGTAAAATCTTGATTTTTAAATACAGATGTGAAATTCTTTATTCGGTATAATACTCTAGTATCTCATTGGTCAAATAAACCGTGACGTATCGTTAGTTTTGGATGAAACAACATTCTAATAAGACATTCAAATGGTGATATAAAATATACTATACTATGAAAAAAGAAAGAATGAAGGAAAAGCATAAACGTCCTATTTTCCTTATTTTATTTAATGCTGTTATTGTTGAATAGTTTATACTTATAATGAGGTTTGAGAATCGTCTGTCTGTAACCGAAACAATGTCACATTTATGCAAACTTTCGCTAGCCGTATTTTTCATCGAAAATTAAGACAAGCAGCCGCTAACAACCCGCTTCATCGAATAGTTTAATATTTTCATTATATTTTTAAAAGAATATTTTTTTATATAAAACTTTCTAACTAAACACATCTTTACTAGTGTGCATGCGTTGTGATTAATAATAATGATAATGGCGTTTTTTTTTGCACTCACCCTTCAAAGAACAGTATCAACAGCTAATTCTATCCTCACTTGAGAATCGAAGGATATGAGAAGGGGGATTATTATAGCATACATAAACATCAATGGGGATTTAAATTCATCTTCAAAACATTTTTAAGCCCAACATCTATTCACGGAAGAGATGAACCAGCATCGCTTTTGTCTTATCAGATGAAAGAAAGCATCTTCCGTCCGTATTTCTACTCTCTCGAACTGCCTGCGAGAGAAAGTCGTTATAATTCCTTTTATATTCGGGTTTAAAGTCGTCGTGGATAAACATTTAAACGTAATTTAGATGCACTATTTTTGTCTCCTCACATGGCCTGCTGCACTTTGCTATGTTTTGTTGCCAATAAAATGGATCGATTGATTGAACAACAACACATGTTTACTCGTGCGATTTCTAAATCGATCATTAGTTCAAGTAAGATCATGTACCTCTACAAATAATATTCGCCCAATAAATAATATTCACATTTGTGCTGGTGCATCTGCTACTAGTCTCTAGCTCCTGGACGGGGTCCAAAAGAGAGTCGCCAACCTAATAGGTCACGAACTGTCATCTAAACTTCAGCCCCTGCCGCACCGACGAAATATTGCACCCCTTTGCCTGTTTTACCAGTATTTTAATGGTGGATGCTCTGACGAACTACAAGCCCTTGTACTCCCTCGACGAAAATACCCCCGACAAACCCGACAAGCAGCGAAGTCCCACACTTACACAGTTGAGATCCCTTTTACTCTAATAGCTTCTTCCTCAGAACTGCAATTCCCTTCCAGTTTCCTGCTTTCCCAACTGTACTGACGTGCAGAAGTTCAAGTGTAATGTGAACAGACATCTTACTGCAAAACTCTCTACATAGTACCCCTGCAACTTAGGTTCTTGATAGTAGCCCAGTACATCAAAGTGGCAACATCCCTTGTTTGGGGTGAAAATGTAATAAAAAAAAGATTTTCGAAAATTTTTCAACCAGTTTAATAAAAGAAAATGCACGCACTTTTATGCAAAGATAGGAATCTTTGATTCATAATACAGTTAAATTCAATTTAACAAATCGCAATTTACTGAATATCGGATTAAAAAAAAACAGTCGTAGGTCACATTGAATCACTAGTGACGGCGTCATTGTTTATAGAGGGCGTGACGATAAAAGTGTCGCCCTAAAGAAAAAAAAAACACACACACTACATCTTTATTATAAAACTTTTATTGAAAAAATCAATTCAGGTAACTTGATTATGTAGTAGAGCTGACATCTATTCAATGTAGCCGCCTTCAACCACAATCACCGCCTCGATACGGGTTCAGAACTAGGAACATACCTTTTCTATAAGCGCCGGCAGGAGCTCGGCGAATACTTGGCGGATTGGTATTGTGAGAGATCATGCTGCCATTGTTCTCAACGTAAGACCGAACGATGTAGTCCCGCGGGTTCAGGTTGTGGGAGGAGGGGGCAGTGAGAGAAAGGTACAAAGTTGTAGCACTCCTGTAGTCAAGCTTGGGTCTCTTTGGACTTGTGAGCTGGCGACGTGTCCTGCTGCCACACACAGGATCTGCAAACGACCACCTCATTACACCAGGGGATCACCACGCTCTTCAGCACATCCAGACACACTTTGGTGTTGACTTTCAAGCCGACTTCGAAGATGTGAGGTTGCATGATGTGGTTCTCACTTGAAACTACATCAAAGACTATAACCGTGGCCGGAAACTTTGTTGAGCTGTGCCTTGAAGCGTTAAACCGTCTGGATTTGCATTTTGAGGGGGCTGGCAATGGTCTTGTTGTCATAACTTGGATCAGTAGAGAGCATGAGTTGTACAGCGGCGCATCTCCGATCTCGCTCGTTGTACATTGTGTCACTTTTAGACATGAGAGAATGCTTCTATCGCTCTTGGGATTTGCACACAACTGGGCAAGTAGTAGATGGTCTGCAAAAAACAAAACAAAAAAAACTTGCTTTCATCAAACGGAAATAGAATCATGTTGTTTTTTTTTTAGGGTGACAATTTTATCGTTCCACACTTTATATATAAGGATAAATGTTTGGCAAGTCACGACAGCACATCGCATTCGTGTATGTTGACGTTCTCAGAGTATGAGCTCTAGATCAAATATTATTTGTTATAACAAAAGTGTATTAGTGTTATCGTTTTGTTGTTATAGTAATTAAAAAAGTAACATTTTCCAAACATGGGCGAAGTTGATTAGAAGGAAGCGTTTACATTCAAAATAAACTATGAGATGTAATGGCAAAAAGTCAGCCAGTTGGGGATTATGTCATCGCTAGCTTCTGCTGACAGTTGGGAACAACTTACAGTACGAACTTGCCAATTATAATGAAGGATAAAAAATTGATTTCTGAAATAATACATGTAAATATTAAAGATATTGAAAAATAAAAATACATGATAAAAATTATTAGCAACTTTTTGGCATTTACAGATAAATATTTCATACAGAAATTTAAATGTAACGTGAACAAAAATCTCGCTGCTCAACTCACTACTTAGAATGTATCTATAGTCATGGTACCTAATTCATAGTAACCCTTACATCTCAGTGGCAAATGAATTGTGTGGGTTGAACATGAATAAAAAAAAAATGATCATTTATATATTAGCAAGCCATGCGTGCGTGGTTTCCTCTGATGTTGCATGTAAGATGACGCCAATAAAAAAAAGTGAAGAAATGATGAATGTGAGAATGTGAAGGACCAACGTTGTCTTCACATTTTTGCCAAGTTTCAGAAAATCTAATGCATGGGGCAAAAGTTATGGGGTAAAAAGTGTCAGTTTTTGTAATTTGGGGGCATTTGTGACCCCTTTTGAGCTCCTGGGAACGCCTAATCCCAGTGAAATTGGTCAAACGATGCAGTTTCACACCTTAATACATGCATATTTGAATTCAGCACTATGGAAAACTACTATATAGACATACATATCAAGTTTTTGAGTAATATGAAAAAAAGCCCCAAAGAAACGTTTTTTTTTTAGCCCTAAAAGTTCCAGAGGGATGCAAACCAGAATGTTGCCAAAGTAATCCATAATGAATTTATATTAAGAACTATGGCTCCCATATTTTGGCCAGGTTTAAAGAAAATCTAATGGATGGATCAAACGCTATGGGACAAAAAGTGTCATTTTTGGCCATTTTGGGGCATTTTTTTGCCACTTTTTCGACCCTGGGGACGCCCAATCCCAGTGTAAATAAATAATAGTGCAGTTTTAGACCTTAGCACATGTGTATTTGAGTTCACCACCGTGAAAAAACACTATATAAGTTTTTGTTGAGAAATATGAAAAAAGAACCACAAAAAATGGGCGATTTTAGCACTGAAAGTTCCCGGGGACGCGAACCAGAACTTTGCCAGGGCTACCCATACTAGATTTATATTAAGAACAATGGGCTCCACATTTTGGCTAAGTTTTAAAAATATCTAATATAATGGATAAAAAATTATGGGTCAAAATTTATTATTTTGGGCCATTTTGGGATATTTTTGACCTCTTTTGAGCCCCTGGGGACGCAACGGGAATTTTCATAATTTTTTTTTTTTTTACTGTGCCCATCTATTTAATGAAATACAATTTGTGACAACATTTCAGGAAAAACTAATGGAAGGTTATCTGGCAATCGTCCGGACTAACGGACGCACGGATGTCACTGAAAACATAGGTCCCTCTTCGATAAATCGGGGGACCAATAAACAAATATAGATGGTCGTTTATGAGGTTTTCTGCTATTACATTGATTATGTGTACATCATTTTTCTCCTCATGTTTATTACTAAGCGTGGTGCCATCAGCAAACATATCCATATCAGACAAAAGGTGTTTATTGATAAATATCAGGAATAATAACTGTCCAAGGCTCGATCCCCACGTTTAAACAACATTATGTTAATGCGGCGTGTATCAACACGCCGCATTAACATAATGTTGTTTAAACGTACGGTCATCGAGAACAATCTGAATTTTTTCTCTTGTCTAAGAAGGATCTGATTATGTTAAAAGTTGTCCAAAAACACTGCATGATACAATTTTCATGAGAAGCCATTCATATTAGACCTTGATAAAGGCTTTGAATATATCAAGGGAATCAGTTTAGATTCTACTGCCTTGTCCACTGCATGGTCTATGCGTTCGGATATGGTGCTTAAAATACCTGCGGTAGAAACAATATTATCCCAATGACTACTGTACACTTATAAACCTTTATCCTCGAGTGGCCTCCGGGCCTTGATGAGTGGTGACCCCCCCTGTAAAAAAAAGAACAGGCTTGCCTAAATCCATACTGTTGATCAGAAAGAAGTTTGCCATTTACGTATTGGTAGACTAGTGATTGATACATTAATGACTCAAAGATTTTAGTGAAGAAAGGGCGAGACTGATGGGGCAATAAATGAACGGGTCACCATAATTTTTAAATATTAGAATAATGGTAACACAGAGGTAATTTTCCAGCTATAAAGGAAACAAGATTCGACAAGGCATTTGTTGTACATTTTGGAGAGAACAAGTGACTAGCTCAGCGGAGCATTTTTTTTTTTTATAGGTACAGTAGGTGTGAGATCAGACACACACAGTTTAAGGTGTCTAGTTTTATGATGTCCCGAACATAAGAAGGGGGGATTTTCAAATCTACGAGTATAGCTTTCGTTTGCAGTTTAGGAGAGAGTAGTTTATGGGGTCTAAGGTGAAGTTGGAGTGTACCCGCTTGCTAAGTGATCTCATGTTTGGTGAATAATGGAGAACTTGTTGATTACTCGTAATTTACTATACTATTATAAAATTTCCAAGAAAACACGAGTTCCTAATTTCTGCGTCTCAATGAGTTTTCTGATGATTGCAAAATTACTTAAAAAATCGGAAACGTCATGATGTAGGAAACAAGTCAGCCATTTTAATTATTAATAGACACATTTGATAGTGAGTCTTTTTAGTTTTCAAACTACCGTAAAATAAATTCCTATTTTTTGTTAGGCTTTTCCACCTAAAACAAGACATATTACCACTTGCAACGTAAGATTTGGGATAATGTCTAACAAGGGACCGTGGGAAGTTGAGCAGCAAGATGTCTATTCACAGTACATTTAAACCTGCATGTTAGTACAGTAAGTGACACAGGAAACAGGGAGGAAATTTCAAAGTCTAGAAGTTTAAGCGAAGAAACGGTTAGAGTAGAAGGAATCTATAAACGTCATCATTTGCTGCTAATTTGTTTTAGTCGTGTTAAAATATTTTATTATATCATTTTTCTTTTTGCCAAAATTATATCAGTGGTTTTAATAAATCGACTGGAAATATAACAAACATTTTTCAAATAATAAAATCAGTAGCGTTTTTTTATGATTTGATTAAAATTTTGGACAAATTTAGAATTTGATAAAGAACTTTTTAAAAAGTTTTAAATAATAAAGTCAATACTTTTTTTTAATAAATTTATACCTCATAGCAATGCATAGTATTGCTTTTTTAATATGACGGTGCAATAACAAATGTTGTAATGCCCCTCGAAATTGAATAAACATAATAATAATAACAACATTGTTTCAGTTAATTTTTCGCTTTATCAGTTAGCCCTGGTACTTTTTTTCAGATTAACACTGGCTTCAAAGTGACGTCAGATTCGGTCGCTATGCCGCGGTTCTAAGTTTCAATATAATCATTTATTTATTATATAACGGATAGTTACCTGTGTATATTGCTTGACAGTTATTCAGACGCGAAGGAGAAAATCATTAATCTTCTCTCGCAAAATATCACAGGAAGAATGAAGTTTATTTCCAAATGAATGTCTCAAATAAAAAATGGTTTGTTATATTTAAGACTCTAATAAGTTAATGTTTCGTTAAATGTAGGTTTATGTATAATTTTTTTATATGTTTGTTTTTCTTTTTAATTTATACTTGTAACTAGAACCTAAATACGAAACCTCGGAAGTATAGAGTTATCCTCCTTTTCCAATATCGAACATGGTGACTTATACGCTTAGAGAAAGTTGGAGGTTACATTAACTGAAACGTTGTGAAAATAACACTCAAGATGAGAACATTAGTCCACATAATACACACAATCATCCCCTATCTAAAAAACAAAAAAAAAAAAAAAAAAGAAAATAGAACTGTACATGGGTAAAAGAGTTTCGAAGCAGCACTCCTATTAAACGTAGCCACTAGCCACCACGGATAATACTACGTTTCATTTTATTATATTTGATTGATTGTTCTTTGCCAACATCATTAAGTATAACTCTTCCTGGATTAATATCTTCTAATCTTTATTTTTACTTGTATTTTATACAGTTACCTCCCCTGCAAATAAATATTGCATTTTTGTACAAACAGTGCCGGGATTTGTTTTGTCGCTGAGGCGTATAAGTTGTTCGTTGAAGTCAAGCAAAGCTCTGGGAAAAATACCATTAGTATATTCGATATTCCATAGCTTATCTTTTGCAAAGACGCATCACTTGTGGGTGGCATGAACCCGTGATTATATATATATATATATATATATATATATATATATATATATATATATATATATATGACTACTTCATTTAATCACATAAATTAATATACAAAAGTATAATTTTATGCGTAAACTTTAAGTATTCACTTAAACAGTGCCCATTAGATAGGTAGAGTTAGGTAGTATGTTGCCATATATATTTTTACAACTTGCTCTCTCTCTCTCTCTCTCTCTGTATATATATATATATATATATATATATATATATATATATATATATATATATATATATAAAAGTTTTAAAAAGCCAAGAGCAATGCAGAAAGAACCGGAGCCACAAAAGGAAAGAAAGGAGAAACAAACAAACAAACAAACAAATAGACGGGTATGTTTGAATAAAATAATTATTTATTCATTTATCACTCCTCCTCTCATTACATAACTATTTGTAACCAAGTTATTGGTAGGTCCGGTGTATATAAAGACATTGATGGTATGGAACCTTGATTAATTTTGGGAGAAAATGCCTTCCCTTTTCAAAAAGAAAACAAGCGTATATTCAGGATGGCGAAAGAGACTAGGACTGTAAATAGAGGTTAGAACCGCAGTAAGATGTGACAAAATTTTTTTGTTATTAATATTTATTGGCTATATTTTATCATTATTAATTTTGTTTATTTCGTTATTATTTTTTTATATTAGGAGATATTCTTATGGTTAAATTTATTATCCCATTATAATAAATTTTGTTTATTTATTATTATTATTATTGGCTCACATGGAGCTTTCACACAAGTCAGCAAACGATCTGATTGGAGCCTGTGGAGTTCTCTGGAAGCCGAGTGACAACAAGTCTCCCCAGATGTCCAGCTCTCTCCTCCTCCTTTGGTAGCATTTGCAAATAAATTTGTATCATCGCAACAACCTCTTACCATTGATTTCTCGCTGGCAGTGTCCATTGGTTTATACTGGAATTTGAGTGTCACTAAGCCTCCCCAAGATCCCAGATCTCTTCGCATTTGTCCAGCGGAGGTCTGGCCAGTGCTCCCTCCTCGGTCTTTCCATCCTCCTTGACCCTTCTCGGCTCTTTAGTTTCACTTTTTTTTTGGGGGGGGGGCGGTGTGAAACAATGGAGAGATGCATGATGGGGGGTGTAGAACATGTAGATCTGTAGCTTTGGTGTTCTTCATTCCCTGTAACGCTTCTTCGTTATATTGTCTTGTGTTATTCTCCGCATTCAAGGGTTTTCCTTAATATTTCAGCCGTTTTCCTTATCGTTAGGCGTTGTATTTTTGCAGCTCTTCCTCTGATTCCAATTTCTGACATTCTTTTTTCCAGGCTTTTCGGGATTGTTCCTAGTGCTCCTACTATTATCGGTACTATTTTGATTTTCTTCATCATCCAAGTTCCTTTTAACTATCTGACTAGTTCTGTGTATTTGCTTCGTTTCTCTTTTTCTTTCATACTCAACCTGTGGTCAGCTGGGACAGCAAAGTCTACGATTTGACAGGATTTCTCTTTCTTGTTAATTATTACGACATCTGGTCTTCTTGCTTGGATGGGTTTGTCCGTCTGTATGTCCATGTCCCATAGGATTTTGTGGTTCTCGTTTTCGAGTGCTGTTGCGGGTTTATGCTTGTACCATTTATCTGTACGCTCAAAATGCAGCCGTTTGCACAATTCCCAGTGCACCGCCCTCACCACTTTGTCATGCCTGTTTTTGTATTCTTTTTGGGCCAGTTTGCTGCATTCACTTACTATATGGTTTATCGTTTCGTCTCTTTGTTCACTGAGTCTGCATTTGCTGTTTTCTTGTGTTTTATCGATCCTTGCTTTGATATGGTTGGTTCTTATCGAGTTATCTTGTGCTGCAGTTATTAGGGATTCAGTTTCTCGGTTTATATGTCCTTTTCATATCCATGTCCAAGTGTTTTCGTTATTCTCATCTTTTGTCATTCTTATGAATCTTTTTTTGTTGGTTTTCTCCGTATCGCTCACTGCCATAATTATCCTTTCAGTGTATTGCATTATGTATTTTTCTAGTTCTTTTTTTGTGTCCTTCACACAGTCTTCTATACAGATCAGTCCTCTCCCGCTGTCTTTTCTTTTCACGTAGAGTCTGTCAATATTGTCCTTTGAGTGTAGTGCATTATGTATGGTCATGAGTTTCCTGGTTTTCTGGTCGAGCTGTTTCAGTTCTTCTTTTGTCCATCCTATAAACGCTCCAGATATCCCACTAGTCACACTGCCCATGTATTTATACCTTTTCTTAGGTTTCTGCTATATAATTTCGTTTCCAGGAGTTTTCTTGTTCACCTGATGTATTCCTTTCCAATTTTCTCTTTCATTTCTATTGCTCTGATGGTGTCCGCTTCCAGAATTCCCAAGTATTTATAGTCGTCTTGTTCCCCTAGAGCCCTCATTTCTGTTTGGTTGGGTAGTTCCAGGCCTTCTGTCGTTTCCAGTTTTCCCTTTCTTATAACTAGTAGTGCGCACTTTTCCATTCCAAATTCCATTTGGATATCTTGGCTGAAGATTCTGGTAATGTTTATTAGTGTCTCTAGCTCCTTTTCGGTCCTTGCAAAAAGTTTCAGATCGTCCATGTACATCAGGTGGTTAATTTTTTTCCTCTGTATTGGGGAACTTGTATCCGGCTTGGCACTTTCTCAAAATACTATTCAAGGGAACCATGGCTATGATGAACAGTCATGGTGATAATGAGGCTCCTTGGAAGATGCCTCTTTGTATGTTAATTTCTGTTATGTGTTGTCCACCTGCTGTCAGTTCCAGTCTCCATGTTTTCATTGAATTTTCTATTACATTGGAGATCTCGCTTAATATTTCATACATTTTTAGGCATTCTATTATCAATGCTTGGGGGATCCTGTCGTACGCTTTTTTGTAGTCGATCCATGCCATGGCTAAATGTTTCCTCTTCCTTTTTACCTCCTTTAGGATCTTTTGATCAACATATAACAGATCATGTATTCCTCTTTTCCCTTTTTGGCATTCTTTCTGTTCGTCGGGGATGAGTCCACGGTTATTTAGTGAGTGGTAGATTTGTTCCCTCAGTCATGCTGTCAGTATTTTCCACATGGTGGGTAGGCACGTGATTGATCTATAATTGCTGGGGACGGTTCCTTTCTCTGTATCCTTCTGTAGCCCTGTGATTCTACCTTTTGTAATCCAGTCTGGCACGTTTGCTTCCTGTATACATCTTCTGAGGTTTTGGGCTAGCCTTTTGTGTAAGGTTGTGAATTTTTTGAACCAGTATGCATGTATCCCGTCGTGCCCTGGTGCTCTCAAGTTTGCAATTTTTCCTACAGTTTTCTTTAGGGTTTCCTTGCTGATTTCATTCACTGTTCCTTCTTCGATCGATTTGTTGTAACTCTTCTTTCATGTCTTTTAGCAATTCGGCATTTCTATTGTGTTATCGTCGTTCTTCCCATATGTTACTCCAGTAGAGTTTTGTTTCTGTCGTATTTGGTTGTTCTGTTTTTGTTTTTCCTTCGTTCACATGTTGGTAGGATTGGCGTTCGTTGGTTTCAAATGTTCTGTTTTGTTTGCATTGTTCAGATTTATATCTATATCGTCTCAATCTCGCTTCTTTTGCTTTTATTTTTTCGTCCAGTTCTTCATGTTTCTTGATTGTTGTTGTTGTTGTTCTTGGTCTTGTTCTTGTTTCAAACCAGCGATGCAGCCAAGATTTTTTTATAGTATCGCAATAGAATTTGGGTCACTTATGGTGTAAGGGAAATAACTATACTTACCGTCATTTCTTTTTACTTTTTTTGTTTGTTTCTAACTTGTTACAAATATATTTTATTGTTTGTTTTTATTTTTATATTTATTTGTAGTAATGTGTAAGGGAGCTAACTTGGTTTAATTTCATGTATTTTTAATTATACTTTGTGGCTATAATATTTTTTTGTTTATATATATCAATATTTACTTTTTTCCTATGTTTATTTCTTCGTATTTGTTACTTGTTAACTTCATCCTCTGTATCTCTCTATCTTGTCTTGCATCAATCTTCTCTCATTCACTCCCATGTCTCTATTGCCTTTTTCTTCTCTTTTTTCTTATTTTATTTAGTTTTATGTATCTATTATTATTTTTTTATAATATAAGGTGATCTAAAATCTGATTCCTAAATATAAATGTGTTTGCATAGAATAATATATTCTGGTGCGTACAAATATGAAACCTATATATATATATATATATATATATATATATATATATATGTATATATTTTTGTATTCGTGTGTGTGTATTATTATAGGCATTTTACTATCTACTTTCTATCTCATATCGTTTGTTCTTTGGTCTGTATCTAGTTATATGTTCGTATTATAATCTTATCTCTTAATTTACCGCAATGTTTCATGTGGATGTTTTATTTTCTATATACCTGGTAGTCTATGCCTATGTTACTGTGTGTAGCCATTTGCTTTTTTATATATTTTCTATTAGATTATATATTATTTTTATATTTTATGATTGGTATATTGCTGTTACTATGGGTTCTCTTGTTATGGGTCAAAGGATGAAGGGAGAGCTCAGTTCAAGACTGTTATAAAGGGAAGGTTTGTGTTTGGAGATAAGGAGTGCTTCAGCAATTCTGAGATTTCAAAGGTTTCTAACTGAGGCAACGATACTAACGCGGATGTTATGTTGTATGTTGTTGCATGAAATAATATGCTTGTGGAATGAGGAGATTCTAGTGCTCGACAAAATTTGTTTACATTGGACTTGTGAATGACGATGTTTAGTTAGCTGGGGTCCAGCCGCGTTATATTATGTTTCACAGACGAGTAATTCCTGGAAATAAACTATGTTCATGTAAGTTCTGTTTAACTTCGCGCACACAGAAGAAAAACGTTACATTATTTGCAGTGGTTCTAGTTAGACTAGCTGTTGATGTAAATGTTTTACAGAGAATTTCAATCGTGTAACTATTCTGATAGTTTGAGCATTCTTATAGTATATTAAAAGAAAAAGAACTCTTTTATTAAGAGTATCAAACCATTACAAGGATTTTTTAAAGCAATTTATTAGGAGTATCAGACAATTACAATGACTACAATAAATAAGAATTATGCACGTTTATAATAATGCTAATTTCACTGTTTATATAGAATATTGTTGCCACATCTTGACTGGAGTATCAAAAACTAATTTTCCCTATTAGATAGTGTTAAAAAATGAGTCTCTAATCTAACAGGCCTCCCGATATCAACTAAGCTCCAACTTCTACCACATAGTCATCGTGTTGTGTCATTGTGCTTATTTTACAGATATTTTAATGGAATGTGCTCCACGAAATCATAGCACTGGCGTCCGACTTGGTATAAAAACTCCTGATTAACCCCAACAAGCAGCAAACTCTCACTCTTTTATTATAGATGTTCCCCGAAGGAGGAGTGCCTTCTATTCTAATAGCTTCTTCTCTCACAATCCTCGACTTTAGAGGACTTCTTTGTTTTCTTCTCACCCAACTGTACTAAAAGGGAGAAGTTTAAATATAATGTGAACAAACATCTCGCTGCCCGACTCCCTATTTAGAGTGCACCTATATGTATGATCCCTAATTAATAGTAAACCACTTACCCCTTACTGGCAATGTGCCTTGTTTCGGCGAAATATGAGTTAAGAAAACTTTTGAATTTCCACCTTGCTTCCCGGACAGTACTATCACGAAGGCATTTAAATGTATGTTAACAAATATCTCGCTGTTCAATTTCATACTTAGTGTGTCCCTGTCCACGTGGTCTTTAATTCGCAGTAGTCTTTCACTTCTCAGTGGCAATATGCCTGGTTTGGGGTATAGGAAACCATAAAACAAAATTCTACATATAACGTTACACACTTGTTTACATTCGGGACCCACACGTTGTATGCAGACACCGCAGCAACGAACATAAGATAAGGAATAACTCGACTCACATTTTTTTTTAATTGAAACAACAGGCACTTATTTCCAGATACTTTCCAGAATAACGCATTGTCTTTTGTTCAAACCTGTCGCTCTCGGCTCATGCGTGTAACACGTCTATCTGTCATTTCTCTAACATGATCACTGATCTACGCACACGTTCTTCTTTTTATAATCGTTCTCCGTCTTTCTGGCTGTGACGTCACCTCGCACACGATTCTATCATTTGCATATAGCTGCTATGCGCGTGTCCACGCAGTTTTTTTGTTTTTTAAATAGAGACTTTTTAAAATTGATTTAAGGTGTGAGATGGTGCAGCCATTTTGCAACTATTATAAACTAGTCGAAATACACGTCACTCGCATGACGATGATTTCTCTTTCTCCTCTTCTTTTTACTTCTTTTTTTCCTACAGTTTTTTCTTACTCTTTTGTCCATGTCATTCTATGACTTTTATTCTTTTCTCTCTTTCTTTTCTCACTTTGTTTCTGTTTTTCTTTACTTCCTCTACCATCTTGCAAATAATCACACATGATACTAAGGACCACACCCCCATCTAATCGCTCCCCATCATTCCCCGCCTTTCCCTCGCACGACCGACAACAAACTTCTACCAGCCGCCAGAACTTCCGCTTTAGGGCCTTATCTTCAGAAACGACGGAATTCATTTGAAATCGACCCAGCTCCAACCGCCATTCGCCTTTGCTTCTCTGGTGTGCCTATGTTTTATCTCAACTCGACCCTCACGTTCTATGACCACACACACACACACACACACACACACACACACACACACACACACACAGGGCGTGTGTTCGATTCCTGACTCGACTATTCTTCTTCTTTTTCCTCTTAAACTCGTTTTCTTCTTTTAAAACTTTTTCAAGTCATTCTTTCTTCTTTCACTCATGCATTGTCAACTTATTTTATTTTAAAGTCATTTTGGTTCATTGTTTCTTTTTCTTCAAGTTATTCTCTTTATGCTGGACTGTCCTCTTATTCAGGTGATCCGTCTTATTTTTCATTCTATTTTCAATAATTTTTCAACTTTTAAATCTTTATCAAGTCATAATTTTGTTCTAACGTCAACTCATTCCTGTTTGAAACTCTTTTTCTTTATTATTTTTCTTCTTTCTCTTCAATTCTTTTTTTTCTACAGCTTTAAGATAAAAACACTTTGCTTCTATTTGCTTCTTTTCAAAATATTCGCCTCTGTACGCTAAAGCTTCTCTATTTAACCATTCTCATCATTATCTTCTTCTTCTTCTTCTTCTTCTTCTTCTTCTTCTTCTTCTTCTTCTTCTTCTTCTTCTTCTTCTTCCCATCCATCCATATGGGTATTACGTTTTTACTTCCTTCACCTCGGCGACCTTCACGTTCTCTCCGCCTTGTTCCTATTTTCCCAAACGCAATACATATCTACAATCTATTACAAGTAAACCCTACGCCCTCCAGCACGCCCCCAATTGTGCGCCTATAACCTGTCAAGACCCCCCTCCTACCAAGGGCTTTTGTTAAAACGGCACACGTTGTTTCGGCATGACTTTAAGATTAGTGTCACGAATTTTTTTGTTTTAAACACACACACACACACACACGCACACACACACACACACAGACAAACACACACGCGAGTGCGCGCGCACACACACACACACGTACATGCACATGATTTCAATCGATCCTATACCGTAGTTTGTAGCATGAGACCAACTACACACGGAGAAATGCAAACACACACACACACGATTGCATTCATAACTGCATAGAATAGAAAAGGTAACATGCACACAATTTGGCATGAAACGGTTTTCAAACCGTTCTCGTAGTTTATTTTTTTTTGCTTGTTTTCACGGTATATCAATCATTTTGGGATTATTTATTGCAAACGCCTAATAGACATTAGAAACATTTAATGGAGAACAACATGCTAATTGACCTCTAGCTTGCATATAAACAGAATCAACTTTTAGTACTGCTTGGACCATATATAGTCTTATTTAGAATCATCGACTGTTAATCTATGAACATAAAAACTGACTTCCCGGAAAAGCAATTATTTAAAATAAGCATAAATTATATGTGATCCCGAGTAGTTTTTTTTTTTTTTTTAGGAATTGCCTCCCTCCCAGAAGTCTTCTTTTTACTTTTGCTTTGCGATTGTTTTTTGTTTGTTTTTGAGAAAGTAATAAATTTTCTGCTTGATTAAAGTTAAAGCGCGACATTTTTCTTATCACAATGCTACCAGTTTATCATATGCATTTGTGGGCCATTACTGATTATGTATCAGGGTGAATATTCGCAACTAGACTAACTAGTAAATTTGACTAAGCTCAAGGTGATGTTCGAGTTGGAGATGAGTAATTTGTAATATTTATTTTATTTAATTATTTGTGAACTATTATCCTCATCTTTCTTAGTTGTTTTTTCACGACGTTTCGGCCAACTATTCCTCTGGCCTTTTTCAGCTGGTTAACCGCGACGGGATAGGAACTCCGAATCTCCTAACTGCATCCTCAGCAATTACTGCCTAGCCCCAAATCCCTCCGGGGACCGGGCGTCAAGATCAAAGTGTAGTATCTGTTCCGACATATCTGACCTTCCATACTTGCTGTCATCTCACCACGTTTTTACCAACTAAGCGTCTCGCCGGATTTGGGTAGGATTGACATCGCTATCTTCAGACAATATTCACCTGGGACCGTAAAGATTCAACGTCTCTATCCACTGCGCTACGGGTTCCGAAGGGCAGTAACCGCGGGGGATGCAGTTAGGAGATTCAGCATTCCTATCCCGTCGCGGTTAACCACCTGACGAGGTCCAGAGGAACAATAACTAGAAGATGAGGATTATAGTCGGTAATAAATAAATGGATACATACATGACCACATGTTATGATGAAATTGCCCGCCAAATTATTATATGACCGCTAAATAAGTAGCATCGCCATAAATTTATTTGTGATATCGCAAGCAACAAATAAGATACCCATAAAACAATATTAAGAAAATTACGTAATTCCACATTTTTTTTTTATATACAATTTTGAGATCTAGTAAATAAAGTACGAAAAGATAAACATGTAGCATGGCTCTTAGTCATCCGGTACAACTTAAAAAAGTTTTCTAAGAACTACGCTGACAATTAATATAAAACATGTATGTCTATTAAAATGTGAAAAATGTGGAAAGATAAAAAAAAAGTCACCAATTAACAAATGCTAACCAAATCTACCAACAGGCTGTTGTCAATGAAATACCGAGAAAAACGAAATTAAAGAACAAAACATTCATATCAGCTACATATTAATAGAATAGCGAGTATGTTATTTATTTTGTGTGTCACGCTTACATCCGAGTGAGTGTCGTTTAAATGCTATGGACTTCCATTTATTGCAATAAATAATTTTACCAAGAATTCTTCATACGTTTTGGTTTCAGTTTCGATAATAGCTGAAGGAATTCAGGTTTATACATATACACATATATTCTTTTCGTTTTTGTTCCGGTTTCGATAGAAGCTGATACACCCAAGTCATATGGATATATATATATATATATATATATATATATATATATATATATATATATATATATATATTATTTTTGATACTACAACTTTATAATATATAAGAATCGATAAAAAATTGACTCTATCATAATATATACGAAAGCTGTAACGATAAAAATATCATATTTAATTGTACTTTACGACCGGGCTACGCCGGGAGTCCATGCTAAGTTAGATAAATACTTTTGCAGTTTTAACAAAAGAGCTACAATAATATCAGAGCGCCTCCCTTTACGTTGAACATCTACAGAATGCCAACATCAATATATTACATATGAATGAGTCGCCTGCAGAATTTCCACAGGTTCCGCTAGTTGTATATTATTTTGCAACGCCGTAAAAAATATTTTCTAACGAGATGTATTTTCCTTTTGAAAGTTCTATGTTCTTATGTTTTGATAGCAAAGTTACAGTGAAGAAACATACAAAAAAGTTTGAGATGTGTACGTCCATATGTTTGTTATTCTGAGTACGTTTGTATGAGGAATAAACAGTATAGCATTGTGTATGTATTGACGTACCTGTCTTTTAGTTTGTGTATATTTGATGGATTTGTGTGAGCAAGTGCAACATAGCGCAGGCAGCTATATGCAAATATCGAGCCGTGAGCGAAATGACGTCACGGTAAGGAAAAAGAAGACTAAAAAAAAAAAAGAGAAAACACGTTCGAGAAGACGATCATGTTAGAAACGCCACAGCCGTAACCAGAGAATTCTTCTCATCTTCGCCGGTTTGGATCTTTTTTGTTGACCCTTGGTTTCTTCTTTTATGTTTATTTCATTGTAAGTGGCTCGTGAACACTCTCATTTCAAATGAGCGAGAATCATTTTCATTAGTAATAAATGATGGGTTTGCCGACCGGATCTGAAATTCTTACTACTTTGTGGACATGAAGAGGAAAGGATAGGTAAAAGAACAGAGAAAGACTAGGAAGCTACTAATATATATATATATATATATATATATATATATATATATATATATATATATATATATATAATTTTTTTCTTCATAAGTTTTAGTTTCAGTTTCGATTCAAGTTGATGCACCCAAGTCATATGGATAATTTTTTTTTTTTTAAATCACAAGTTTAAATAATAATAAGAAGAAAAATCGATAGAAAATTCACTCAATAATAATATAAACGAAATCGGTATAAATTACGATATTATACTTAAGCATATTTTCCGACCGGGTTAAACCAGGCTATACTAGGCTACACAAGGCTACGCCTGGCGTCCCTGCTAGTTTAGATAAGTACTTTTGCAGTTTAAACAAAATAGCTACAATAATATCAGGGAGTCTCCATTTACGTGGAACATCCACAGAATGCCAACATCAATATATTACATATGAAAGAGTCCGCTGTGGAATTTCCACAGTTCTCGCTAATTCTTCTTCTTCTTCTTCTTCTTCTTCTTCTTCTTCTTATTATTATTATTATTATTATTATTATTTATTTATTTATTTATTTATTTATTCATTTATTTCCTAGGGGTTTTTACGCGCGTCATAATTAATGATTGTTCACTGGCAATAACAAATGATATTTCCTTGAGTTTGATCGAAAACGTGCCTCCATATCAGCACTTCCCGCCACTTTCAATAATCGTTACCAATCACTTTTCATTATTGCAACAACCTTGATAGCTTTCTCTGAACAGTAACTATCCATAAGCATCCCCATGTTTTCCCAGGCCAATTATGCTGACAACCTGGATTTTTCCCTATTCTTCAGTTTTTCCATCATTCTTGCTTGGTGTTTCTCCTTATTATTTTTATCCTCTTTGACCATTTTTACGGCATACATGTGCGTATGCCTATTAATATGTGTTTGAAGTCAGTTTATTGGATTTCTAGCAGTTTTCACTTCGTTTGAGCTATATGATGTTTTACGTAAATGTTTCCTCGTTTTTCTCATAAAAATATATTATCTATTAACATTCATTGGTAATGTTGGTTGCTTTCCACATTCAAGGAACTTTTCTTAAAATTCAGGTTAAAATCGACAACGTCAGGAAATTACCTATTTGGACAACTCAGTTATCAAAAATAATGTTCAGCAAAACATTTTTTGTTGGTAAATTAAGTACATGATGAATTTAATTATCCTAGTATACGAAGTTGTACTTTTTTAATAAGTTGTACTTTTTTTGTATTGTTGTTTGATTCGAAGGCTACATTTTAAAAATGAAACGAAGGGTTTCATTTCCCGCCTTATCATAAGACATCAGAAAATCCGATGCAAATTACGATTGGATAGAGAAACACAAAATCGTCTCAAATACAAAAATAAAAAACTTGAGACAGACGGATTAAGAAACCAAAATATACGATCTATTGGAAACAGAAATTAAAGATTTCTTTCGAAATCCGACGCTTCTTAAGAAACGAAAACGCGAAGTAAATTTTAAAGTGTCTTGCCAAGATCCAGTCGATTCTCCCAAACGAGAGCAATACAATATTTCCTTTTTCTTTGTTGTATACCTGTATTCCAATAATGGTTTATTTTTCTTTGAGGTGAGTGATTTTTTTTACTAGGTGGGGGTCACCACTTATCAAATCCTGACCATCATAGGATAGGGGTTAAATGTTCCTATATACTTCCCTCCTAACACGGGGAGAGGTCGGTTTTTAATGTGCAGAAAGTCCAGCTTACCAAAAAGGGGCACTTTGGATAGGAACACAGTAAAAATTGTCCCAGTCATGAAGGATTTCTCCTCCACTGACTGAAGATATAAAAAATAAGTGTAGCATCAGAACAGTTCTTGGCCAGATTTTGTAATCTTGGCGAGAGGTTGAATGTTATGATCTTGGCCAGAGGTGGAATGTTATAATCTTGGCCAGAGGTTATGAACTTGTGTAAGAGGTTGAATGCTATGATCTTGGCCAGATATTGAATGTTATGATCTTGGCCAGAGGTTATGATCTTGGCCAAATTATATATATATATATATATATATATATATATATATATATATATATATATATATATATATATATTTAGAAATGTTATTGATAATTTAAAAATCAAATTATAATTAAATTAAAAAATCCGTTTCATAAGAAGGAACAACAACAAAATCAATTATTTGAATAATTGATTTTGTTGTTGTTCTTTCTTATGAAACGGATTGTTAATTTAATTATAATTTGATTTTTAAATTATCAATCGCATTACTAAATATTAAATAAGCTCTAGGATATTTACCTATCGAGCTTATTATATATCTAAATTACTACGAACACTTTTTCTTTCCCTGTATTTTAATTAAACTAGTAATTTTAACATTACATTAAAATACACTCTGCTCTTTAGACTATTGTTCTAATCTCCTTTATATATATATATATATATATATATATATATATATATATATATATATATATATATATATATATATATTTAAATCCATTATTCTTGAACAACTTTTTCCAGAAAGATGAAAGCTTGCATTTTGTCATATGAAAAGCAGAATAATATAAAACTTTTTCTAGAATTTTACCCCCCCCCCAAAAAAAACAACATTCACCGCCATTTTTGTCTCGATGAAGAACACATTTAAACATTAAAAAAAAGTTTTTGAATCAAATATTTTTTTTGTCTAAATAAGATTTAGGATGATTTGCTATAAGAACATGCAAAAATATTAAAACATAAATAACTTAATTTGAAATAATTCCATCTTTTATCTCACTTTATAGATTTTGTGTGACAAAATTTTAAAAAATCCAAAATTTAATATTAGTTTGCAAGAAACTACGGCAGCCCTTCCATGAGTAAATGAAGTTTATTTAGTCATGTAAATTTCCATGTATTTTTAACCTTTGTTTTGAAGATTAAGTGAAGAATCAAATTTATAATGGTTTAATTCTTTTTTCATAAGTGATACACACACACACACACACACACGCATATATAACTCTGTTCCGTGGGGAGGCATTGTAAATAGGAATTTACAATGCCTCCCCACGGGACAGAGTTAGACACCAGGGTCGTTTTTTAACGTGGAGAAAAGGAGCAAAAATAAAAATTGTCTCAGTCGTGAAGGACTTCCCCTCCACTTACAGAGAACAAGAAATTGAAGTGCAGCATCTAAAGAACAGATACTACACTTTGATCTTGTCCCGATTGTTGCTTAAATATTTGTTACTTACATAAAACTCGAAGTTAAGTAACGATGAGGCTGGCTAGTACCAGATGGGTGACCGTTTTGGGAATGCTAGGTGCTGTATGTGTTGGAGACAACGCTTGGTCGTCTAGACTCTGTCTTTCCATCAGAACCAAGTGTTTCTGGACGAGAGAGTGTGGCAAATGCAAATCCCCACACTTTAAACTAAGTCAAGTCTAAGTCAAAGCAAAAAAGAAAAAAGGGGAGATAATAATTTGTAAATACGAACAACTGTTTGTAGGCCTTATGGTCTACCATAGGTGAGGAAATATCACGTAACAACAAATTGCTGAAAGAAAGTATTGTATTTTAAGCAAAATACTTTTACTGTGATCTTGGCCAGAGGTTGAATGTTTTGATCTTTGCCAGAGGTTATGATATTGGCCAGAGGTTGAATGTTATGATCTTGGCCAGAGGTTATGATCTTGGCCAGAGGTTGAATGTTATGATCTTGGCCAGAGGTTATGATATTGGCCAGAGGTAGAATATTATGTAGATGGTGAGACATGATTAGTAATGAGGAAAACTGGGTAAGGCTAGATCATTTAAGAGGACGACTCAGAAGTAACTTATTCGCATTAGATTTTAAGACGACCATGTTATAGTCAACCGGGAAGCAGACACACTGCATTGTGTTCCACAGACGGGCAGTTCTAGTAAATAAAATTAAATTTTCGTTTAGTGTTAGACGCAGTGAGTCCTAGTGAGGAAAGTTGTTGACGAATGCTGTAAGTATGCAAACCGACTACTTACCCAGGTTCCCGAGTGCATCAACCAACACCAATGGGTTGCGAGTCTTTTAAACACAATGTTGTGGTAGAACGATTACCAAAAGCAACTAATTGAAATACATGAGTTTTTTCTTGAGCTTCGGACGATATTTGATGCTGAGTTATTCATGTTACGACATCGAGAAACTTCCACGTCCTATTCGACCATATTTGGGCCACCATAGATTCATGAGGTAACAAAGAAAGAAAAGAAAAAAAAACATTCTTAAATAAATGACGTCATGTAATTTTATTTTTACATCTTATTCTTTTGAAACTCTCAAAAATCTACTCCCTCGAAGATGAGGCGAAAGGGCGAACAAAGAGCTTTAAACATGCATCCGAATCAAATCAGCTCACCTGCCAAAGATAAGGACTTTCTCTTTTCACTCCTACGTCTCACTTCGGACTTCCTGTCCATAATGTCAAATTGTGACACGCAGCCATTATTCTAACCGCTTAACTTCTAATGGATTTTTCGCTTTTCTGCTTAATATAACCTCATGTGGAAAATTTGGTGACATCATATAACCATACGCATTTTAGATTAGGTATAGAAACGTTATTGAAAATATAATAAAACAAAATGGCGATTCTCCTGATATATTGTGAGACGTATGAGATTTTTCCAAATTTGTGAGAAGAATTTGCGAAAAGGATAATGGTAAAGGTTGGTAGCAATGCTGAAGGTGTTTTTTGATTTTAACTTTTTTTTCTTTTGCTGATATGTATGATTTTTCTTTCGTTTTTTTTTTATTTGCTTAAAATGCTCGGGTCACAACGGACATGTTGTTAATGAGAATTAAAGTAGGCAAAGAAAACAACATGATTGAACATTTTTTTTTCGCGTTCTCTCTGTGTTTTTTTTTTGTATTTTTGTTGTCTTAATAGAGGAATGCGATGTCTTGGATTTCCTGCTTGTATGAGTTACAGAACAGATGAAAAGAGCCAAAAACATTTCCGATATATCGTCTGACAAGTATGTAATGGCTCAGTTTAAGCTCGGCCATTTTTCTCTTGTTCTTTTAACTTTCTTTTATTATTTTTATTTTTTTAGTTTCGTTATTTTTTATTTTTTATTTTTATTTCTTTGTTCTGCTTTTATTCTTTTCGCCCATTTTCTGTTCGCCTTGATTAATTTATTTCATTTTCTTTGTCTTTTGTTTCTATGTATGCTTTTTTACGCCCCTTGGTCCGCCATTTTTCTTGTTTTTGTATTTTTATCCCCTCATTCTTTCCTTTTCCTATATTCTTCCCCTTCTTCACTCTGTTATTACTTACTATTGTCTTTCTTATTTGTTTGTTTCGGGCTTTCATTTACTTTCTCTTATTTTTCTTTATTGGCATGAATTAAGCAACGTCTAGTCTGGCAAGTACTAAATGGGCGACCATTTCAGAGTTTCAAGTACTGTATGTAACAAAAGTTAATCTACAAATTCAATCGTACACAAATTCAATCGTACACAAATTCAATCGTACACAAATTCAATCGTACACAAATTCAATCGTACACAAATTCAATCGTACACAAATTCAATCATACACGAATTCAATCGTACACAAATTCAATCGTACACAAATTCAATTGTACACAAATTCAATTGTACACAAATTCAATCGTACACAAATTCAATCGTACACAAAGTAAATATGTTTTCTTTTCGTTAACTGACATGTCATAAAATACAACAATCAATTTCTTGTTTATGATTTTATTTATTTCTTTCTAATTTTTACTTTCTTCCTCGTTCTTTTCATCATTTTCCTCATATTTCTTTTTTTTTTTTACATAGGCATGAACTTGAAGAAAACGACATTGTAGTCAGCTAGAAAGCAGACCAACGGAAAACAATTCCACAGGTGTGTAGTTCTAAGAAAGAAACTTTGTTCATGGGATCTACGCTTAGGTTTAAGCACAGATAGGTAGGGGAAATTATTGATAGTATTTTCAACTAGACGAGTGTTTCTCGTGGAGGTTTGGCGAGGAAGGACCATAGATTGGTGCTCAAACGAGCACTTGCCATGAAGAGACAGGTTCGCAACGTCTCTTCTGTGAGAAAGATGTTGCAGGGAAGAGAAAAGGACATACCCTACTAGGCTACGAAGTCTATTTTGAACTCTATCAAGGCATGATAAGTCTTTTCTAGCAGCTCCTGTCCAGATGTGGCAGCAGTACTCCATCCTTGGACGTACCTGGCTCTGATATAGGTAGAGAATTGCATCAGCAATGAGATGTCTACTGAATCGATAGAAGGATCCCATCGTTTTTTCAGCGACCTTGGCAACGGATTTGATGTATGTGTTCCATTTCAGATCAAGAGTAAAGGTCAATCCCAGAAGCTTGTCAAAACATAGAACCTCCCCAAGACAAGAGCCATTCATTCTAATTGATGCCAGATGGGATCAGAGCATTGATGGTGTAAATATAGAAGCTTGGTTTTAGATGCATTAAAGTGACCAGCCATCTCTTCCCTCATTGTACCACGTGCTAAGATCAGAGAAGAGAGAATCAGAAAGAACTTGGTCATTTACGGTCTTTGATGTGCTACCATAGATAATAGTGTTATTAGCATAAATGTCTACAAATGATATAAGGATATGATTTGGGAGATCATTAATGTAGATCAGGAAGAGAGTTGGGTTCTTTCTGTCTATTATATTTTATTTGTTTTAATAATTTTCAACCCTCCCTTTTTCCGCTTTAATTTTATTTTTATATCCTTCTTTCTTTTCGTGTTTCTTAGTTTTGACCTTTATTAGAAGGTGCTCTACATAATATAAGTATTAAATTTTAGAAAGATTTTAGAATATGCAATAAGCATCGAAATGAATGACTATTACTATTATTAGAATCGAAAGAAAACACAAATACTCTCCAATAAAATTACAACACTTGGTTAGCATGGTAGTTTTAAACAAGTAACTTTTGAAAATCGAATTTCAGTTGCAACACATATTTTATAAAGTACTAATAGATGAGGAATCTTTGACTCCAAATGGTCTCTCATTTCTAGATACCTATATCTAATAAGTTCAAAAGAAAGGACACACTTAGGGAGGTATTTTGGTGGTGAAGTCACTAAATAGAGATTAGCTGGTTTCCCGGCATAGCCCAGGATGTAATATAGATTGACTGAAATACATGTTCTAGCTGGTTTCTAGGCGTTGCCAGGGATGTAATATAGACACATTATTTTGTATATTACCTGTTCTCTTCTCCCTAAGGTAAAACAATTTCATATACATGCTGTAAATTACCTATGCTAGGGATAAAACATGAACAATACCAGTCCTAGGGTAGATAAAACAAATAATACATAGAGATGAAAGATTCTTCTCCCCTAAGAATAAAACATATGTTCAATATCTGCTTTTGTTTTTTCATTGTTTATACGGCCCCGAGCAACGCCGGGTAGCCCTGCTAGTCTATATATATAAATCTCAAACGTCTGTGTGTTTGTATGTATGTTTGTATGTAACGCTAAAACTTTTGAAAGACGGAACCAAACTTGACAAATTTGGTATCAAATTGAAGCCCCATCATCCGGATGACAAATATCGAAATTTCACTATATATATATATATATATATATATATATATATATATATATATATATATATATATATATATATATATATATATACTAGCAGTATTACTCGGCGGTTGCTTTGATGCAATTTTCATGCTTATTTTGATCTGTATCTTTGGTAATTCCAATACATCTTTTGTAATCCTAAAATTATTTGAGTAAATTTCAGTTATACTGACACCTTACTTATCAACTTAGCCTCCATACAGTGGATGCAACGTGCGAGCAACAACCCAATTTCTATGATTTATCCCCTTAGCAGCTATTCTTTCAGCTCAAAATCAACTACTTTGGCGAGGTTTGGGGAGGGGCATAATTTCTTGAATTCGAAAGATCAACATCCACTATCAATTCGTTGTAAGAATTTATGTGGTTGTCGCTTCTGAATTAGATGCAACGTACGCAACGATTTCCAAATACTTAAGAGAGATTGGAAAGACAAAAAAAAACTTGGTAAGTGAGTGCCTCAAAAACTGAACGACAACCAAAAGAAACACTGTTAAGAAGTATCATCTTTCCTTCCTTTATGCAACGAGAACCACCCGTTTCTCGACTGAGTTGTGACGCGATGAAAAGTGTTATTTTACAACAACCGGCGATGCTCAGCTAAGTAGTTAGACGCCGACGAAGCTCCACGACACTTCTCGGAGCCAGAGTTGCACCAAAGCTGACTGTTTTGTGATCTGCGACCGATCTCATGCATTACATGTTTTGAATGGAAGCGAAACTATAACGGCGGAAATGTACTGTCAACAAATGGATGAAATGCATCAGAAACTTCGAAAACAACACCCAGCATTAGTCAACAGAAAATGGCGCAATTCTTCTCCACAACAACACCCGACCGCACGTTGTATAACCGACCTTGCAAAAGTTTAATGAATTTGGCTACGAAACTTTGCCTCATCCGCCGTACTCTCAAAAGTTTTCACCTACCGACTTTCACTTTTTCAAGCATTTCAGCAACTTTCTGCGTGAGAAATGCTTCAAAAACCTAAGCGAAATCAAAAACGACTTCCTTTAGAAATTTGGATATTAAATATGTCAGTTAAAAGAATGGACAATGCTGGTTAAAAATATTGTTTAAAAATAGGTTAGATATTAAACAATTAGATTGAGGGTTCTTTGCTTGCGAAAAGTGTGTTCGGACAAACATTTGTAAATCCAGTTGCAAGTATTCACAGTGTATCTCCCCTCCTCTATATGTGTTAACAAGAATCTTCTGACGTCATAAACAAAGGAGATGTCTCAATATAGGAATCTGAGGGTTCGAAGTTAGGAAGTTGATGAGAGAGAGAGAGAGAGAGAGAGAGAGTTAGGAGAGATCAAGAGGAGAGCCTCTTAGAAGCGAAGGGAGGAAAATAGTCCATGTAGATCCAAGTTTGAATTCCTGACATCAGCGATCGGTCGGTTGAATAATAAAGGAACCATCTATGTTTGTAACTGTTTTTCTTGTGTCGTCATTCTTTACAACCAAAAAGGTAACTGTGTCTTTATCATCATCTTGCTACGAACTTTGTACAACCCTTACAAGTAATGTGCCTCCTCCATCATCAATAATGTATCTCCCCTCCTCTATATATGTTAACAAGAATCATCCCAGTCTGATATAAATGCCTCTCTCATTATCATCGTCATCTGGTCTGAGTCCCCGTTAATATGTCCCCAATATGTATCCCTATGCAATATATATATATATATATATATATATATATATATATATATATATATATATATATATATATATAAAGAACATTTAAAAATTAAAATGTTTAAATTCAACGTTATTTCACGCGGTTAATGGTAGCCAAATGGATACAGTCTTTGCTAATCGAGCCGGAGATGGCTCGTGTTGCCGAGTTCGAATCTGTCGATTGCTGTTAACCGCGACATCCTGCACTGAAGATTCCCGAAAGGATGAAATACTAGTGTCTGTAGGTATTTAATTATTATAGTAAAATATATATATATATAGATTTTTTTTGTATAATATATACAGGAATTTACATCGGTAGTCGGTACCGACGGTTTCAAGCCCGGTAGTTGAGGACTGCTCTTAATGTCCGCCTCAGGCTCTCTTCAGCCGACTCATCTGTCTTTAACCGGAACCGGAACCTCGTTCCGGTTAAAGACAGATGAGTCGGCTGAAGAGAGCCTGAGGCGGACATTAAGAGCAGTCCTCAACTACCGGGCTTGAAACCGTCGGTACCGACTACCGATGTAAATTCCTGTATATATTATACAAAAAAATATATTGCTCTTATTTCGAGAAAGGTTTTTTCCCTAATAATAGAGCACCGTATGGGATTTCTTTTTCTACAAAAAAGTACAAGTATATATATATATATATATATATATATATATATATATATATATATACAGTGATGATCATATTTATTGGCACGGTAAAATAAAAGTTAAATTTTGTCTAATAAATTCTAAAAAAGGGATTAAATTAAAGAAAATAACAAAGTATATTATGTATTTTTAACTGGCCTTTCCGATGCAGCAATCGGATTTTAGAAAAAATAAATAACAAAGGAACAACAAACATAATTGCAAAAAACCCTTGTTCAAAATTATTGGCACGGCTTTGTTTTTCTTTTAGTATCAGTATAATATCAATCAATTTCCGGTTTACGTGCTTTCTGAACTTTTTTATAGCCATATTATGCTTGTTTAACGCTAATTCAGTGAATAATTTTTTTCATATAATTTTTAGATAGCGATTTATTTAAACTATTATAAGTGATTAAATTATAATTTTCAATCGCCATGGTTAAAACTACGGAACA
>NC_136482.1:144507350-144572350 GCF_053919585.1 Euprymna scolopes
TATATATATATATATATATATATATATATATATATATGTGTGTGTGTGTGTGTGTGTGTGTGTGTGTGTGTGTGTGTGTGTGTGTTATCGTCATTAGACAATTTAATTTTCCTCCCGGTGTAATGCTTCACTGACTGTATATAGATGCATCTATTATTTTCACTGTCTTTAAGTTTCCCTCGTTTTGATTTTATATCACTCGTTTTCCAACGACCCCCCCCCTCGCTCCGTTATTTATTTGCTTATTAATAGTTGAACGTACTAAAGAAAAGAAAGAATAGAAAGATAGGAATAATCTATTATAAACAGCATGGAATATTCCCAGACGAGTCATATTATTTAACCCGTACCTATAGAGAGAAAGAGAAGAGTGAGAAGGATAATGCTAGAAAGAAACAAATTTAGTCTTTTTTTTTTTTTTTACTAAAGGACCTTGCCGGGTCGTCAAATACGCTTAAATATATTTTAATTCATGAGATTTCGTATCTATTATTACAGAGTTAATTCACTATTGAATATTATATTATTCCTAATATATATCAGCGATTTCAGAGGTTACAAAAATGTCTTGAGTGCCATCAGCTAGAATCGAAACCAAAGCATATAGCGCTCCAGCTGCGTCTCCTACCGAAGTAGCTATCAAGAGATAGGTGAGTAAGATTTAATACTAAACGACTTGAAGAAATGAAATGAATTTGGGCATGCGCAGAAAGAAATAGAAATATCTCGGCAAGTTGCCGACATATTTCTGTACGCGTTATTCACTTATTGAAACAAAAATTTTATTCGTTATAAACTATACTTGGTGTACATGTATTATTTCCTGTTAATTTCAGTGTAATGTGACCAGTAGTTTAAGAGTTTATCGGTTAAATATTTATATGAAGACAGACAGACGCACATGCATCTACTGTTTTATTTGATTCAAATGGCTTTGCAAATCCATTTTTCTGATTAAAGTCATGTCGATTTTTATTATATGCAAAGTATTTTCTGGGGGAAAATCTCCCAGAAATACATACACAAAGAAGTTGCCTTGGATTGGCTCAATAGGGGAGCCCTCCACCACGATCAGGAAAGGGTTATATAATGGCTGCTGATAAACGCTTCATTTAGCGCCGAAATTTCCTCATTTTTAACGAAGAGCTACGTATCAAAACAGAAAAAGACTGTACTGTTTCTATTTTTATTTTTCTAAGACACAAACACACATTAAAATTCATAAATTCATTTGCGCGGGAATTACAACATTCACCTCTTGGGTCAAAAAGCAATGGCCGACGTAGCTAAAAGCATGTTTTTATTTGTATAAAATATGAATTTTGGACCAAGAAATTATTTTTGCAAGCCTCTGTGGGCCGCTAAAGAAATATAAAAAGCACGGAGAACTTCTCTCATCAGAGAGATGGATAACCGACACCAACAACAACGCTCGCTGAGTGAAATTCAGTAGCTGAAATGACAGCTTTTCTCGCACGTCAAAGGACATTGGTTTGCTCTCTCTTTCTCTAACTTCGCCACAAGACATAGTTGGACTTTTTCTCTCACGCTCTCAAGTCTTCACCTTCTTCTTCCTTTCCTTCTTTCATACAGACTGCCACCATGGTGCACACTAAAAGTAATTTCTTTTCTTTTAACGAAAAATAAACAAGTTTACTTTTATTATTTGGTAGTGTATTTCTTTTTATTTATTTCAGGGGACTTATACAAGTCCCCGACACTTGGTAAATCCCTACATTCGTCTACAAGACCGAGAAGGGAATGAAAGAATTAGAAATAAAAATAAGGATACCGAAGAAATCGAATAGATTTTAGAAAGCGGAAGTATGGAAGTAGAATAAAAACGTATTAAAAAAGAAATGTCGATGAAATTATTGTGGAAGGATGAGAAGAATGTTGAATACTTAACCTTGTTAAAAGTTAATTAGTTATTATCGATCTATCTGTCTATTTGTTTGTTTATCTATCTAATCAATGATATTCTTAAAATAGTTTATATTGGGAGTTATTTATTGTTTATAGAATAAAGTGTAGCAATGGGTTTGAGGAATATGTTTACATAAATTATCTAAGTTAAATATAAACAAGATAACCATGGGCAGGTAGACGTGGAAAGATGTCCTGATATCTAGCAAGTTGATTTTAAATATTGCATAAATATTCGATAATTCTATTCTCTTTACCCCCCCCATTTTCTGTTGCCTTATACGTTACTAATAAAACTCTTGGAGCAAAAATCACGTTCTGACGGTTTATTTTTAAAATGTTTAGAACGCTGAACGTATTTAAAGTGATGCGTCTTTAATAATTTGCAGAATAGACGAAAGACTTTGGCAGATAAGCGTGTTGTACTATTTAATGTTATTTTCAACTGCAAATGTTAATATTTACGTGTTTATTCAAGTTTTTCATTCGTTTGATTTGTTTTATTTAATAATAGATGCTCTCCTCCACAGATGTCCTGATATCTAGCAAGTTAATTTTTTTTTACAGAAGAAATAGTTACGATAATTGCATTTATTTTCAGTTAATGAGAGGGGAATCTATTTCTGTACTTTTACTTAAACGCGCCAGTTGGATTTTTATTAAGTGCAATACTTAATATTTTTTATTTTTTTATTCATTTTTTTAATGGAGAGCAGAGAATGCATTGTGGATGCATTATCGGCAGCTCCCGTTACTTTCACTTCTCTTTATTTTCCCCCAATCCTCATTTTTAATGAGTGATTTTTCTGACAAAGGATGAAGAAAAAGCTGTATTCTAGGTGGGCAGTATTTCGTGCGAACAGCCGCCAGAGATGTTGGAAATTTGTTTTCTATGTCTATCCTTGTAGCCATGTCACTAGTAAAGGTGCTGGAGGTAAACGTTTTATCTGGACTGACGTTATCCGCCTGATAATCAGGGACCCGAACCTTTGATTACCCACCAAGGATGCTGGGTACAAAGTACTGCGGCTGCGGTATTGCCATTTGGCGAATGGATTCTTGACCATGCAGTAGCTTCTGGTGAGGCCTCTCGATGCCATATTAGTGGGTAATTGTTACGACTTTACCTTATCATGTGCTACAAAAAATTCTCCGTTTCTTTTTCTCTCTTACTTTCCCTCTCTGTTCTGCTCTAACCAAGTCACGATTAAACCCGGATCTTCAACTTCCAACATAGACCCCCACTACAACATCAAGGGTTTACGTTCTAACCTTCCAGAGGTTGAAACACAATTACAGGAGACTAAACCAGATCTATTATTCCTAAGCAAAACTGGCATTGGACCAACTATTTCCCGAGATGAGTTCGTAATTAAAAGGTACTCTAACTTAACTTCCAAATCTAACCCTCAAGATCGCCATGGGCATGGAATATGTGCCTATATTGAAGATGGCTTTCCATGTGGTAGGGACATCTTCAGAGAAGATCCTAACTTACCCTATATGTGCTTTCGGGTTGCACTTGCTCACACTACTGCGTTCATATTCGCTCTCTATCGCCCCCACAAAAGCATATCTGAGAAAATTGACCATGTGCTATCTGCTTATCCTTCAGCTAACATTCACGTATGTGGAGACTTCAATGTTCACAATTTGGAAGAGTTAACCCACTCAAACAAGACCGATGATAAGGGAAGGTTCTGTTACGATTTCTTCATTGCTTATGACCTCACTCAGATTGTTCACGAACCCACCCGTGTGCCTGACTCTGACGGCCAGTATGCAAGTCTTCTAGATTTTTTTTTCACAACTTGTCCTGAACTATGTTCAGTTTCCGTTCTGTCTCCACTTGTATCAATTAAGATAAAAATGAAAAGTAAAAAGTCTTCAGACGTACCTCTCCATCGTACGTCTGATATCGATACACTATGGCAGACTGGGATAGCTTCCGTACATTTATATAAGATCTGCCTCTGCGTTCCATGTTTAAAAAGGATGTTTCCTCGATAGTCTCATACCTGACAGAATCGTTAATTGTAGGTATTGACCGTTTCATGCTCTTGAAAAAGTTCCAGCGAAAACCTAACAGCCAGCCGTGGTTCTCTCCAGAATGTGCTGCTGCCATTGCGCACAGAAATCACTTTTTCGATTGCTTCAAAAGTAATAGATGTACTGAGACTAAAGCTGCTTTCAGAACTGCCTGCAACCATTGTAAAAAAGCAATAAAGAACTCAAGAGAGTTGTATGTTTTGTCCGTCAAGTTCAAAGCAGTTGAGCAGCGGCTTGGTTCCCGTCAGTTTTGGCAAATAGAAAATAGAATCCTGAACAGAATGTGTGCTCTATCCTAACTATCATCAATGGACCTGAAGTAATCTCGTCAGCATCAGACAAAGCAAAACTCTTTTCTAAGAACTTTGCAGTTAATTCTACCCCTTGCGACCAAGGCCGCTAACCTCTAATATTTACGCCTGTATCAAAAAACACGCTACGTGATATACAAATATCTGTACGTGATGTTCCCAAGCTAATCAGAAACCTTGATTTCAGTAAAGCAACCGGCCCTGACGATATTCTAATTATAGTACTCAAAAAACTACAACCAAAACTAGCCCCCATACTTACAAAACTGTTTAAACGTTGTCTTAAGGAGAATTGCTTCCCATCAATTTTCCATGTATTTAAGAATTTAGGTGATCGGTCATCTCCCTCTCAGTACAGGCCAGTACGTCTCCTATGCATCATGAGTAAGTTGCTGGAATCTGTGTTAAATAGAGAAGTAGACAACCATCTAAGCAAAAATAACTTTAGTGACACAAAATATGGTTTCCGTTCTGCTAGATCTACAGCAGATGTGCTTACAGTTATATCTCATAAGATTAGCGAATCTCTCGACGGAGGCAACCTTTCTAGGACAATTGCTCTTGACATATCAAAAACCTTTGATAGGGTATGGCATAAAGGTTTACTTCACAAGCTGGAAATGTCTTCTCAATTATCAAATCATTTCTCTCTGATAGGTTCATAAGAGTAGTAGTTGATGGGCAGAAATCAGAAGCTCACAGTATTAATGCTGGAGTCCCTCAGGGGTCCATCCTGGGCTCAACACTCTTTTTGATTTGCATTAATGATCTTCCAAATCACATCCTTACATCATTCATAGACATTTATGCTGATGAAACTATTATCTCTGGTAGCACATGTAAGACCGTAAACGACCAAGTTCTCTCCGATCTCTCTCCTCTGATCATGAGAACGTGGTAAAATGGGGGAAGGAGTGGCTGGTTACTTTTAATGCGTCTAAAACCAAGCTTCTATCTTTACATCATCAATGCTCTGATCCCTATCTGGCATCAATTGAAATGAATGGATTTCGTCTTGAGGAAGCCTCATGTTTTGACAAACCTCTGGGCTTGACCGTTACTCCTGATCTGAAATGGAACACGTACATCAAATCTGTTGCCTAAGTTGCTGGAAAAATGGTGGGATCATTCTATCGATCCAGTAGATATATCACTTCTGATGCAATTCTCTATCTATATAAGAGCCAAGTTCGTCCAGGGATGGAGTACTGTTGCACATCTGGGCGAGAGCTGCTAGAAAGGACTTATGCTGCCTCGATAGAGTTCAAAATAGACTTCATAGCCTATAAAGGATAAGTCCTTTTCTCTTTCCTGCAACCTCTTTCTCACAGAAAGAGATGTAGCGAGTTTGTCTTTGCTTTATTGTTATTTTCATGGCAAGTGCTCGTTTGAGCTTCAATCTATGGTCCTCCCTCGACAAACTTTCACAAGAAACACTCGTCTAGTTGAAAACACTATCAATAATTTCCTCCACTCTTTATCTGTGCCTAAACCTAAACGTAGATTCCATGAGCAAAGCTTCTTTCTTAGAACTGCACGCCTGTGGAACTGTCTTCTGCTTTCCTGCTTTCCAACTGATTACAATATGGTTGTCTTCAAGTCCAATGTAAACAAGTTCTTTATAAGCCGTTCCCCTTAAGTTAACAAATTAACTGAATTTCTATTACTGACAATTACTATATTGTCCAATTGACTACTGTACACTCTTTAACTCTTCTCATCGAGTAGCCCCATGGCCCTTGATTGGTGATGTGTATGTCAAAAAAAAGGTCGCACGTAAGGGATACGTGTGATTTTTGAATGATGGCGTAACGGTCGGGAAGTTTAGTCAGTTGAAGAGAGTAGAGAGTTAGTCACGAGAATGAACAGACAGCCACGAAGAGAGGCTGGGCAGAACAAACATGTAGACAAGAAAAGCATACTCTTTGTGAAGACCATTTGAGACAACTAAAATAAATTTATATTTTAAAAATATAAAGTGTTGTTCTGTGGTTTCACAAAAGAAGGAAGAACAGATGTCTCAATTGGTTATGGTGTTGGTCATTTCTATGGTCCGTCACGGAGCTCAGCAAGAAGATAGAAGAACTCTCGAAGAAAGAAGGTAGGAAGCATATATTATTCTTAATAGGTAGAAGAAATACGAAAGTAGAAAAAGGTAGAAGAGGACGAGAATTGTGGCAATAAAAGTATTGAAGAAGAAAATATTGAGGAAGGCAGGAGGGATATAAAGATGAAAAATGAGAAAATTTAAAAAAAAAAACAAGAAAGAAAGAATTGAAGTAGAATGAGAAAGGCGGTAATGTAAGTAGAAATACGAATATCGAAAGAGCGGGAAGTAAAGAAAGGAGAAAAGTTGTAAAATATAAAAAGAAAAACGAAATAAACAAAAAATAAACACGGCTGTTGCATAGATGAGTGGAAGAAAAATGATGTAAGAAAAAAAAATGGCAGAAAAAAGTCATGGGGAAGAAAATCAGAATAATGAGAGAAAAAAAAATTCAAATGAAAAAACAAAAACAAATAAAAACACGAAGGCCACAGGTGAAACCGAAGAAAGTTCAACAGAGTGAAGAATAAAGGGAAAAATGATATAAATAGAAGCTATGTAAAAGAGAGAGAGAGAGAGTAGAAAGAAACAAAAAAAAAAAAGAAAAGAAAAAAAAAACTAAATAAATTAATGGCTTTTGACCCTTAAACAAGATGCTGCTATTGATAAAGTCATTGACTGGGTGCGGTTCTTCCCTAGCTGAAATATGGCTTCTTCATTAATAACAGTACTGTTCGCATTTCGGAACCGGCTTCAATAGGCGTGTCAAAAAATCCTTAAGGTTCCGTTTTGTCACTACATATAGAGACCTCTACCACTAGAATTGTGTGTCGGAATGAATTCAAAAACACGCATACTTATATTATATTTCTCTTTGTTTGTCTGTTTATTCAATTTTTTTTCTCTCGGAAATCACTGCTAATTTATCTGAAATTTGGTATGAACTTTTGCTCTGATAATGTGTAGCGAACTAAGTATAATGATATCTGTTCGATGAACCGATAGGGATTAATAGGAGTTAATAGTAATTAATTCAAACATAAATGTGAAAAATTAATATAATAATAGTAATGAATGTAAAAAGTAATATAATAATAGTAATGAATGTAAAAAATAAATATAATAATAGTAATGAATGTAAAAAATGAATATAATAATAGTAACGAATGTACAAAATTTATATAATAATAGTAATGAATGTAAAAAATTAATATAATAATAGTAATGAATGTAAAAACTAATATAATAATAGTAACGAATGTAAAAACTAATATAATAATAGTAATGAATGTAAAAACTAATATAATAATTGTAATGAATGTAAAAAATAATATAATAATAGTAATGAATGTAAAAATAATATAATAATAGTAATGAATGTAAAAACTAATATAATAATAGTAATGAATGTAAAAAACTAATATAATAATAGTAATGAATGTAAAAAACTAATATAATAATTGTAATGAATGTAAAAAACTAATATAATAATGGACAACGAATGTAAAAACTAATATAATAA
Organism: Euprymna scolopes; assembly: GCF_053919585.1. Taxonomy (NCBI): domain Eukaryota; kingdom Metazoa; phylum Mollusca; class Cephalopoda; order Sepiida; family Sepiolidae; genus Euprymna; species Euprymna scolopes. Next base: position 144,515,206 of record NC_136482.1, read on the forward strand.
TAGTAATGAATGTAAAAACTAATATAATAATAGTAATAGATGTAAAAAATAATATAATAATTGTAATGAATGTAAAAATAATATAATAATAGTAATGAATGTAAAAACTAATATAATAATAGTAATGAATGTAAAAAACTAATAATATAATAGTAATGAATGTAAAAAACTAATATAATAATTGTAATGAATGTAAAAAACTAATATAATAATAGTAACGAATGTAAAAACTAATATAATAATAATAATGAATGTAAAAACTAATATAATAATAGTAACGAATGTAAAAACTGATATAATAATAGTAATGAATGTAAAAACTAATTTAATAATTGTAATGAATGTAAAAACTAATATAATAATAGTAATGAATGTAAAAACTAATATAATAATAATAATGAATGTAAAAACTAATATAATAATAGTAACGAATGTAAAAACTAATATAATAATAGTAATGAATGTAAAAACTAATATAATAATTGTAATGAATGTAAAAACTAATATAATAATAGTAATGAATGTAAAAACTAATATAATAATAATAATAATGAATGTAAAAACTAATATAATAATAGTAACGAATGTAAAAACTAATATAATAATAGTAATGAATGTAAAAACTAATATAATAATTGTAATGAATGTAAAAACTAATATAATAATAGTAATGAATGTAAAAACTAATTTAATAATAGTAATGAATGTAAAAATCATATAATAATAGTAATGAATGTAAAAAATAATATAATAATAGTAATGAATGTAAAAAACGAATATAATAATAGTAACGAATGTAAAAACTAATATAAAAATTGTAATGAATGTAAAAAAATAATATAATAATAGTAATGAATGTAAAACTAATATAATAATTGTAATGAATGTAAAAAATAATATAATAATTGTAATAAATGTAAAAAACTAATATAATAATAGTAATGAATGTAAAAAACTAATATAATAATTGTAATGAATGTAAAAAACTAATATAATAATAGTAACGAATGTAAAAACTAATATAATAATAATAACTAATGTAAAAACTAATATAATAATAGTAACGAATGTAAAAACTAATATAATAATAGTAACGAATGTAAAAACTAATTTAATAATTGTAATGAATGTAAAAACTAATATAATAATAGTAATGAATGTAAAAACTAATATAATAATAATAATGAATGTAAAAACTAATATAATAATAGTAACGAATGTAAAAACTAATATAATAATAGTAATGAATGTAAAAACTAATATAATAATTTTAATGAATGTAAAAACTAATATAATAATAGTAATGAATGTAAAAACTAATTAAATAATAGTAATGAATGTAAAAACTAATATAATAATAGTAATGGATGTAAAAAATTAATATAATAATAGTAATGAATGTAAAAACTAATATAATAATAATAATGAATGTAAAAAATAATATAATAATAGTAACGAATGTAAAAACTAATATAATAATAGTAATGAATGTAAAAAACTAATATAATAATAGTAATGAATGTAAAAAACTAATATAATAATTGTAATGAATGTAAAAAACTAATATAATAATAGTAACGAATGTAAAAACTAATATAATAATAGTAATGAATGTAAAAACTAATATAATAATAGTAATAGATGTAAAAAATAATATAATAATAGTAATGAATGTAAAAATAATATAATAATAGTAATGAATGTAAAAACTAATATAATAATAGTAATGAATGTAAAAAACTAATATAATAATAGTAATGAATGTAAAAAACTAATATAATAATTGTAATGAATGTAAAAAACTAATAAAATAATAGTAACGAATGTAAAAACTAATATAATAATAATAATGAATGTAAAAACTAATATAATAATAGTAACGAATGTAAAAACTAATATAATAATAGTAATGAATGTAAAAACTAATTTAATAATTGTAATGAATGTAAAAACTAATATAATAATAGTAATGAATGTAAAAAATAATATAATAATAGTAATGAATGTAAAAAACTAATATTATAATACTAACGAATGTAAAAACTAATATAAAAATTGTAATGAATGTAAAAAAATAATATAATAATAGTAATGAATGTAAAACTAATATAATAATTGTAATGGATGTAAAAAATAATATAATAATTGTAATGAATGTAAAAAACTAATATAATAATAGTAATGAATGTAAAAAATAATATAATAATTGTAATGAATGTAAAAAACTAATATAATAATAGTAACGAATGTAAAAACTAATATAATAATAATAACTAATGTAAAAACTAATATAATAATAGTAACGAATGTAAAAACTAATATAATAATAGTAATGAATGTAAAAACTAATTTAATAATTGTAATGAATGTAAAAACTAATATAATAATAATAATGAATGTAAAAACTAATATAATAATAGTAACGAATGTAAAAACTAATATAATAATAGTAATGAATGTAAAAACTAATATAATAATTGTAATGAATGTAAAAACTAATATAATAATAGTAATGAATGTAAAAACTAATTAAATAATAGTAATGAATGTAAAAACTAATATTATAATAGTAATGGATGTAAAAAATTAATATAATAATAGTAATGAATGTAAAAAATAATATAATAATAGTAATGAATGTAAAACTAATATAATAATTGTAATGAATGTAAAAACTAATATAATAATAGTAATGAATGTAAAAATAATATAATAATAGTAATGAATGTAAAAAATAATATAATAATAGTAATGAATGTAAAAAACTTATATAATAATAGTAACGAATGTAAAAACTAATATAATAATTGTAATGAATGTAAAAAACTAATATAATAATAGTAACGAATGTAAAAACTAATATAATAATTGTAATGAATGTAAAACACTAATATAATAATAGTAACGAATGTAAAAACTAATATAATAATAATAATGAATGTAAAAACTAATATAATAATAGTAACGAATGTAAAAACTAATATAATAATAGTAATGAATGTAAAAAACTAATATAATAATTGTAATGAATGTAAAAAATTAATATAATAATAGTAATGAATGTAAAAACTTATATAATAATAATAATGAATGTAAAAAAATAATATAGTAATAGTAATGAATGTAAAAACTAATATAATAATAGTAATGAATGTAAAAAATTAATATAATAATTGTAATGAATGTAAAAAATAATATAATAATAGTAATGAATGTAAAAAACTAATATAATAATTGTAATGAATGTAAAAAATAATATAATAATAGTAATGAATGTAAAAAACTAATATAATAATTGTAATGAATGTAAAAACTAATATAATAATTGTAATGAATGTAAAAACTAATATAATAATAGTAATGAATGTAAAAAATAATATAATAATAGTAATGAATGTAAAAAATAATATAATAATAGTAATGAATGTAAAAACTAATTAAATAATAGTAATGAATGTAAAAACTAATACAATAATAGTAATGGATGTAAAAAATTAATATAATAATAGTAATGAATGTAAAAACTAATATAATAATAATAATGAATGTAAAAAATAATGTAATAATAGTAACGAATGTAAAAAATTAATATAATAATAGTAATGAATGTAAAAAACTAATATAATAATAGTAATGAATGTAAAAAAATAAATATAATAATAGTAACGAATGTAAAAACTAATATAATAATAGTAATGAATGTAAAAACTAATATAATAATAGTAATAAATGTAAAAAAATAATATAATAATAGTAATGAATGTAAAAACTAATATAATAATAGTAATGAATGTAAAAACTAATTTAATGATAGTAATGAATGTAAAAAATATGAACAAATTTAACCATTATCCATTTTGCATAAAACTCTCACTATCAGTCAATTAGGTTAACTGTGTGCTCATTTTTTGCATTAAATACTAATCCTTATTAATCCTTATGAATACGTTACTGTGAATCGAATGGTACCACACTACTTACTTCGGTGCACATCATCAATGCAAAAGGTTCACACAAAATTTAAGTCAGATTGGGCCAGTAGTTTCTGAGAACACTTCTAGATTAAATGATATATTGTAGTAATTATTCCTTGTTGATCCTTATTAATCCCTAACTATAACACAAATGAATACAATTATACCTGTACCTTATCATGGTTAAGGTCCATACAAAATTTCAACCAGATGGCACAGTAGTTTCTGACAAAAAGTGGAACGGATAAAGTCTATGAGAAATATAATATAATATATATATATATATATATATATGCATATTTATTTATTCTTTTTAAAAATAGTAATCTACGGATATGCATGTTTCGAGATTCCTACTTCTCTTCAGCGACCTTGACTGTGTCTAGGAATCGAACACCGAACCATGTATACCACAGTCCGGCGCATTACACATGGTCCGATGTTCGATTCCTAGACACAGTCAAGCTACGCTGAAGAGAGTTGGGAACCCCGAAACATGTATGTCCGTAGATTAGTGTTTTAAAAAATTATAAAAATATAAATAAAAATATTATTTATCTACGTTCAAATAAAATATGGACGATTTTCTAAACGATCTTCGAGGAGAAGACGCTATTTAATCGTATTTATCGTTAAAAAAATCAACAAGAAATCTCTCTCTCTCTCCCTCTCTCTCTCTCTCTCTCTCTCTCTCTCTCTATATATATATATATATATATATATATATATATATATATATATATATATATATATATATATATATATAGCATGGGTGCCCGGCATTGCCCGGGTGTTTGGTGTATGCTGAGCAAAATTAAAAAAGGTCAATTTTTTAACTTTGACCCCTATTATGACCCCTTAACATTTATTGTTTCGGCCTCACATCGAGTTATGAACCTATATCTAAAATTTCAAGTGTTTAGACCCAGAATTCTCGGAGGAGTTCGGTAGAGTTCTACAAAGGTCAAATCGTTGAACTTTGACCCCTTAACATCCAAATTTCTGGCCGAAAACCGATTACATAGATTTTCCCAAATCTCAGTACCGTGTATATCAAATCTCGAGTCTGTAGACTTAAAATTAACAGAGTTATTGCGAAGGAAAATGTACAGAGACACACAGACACGTTCACTTTCATAGCTATACTAGCATGGGCGCCCGGCGTTGCCCGAGAGTTTGGATGTGTATGTTGAGCAAAAAAAAAAAAGTGATAGTAGGAAGGCAGGCTCGAACCCGTAAAGCAAAGGAGGAAAAGAACGTGGTAAAACCTAACGTTTATGCTGTTACGACCATCGCCAAACCGGAAGCGACATTTTTTAAAATTAAGGCTAGACAATCTGAAGGAGAGGATTACTTTAAAAAATATCGGCGCAAAAAAGTGACCCCCTGTAGAAAAGTGCCTAGTTGAAGGGGAAGATATTAATGTTTTAGCCAATTTTTCGATATTTGTCGTATGAAAGATCGAACTTTAAAACGATACTGTTCTTGGTAAAATCGTCGCCTGTATTGAGAGTTTAAGGCAGACATGCAACCAGACATACACTCATACATTTATATATTAGTAACTAAAAAATTTTGACCCAAACTGATGAAAAAGCTTGCCCTATCTCTAAATACCCTTTATGTAAAATTTCAAATATTTAGACCAGAAAGTGTCTGAGTAATTTGGAAGAGACCGCAGAGGTCAATTTTTAAAAAAACTTTGACCCCTATTATGACCCCTTAACATCTATTGTTTTGGGCTCAAATCAAGTTATTAAGTTAGATCCATGTCGAAGGAACCTATATCTAAAATTTCAAGTGCGTAGACCCAAAATTGTCGGAGTAGTTTGTTAGAGTTCTCAAAGGTCAAATTGTTGAACTTTGACCCCTTCATCGCCAAATTTCTGGCCCAAAACCGATCACATCGATTTTCCCAAATCTCAGTACCCTGTATATCAAATTTCGAGTCAGTAGACTAAAAATTGACAGAGATATTTCGTAGGGAAATGTACACAAACACACACACAGGTACACAGACACGTTCACTTTTATAGATATATAGACTAGCATTTCAGTTGTCTTTTAAAACGTTTTTTTTTTTTTGAAAAAACAAACTTATCAATCGTTCATTCGGCTTTTCTCAGAGAACATCAATGTAATTTCTAAAATATTGTGCGCATTGGAAAATGAAAATTAAAAAGATCGTCAGTTGGACAATGATCTCCACAGTGAGATAACTGGAAACAGTAAGATTGGATGGACAGACGATTACGTAAGGGGAATTGAATATCCAAACGGACGGCTCATCAAGCAGATTTTTGACACAAAAATTGGAACATTTTGTTTCATTTTCCATTATGTTTTAAAACATTAACCCGATCAGTTCTCAAGATAAACCAATAAATTTGACATTTTTTACTCATGTTTCCAGGAGTAATCTTTCACCTGAAATGGTTGCAAGTGATGGCGAATCATTTCTTATTCCATATCTAAGGTAACTCTGTAGTTAAGCCAAGACTACTACTACTACTACTACTACTACTACAATAATATACTCTCGCCATTTTTCTTTCTCTCTATCGTTCCCTTTTTCCTTCCTTCCTTCTTTTCTCTCTATGCGACCTAAGATTTAGCAAATCAAGAGGGAAGACAGTTCTGGAGGGAAAAAAGGGAAGATATAAAATATTCGAGCTGAAACCAAGACGGAGAGACGAATTGTTCCAGGGTCATCACACAAAATGAAAAATCCCGAACTTTCTATGACCGGATACTAATTACAGGCTTACTGTAACCTTGGATGCTGAAACTTATAAAAACCTTGTTTCTTTGTTATTATTATCCCGAGGTCTGTTTGTAGATCGTTTCAACACCCCCGTGTTCTTATTAATTTTGCCGACTCCCCAAGAGAAGGACCCGCCGAAATGGTGACTTACCAAACAAAATTTACATATATGGTAACCACTATCATTTGGTAAATGCCTCACGTCCATATAAACACGAATAAAACGATGACAACGTAATAGTACAAAAAAAAAAAAAAAAAAATCCGATGACAAACACAAAAAAGGGGGGGGGAAGTAAATATGTATAAATCCGCCTAAAGAAGTGCCGAAAAAATATATTTTACTATTTTGTGACAAGGCTCACCCTATCAACGTAAAAAAAAAAAAAAAAAAAAAAAAATTTTACGTGATTCTCACCGAGTAAATTACGTGACTCAAATATGATCTGTCCTGAGAGATCTATTGTAATATATATATATATATATATATATATATATATATATATATATATATATATATATATATATATATATATATATATATATATATGAGAAAATGAAAAAGGCCAAATTGATGGTTGCACGGATACATACACACACAAAAAAATAACAAAAAAACTTTCAAGCACGCGTACAAAAAATAGTACGTTTAAACCACCATAACTCCTACCCCTTCCCTCAGCCACTTCTACAGATCTACAATTTCGGAATGGCTTCCATGTTTAATGACATTTATTTGCTATTAACCCCCCACCCCCCGGGAAATAACAGAAGGATGCTCTGCTTTCCCATACTCAAATTTTGTCCAACCTGACATAAAATCACAAAATAGTCGCATTTTTTTGTGGATGGAGTACTTTGGCATTATATTGACTGGCATATTATACGTTGAGACGATTACGCTGTGTAGCCAGGTGAAATGTAGAGTACTTGTTACATGGATGAGATGTTTTAGGAAACAAACTTCGTTCATGGAAGTCTCATTTTTTAGAGGAGTGAGAAAGGAGGATAGAGAAAGAGAAAGACAATTTCTTTGCTGTGATTGTATATAGTTTATTCTTTGTGTGAATGTCTTACATGGGGGGGGTTAAAGTTCAGTAGTGCACCTACCATGAACATAACGATACAGTCGAGATAAAGTAGCCAAACCTCTTCTGTGTGAAAGAGGCTGTAGGGGCGAAAATATATCATCTCTTAGACTATAAAGTCGATTTTGTTATCTGTTAGGGCAGGAAAAATTGCTCCGATCTGCACCCAACATATATGACAGCAATACTCCATCTTAGAATGTTTCTAGTTATTATAGGCAGAGGATTGCGCCAACGGTGAGATATCTCATTGAATATATTCAAGGTTTTGACCTAAAATATTACCTTTATAGATATTTCGGAAAGAAGAAAACTAATGCCGTTGCTATATCAAGAGCTAACACGGTACAAACGAAGCCCCCGTCGATAAATTATGAGATCCTGTGTGATATCACCGTCAGCACATCAGCTGTAAATCTTGTAGAAAGGAGTTCGAATTACTTACCAATAAGATTATTTTCACTAAGGTGATTTATAACTTTTTGATTTATCACAGACTCAAGCAACTTTCATATCATGCACAGAAAACTGATTGGTCTGAACTAAGATGCAGAGGACCAAGCTTTTAGTAGTTTTTAATATCCAACAGATTAACGATGTCTTCTAAAGTAACGGAAAGTATTCTTTTAGGCTATGATTGAACAACTTAGTAAAGATAGGTGTTATTTCTGATTGCAGTTTCTTGTGCCCTATGACCGGAATGTTACCGGCACCAATTGCTTTTATTGACATCAAGGTTCTTGACAAGTTCGTGAAATCATGGACAGTAATTCGTATGTCCCTTAAAGTTTTAGCGGTCATGGTAATGGAGAATATCTGATAGAAGGTGGTCTTGGTTAGAAAAAAATGGAATTTCCTGACGTTTGAATAAGTTTCGGCTTTGTCAGATGTTGAGGATATCACTTCTGATCTATCAATGATAGCTGGGATCAAATCCGTATATCTGTTCGATGTCTTGTTTGTTTCTGAATTTTTAAGGATTGATTATTCGGATTATTTTATGGTTCGGACTACTGTTTACATATTGAGCGTCATTTTCAGAACGTCTTGATCGATGTAACCTCCGATCTTCTTTAAGTGTATTTGAACGAAACCTTTTATTTACTTCACGAGGGTAGTATGATCTCGTACCGTCAGACATGACTCCTAAGTAATTCGTAATTGTGTTTTTCTGTCGCCCACACTGAAAACTGAACATTCAACCTTCAGGAGAATATCACTTTTACAAATTGTTTTACCAAGTGCTCTGACCACTGCTGACAGTGTTAGCATGAATTTTGGGATTTTGTTTTTTGTTCTTCAAATCTTACGGGCGCCAAATCTGTAATCGGTAACTTGAGATTTAACTGGTTGGCATATTACTCTTTAGCGCTTTTACAACTCTTTTTGCGATAGTTTGGTCTGTTCTAAAGGAGAACTTGGTTTCATAGCATCTGTTTCGTTGAAACCAATTTAAATAGTGATTTCTATGATTAAAACTAGCAGCACATTCAGTAGCATACCATTGCTGACTGTTTGTCTCTGAACGTCTTTGGAGTGTATAAAGCCTTTAATATCAATGATAAACCATGGAGATATTAAGATGTGATGCAAGAAAATATTTTTTCAAACGGATTTAAGAAAGATTTTAGATATGAAGTATCTTAAGCTGTTCAAATCGGCTCTTGAACAATAATAAACTCTGCGATAAAAAGGAAATACCGAAGGACTTGTTGAATTTTGTTTTGATCTTAATTGACTATTGAGGAGACAGGAGAGTAAATATGTACCATTCAGGGAAAGCTGTCACAAAAAAGATCAAGGGCGCTTGCGATATGTTTATCAGCATCAAGTACGAGCGTTCGATCTTCAACAATTTGAGTAAGCTCATATACAAGACAGAAGTAATAATATCGTCTTCAAGTCCAACGTAAACAAGTTCTAGATGAGCCGTTCTCCTTAAGTAATCCAATTTACCAAATTTCCACTACTTACGATTACTACGACATGATCCCATTGACTATTGTACTCTCTTTTACCCTTATTCTCGAGTGGTCTCTGGGCCTTGATAAGTTGTGACTTATGTAAAAAAAAGCCTCTCTTGATTTTCGGTTTTCTTTGCTTTGACTAGTCACTTAACATTGTGGCGATTAGGGTCACCACAGACATGAATACTAGCGAAAACGTTTTTGTCAATTTCGTCAGAGATTAACTTGATAACAGTAACTCTATCAGAAAGGAGCCGTGTTGTGAGCAAGTGCAAAACTAAAACTAATATGTAGGAGAAATTAGGGCCTTTAAGTGAAGTGTGTCCTACCACATACAAAACCGTCCCTAATATAGGTACAGGTTCCAATGACATGGCGATCTTGGAAGTCAGGTTTTAAGGTCATGTTAGAGTAAAGTGTCATTATGAAGTCATCTACAGACACTGATAGTTCCATTCTCGTTTCACATATAAACAACAGGCCAGGTTTATTCTCTTGTAAACAGATTTCAATTTGTGGAAACGTAGACCACTAATGTTGGAAAAGTCAACGTGATAGGGATGTATGTTAGAATCGGAGATGCTGTGTTCACGCTTATCTTTCTTTTAGCGATTTATCATGCTGGGATTGGAATATCTGTGGAATAGATCAACAAGAGAGTTTGGCACAGAACGCAAAGAGAATGATTAAAAGAAAATGCGAGCCTCTTTGTAAACCATTATAGAAATAAAAGCCGTAGTAGTTCTCATTATTATAACATCGAAAAACCTCACAAGAAACTATTGCATGATCTTGACCCCACTCACCAAATGATTATATAGCAGCCCAGGTATTTTGCATAGATAAAACAGCCTCCTCGAGAGTTACTCTTGTGTTCGATTTCCTTGCCTATCAAGCGGATAATACGAGCCCAAGTAAGACGTTTATCTCTGGCACTCTTATTAGTGACATGGAAACAAAAACAGAAACAAAGAATCGTCTCCAAATACTGCTCATATTAAAACTACTGTTTTCAAGAGACAGCCTTTTTCTTTTATCTTTATCAGAAACATTATTTATGGAAAAAAAAGGACTGATAGGTAAATGTCAAGATGAGGGGTGAAATGGTAAGATGGACTAAATGTTGACAAGATAATTCGTGCCAGAAATGGAAAACGCCGAAATAAGGCGTACTTCTCCATTTCTCAGAACATTTAATGTCGGAGCAAGCGAGTCGCCATTACCAGTTGTAACAACGCTTGTTTCAATATTAACTCTTGATCGCACAGAAACTTTTTCAATTATGTGCGTTTCAAGACATAAGTAGTTCAATCAATTATATATGCGTCATATTATTTAATAGCGCCCACTAAAGAAGGAACAATAATATCATAAATCCCGAAAAGAATTATAAGTCGGTCATTTCACTTATAATCGGTTTTTGCATAGACAAATGAGCACTGCAGACATTATACACAGATTGGTTCCAGAAAGCCATCCAGGAAAAGCAATTATTATAATATTTTAAATTTATAAAGAAGTTCTGCCTGGAAGATTAAAATCATTGCAAAATTGTCTTGACTATTTCACACACACACACACACACACACACACACACACACACACACACACACACACACACACACACACACACACACACACACACACACACATACAAACACACAGACACACACACACACACACGCGCGCGCGCACGCACAGAGTAAAACACAAAACCAATAAGTGTGACAGCTTTCTCTAAGAGAAACTTTTGATTTCAAGACAAGAATTCACATACAAATAGATCCGAACAGTGTGGGCAAAATTTCAAAGTTATTAACAAATTTCCACGCCGTATCCAAGCGCGTTGGCAATGACAGTGTGAACGTTTATTTCTTTAAAAAAACAAACAGGCAGTTACGGTCGAAATGTATTGGATAAATCACGAATAGACATAAATTTATGGTCCTGGATATGACTTTAAACTAGATCTGATGGTGAGGTCCCGGCTTATGGGCTTTGGAGAGTGTGGAGCCACCATTTAATTGCCATTGCTCCCAGGTCCATTCTGACCCGGAATGGTAGTACTTATTACGGTCTCAACTATGGGTTAAATAGTAAACCGATTTAAAAAAAATATTCTATTAAAAACTTTTCCTTCAAAATCACTGCATTCAGCATTAAATAACTTGAAAAAATTATTGAATTGCAGAAAGGGATTGTGCATTTGATTAACAATTTCATAGGTGGAATATTTGGACCACTTATTTTCTAATATATATTAATTTACAACGATATACCTCTCAAGTTTGTCGAGTTTGAAATTATATTTAACTAACATCCAGTAAGAGGGTGACCAGCTGATTGGCAAGTTCACTCACGTGACAGTAAATAGATTTGAAGTTTTAATTTACAGTTGCTGACACGATTGAACGTATATTTCGAAGAAATCGTGGGGATGGTTCAGCGAGAAGTAACTCCGAGATAAGAATGGATCTTAAGAAAGTATAAAAGTATGAAAATACCCATTTGGCAAGTAAACTACACAGAAACGTTTATATTTTATTCCGAGAGAGTGATCTACAGGATAAATGTGTGGATTTACATTTTGCGGATGTTTTTATATCTCACTTTAAAGTTTCTTTCTCTTCTTCACCCCCCTCTCTCTATATATATTCTTTGGGTTATACAAACAAGTTTATAAGGTGTATATCCTTTGGTAATATCGTTCAGATTGTCTCAAATAACAAACTCAATGAATATATGTTTCCGGCTTCAGAGCGTATGTACTTGTTAACAAATAGAAAGCATCAGTTCACAATCATAATTTTATTTTTTTGTTATTTTAGCAAACGTTTTATCCCTTTACACTTACGTGTGTTTAGCAGCCACACACACACACACACACACACACACACACACACACACACACACACACACACACACACACACATATATATATATATACTTATATATATATATATATATATATATATATATATATATATATATATATATATATATATATATATATATATATATATATAAGGAGCTCCTTCAGTCTTTGACAGACTGTGGATATCCACGAAGGGTTGCCTGCGTGTGAAATTTTTGTGGCAGGAGGTGCGCAATCTTCAACCACACCTCTCCTGAATGGACATTGTTAAATACCAGTGGCAAGTAAAGTGTATGTACAGGACGACCGGAAACAAATGCCGAGATAAGCAGAGAGCATATAAACTCTGCGATAAAAAGGAATTACGGGGGGGGGGGCTTGTTGAATTTTGTTTTGATCTTAATTGACTATTGAGGAGACAGGAGAGTAAATATGTACCATTCAGGGAAAGCTGCCACAAAAAAGATCAAGGGCGCTTGCGAAATGCTTTTCAGCAGCGAGTACGAGCGTTCGATCTTCAACAATTTGAATAAGCTCATATCAACACAGAAATAGTGATAAAGCCTCTTTTGATTATCGTTTTTTCTTTTTTTGCGTTGACTAGTTACTTAACATTGTGATCATTAAAGTCATCACAGACATGTATACTAGCGAAACCGTGAAAAATGTTGTGTCAATATATATATATATTCCCAACTTGCATTTAGGTAAAAATGCACTTTCGTATAAATAATTGAATTCGTTCAATGAGTATCGCTAACAAAAACAACTAAAAACATCTACATAAAAACGCGATACATTCAGTAGTCAAGCGAGTTAGTCCCGTGGTAGAGGTTTAGACTTCTTATCATGGGGTCCTGATTTAGAATCTCGCTAGATTCAGCCACTCTGATGAGCCGTAGACGACGAAACACGTGTCAGTGGGTAATTATATTTAAAAAATAATATATATATATATGCCACTCCCCATTTAGGGGGTACCAAATTGGTCAAAGGAAAAATTATTCCCAACTCGCATTTAGGTAAAAATGCACTTTCGTATAAATAATTGAATTAGTTTAATGAGTATCGCTAACAAAAACAAATAAAAACACCTCTCTCTCTCTCCGTCTCTCTGTCTGTCTGTCTCTCTCTCTCTCTCTCTCTCTCTCTCTATATATATATATATATATATTATATATATATATATACCATTAAGAAAGATGGAAAAGTTGCAATTATTTCATCGATGATAGAAATAGTAAGTTCATTCTCACTGTTATGTATGCAAATAAGACATAATAGTTTTAGGCGCAATTAATCTCGACACAACGAAATCTATATTTGGAACATTAATTACGATTCTCGTATATTATTAAATGTTATACTATTAAATATTATACTATTAAATATTATATTATTAAATATTATACTATAAAATATTATAAAATTAAATATTACATATTAAATATTGTGCTATTAAATATCAAATATTATACTATTAAATATTATATTATAAACTATTATACTATTAAATATTATATTATTAAGAATTATACTGTTAAATATTATATTATTAAATATTATACTATTAAATATTATACTATTAAATATTAAATATTATACTATTAAATATTATATTAGTAAATATTAAATATTATACTATTAAATATTAAATATTATACTATTAAAGATAAAATATTATACTATTAAATATTAAATATTATACTATTAAATATTATACTAATAAATATTATACTATTAAATATTAAATATTATACTATTAAATATTAAATATTATAAATTAAATATTAAATATTATACTATTAAATATTATACTATTATAAATTAAATATTAAATATTATACTATTAAATATTATACTATTATAAATTAAATATTAAATATTATACTATTAAATATTATACTATTATAAATTAAATATTAAATATTATACTATTAAATATTATACTATTATAAATTAAATATTAAATATTATACTATTAAATATTATACTATTATAAATTAAATATTAAATATTATACTATTAAATATTATACTATTATAAATTAAATATTAAATATTATACTATTAAATATTATACTATAAAATATTATACTATTAAATATTATACTATTAAATATTAAATATTATACTATTAAATATTATACTATTAAATATTAAATATTATACTATTAAATATTATACTATTAAATATTAAATATTATACTATTAAATATTAAATATTATACTATTAAATATTATACTATTAAATATTAAATATTATACTATTAAATATTAAATATTATACTATTAAATATTATACTGTTAAATATTATACTATTAAATATTATACTATAAAATATTAAATATTATACTATTAAATATTAAATATCATACTATGTAAGATTAAATATTATACTATTAAATATTATACTATTAAATATTAAATATTATACTATTGAATATTATACTATTTAATATTTAATAGTATAATATTTGATAGTATAATATTTAATAGTATAATATTTAATAGTATAATATTTAATGTTTAATAGTATTAAATATTATATTATTAGACATTATACTATTTAATATTATACGAATAAATATTAAATATTACACTATTAAATATTAAATATTATACTATAAAATATTATACTATTAAATATTAAATGTTATACTGTTAAATATTATACTATTAAATATTTAATATTATACTATTAAGTATTATATATTATACTATTAAATATTAAATATTATACTATTAAATATTAAATATGATACTATTAAATATTACATATAATACTATTAAGTATAATACTATTAAATATTATATTTAATATTATATATCATACTATCAAATATTATCCTATTAAATATTATACTAGTAAATATTATACTATTAAATATTAACTATTGTACTATTAAGTATTAAATATTATACTATGTAGTATTATATATTATAGTATGAAATATTAAAGATCATACTATTAAATATTAAATATTATACTATTAAATATTAAATATAATTCTATTAAACATTATTCCATCAAATATTATACTATTTAATATTATATATTATAGTATCAAATATATACTATTAAATATTATACTAGTAAATATTATACTATTATATATTAAATATTATACTATTAAATATTAAATAATATGCTATTAAATATGAACTATTATACTATTAAATATTATACTAGTATTTATTAAATATTATACTATTAAATATTAAATATTATACTTTTAAATATTATATAATTAAATATTATACTATTAAATATTAAATATTATACTATTACATTTAAATATTATACTTTTAAATATTATATATTATACTAATAAATATTGAATATGATACTATGAAATATTAAATATATATTATTAGAAATTATATATTATTCTATTAAATACTATACTATTAAATATTATATATTATACCATTAAATATTAAATATGATACTATGAAATATTTAATATTATACAATTAAATATTATATATTATACTATTAAATATTATGTATTATACTATTAAATATTATTCTATTAAATTATAAATATTATACTATTAAATATTACACCATTACATATTATACTATTAAATATTAAATATTATACCATTAAATATTATACTATTAAATATTATACTATTTAATATGATACTATATTATTATACTATTATTATACTATTAAATATTATACTATTAAATATTAAACATTATACGATTAAATAATAAATATTATACCTTTAAATATTAAGTATTATACTATTAAATATTAAATAATATACTTTTAAATATTATACTATTAAATATTAAATTTTATACTATTAAATATTATACTATTTTATATTAAATATTATAGTATTAATTATTAAATATTATAATATTAAATATGATGCTAGTAAATATTAAATATTATACTATTAAATATTGAATAGTATACTATTAAATATTATACTATTAAATATTATATATTATACTATTTAATATTAAATATTATACTATTAAATATTAAACATTATAATATTAAATATTTAATACTATACTATTAAATATTAAATATTATACTATTAAATATTAAATAGTATACTCGTATACTACGAATAAATCTTGCTAGTGTTCAGGGGAGATGGGGGGAAACTACAGGTTGGTAATTATGAAAGTCTGCTTGTCATACACAAGTGCTTGCAAGGAATAAACGAATCATGTAAAACAACAAATTACAAATCAACAAATAGAAATAAACAGTCAAATTTACTTTCAGTTTGTGTCTTTGTTTTAAAATGACTTTTTAAAAATATTGTTTTAGCGTTTTTAGTTGATTTTGTCCCTTCCTCGTCCCACGTTTTTCGTCTTTCAACTTGACGTATGACTATAAAATTCTTAATCCTCTAATGGAGAATTTCAAACAAAGATTACCAATCACGCTTATCGAAATTACAGGACAGTACGAAAGATTAAAACCAGACTATACTCTTCCCTCTATTGACATTTTTAATCATGTATATATATATATATATATATATATATATATATATATATATATATATATATATATATATATATATATATATGATTGCTACTTCCTTGACAGAAGTTTGCCATCTTTTCAGTTAAACGTTGTACGTTTCTGTAAGTAGGTGACTTTTTAACCCAGCTTTAGTCCAACATGAAAGTGCACACATGTGACATAAAAAACTTTCCTTCTTGGAAGGGTGATCGCATGATAATATTGTGAATCCTCGAATATCGTGTCAAGCCATTTTTAGATGTGCAGATTAGACTGCAAATATGACAAGTTAATGTTGCCCGATCTGTTTTAAAAACCTCTTCACACGGCCGTTGTTCCTGTTTTTTATTGTGTAGTTTCAAATGATTTACAAACTCAACTTTTGACAAAAGGTATCTGCCACGTAAAGTGCACTTCAGTCCTGTTGTAATTTCTCTGACATTATATTTGCGTCCCGCTTTTTTTAAAACAGACTGCAAGATCTACACGCTGCTCTTCCAAAATTTTACAACTTTCTGATAGTTTTTTCCTCCCACCGTGATCGATCATTTGCTTAGGCTTCCCAGTTATGTATATCGATTTAAAGTATTTTCAAGTTGTTTTTCAGAGAATCCTTAAACCTTTTTCTTGGTTTATGTTGTGGTCTTTTACCTTTATCAATCTCGCCATAAAACAGTTGTTTAGAAAGTCTTTTGCTCTCCATCTTAACCAAATTTCCAGTCCAGTGCATCTGCTTTTGAATGATTTTCATTTCTATACAAGTACTACTTGATCTTTCAAGAACTACAGTGTCAGGCGTTAGAGTCCCCCAGTTAATATCTAGTATTCTTCGAATACAGCTTTGTTACACACACACACACACACACACACACGCACACACACACACACACACACACACACACACACACACACACAACTATATATATATATATATATATATATATATATATATATATATATATATATATATATATATATAAAGATCGTTCGAAAATGAGGCTTCATAGTTTTTCACCCCAAAAGGTTGAAGATCTACAAAGACGGGAGTGATAAAATTAAAACGAGCGACATTTTCTTCGCCAGATTTAAATTTATTACATAGTCACCACTATTCTAACTGCACTTTTGTAAGGAATTCGGTGACGCGTCTCTGCTTCTCACGCACGTCCATGGCAGGGGTTGCTTTCAACGCACCGTCAATATCTGCGAGATCAGTCAGATGAATGCATAAGTTAAGTCATCATGACAGTACAAGTTGCAATCCTTTCAGACGGAATGAAAAATACGAGTGATAACTTCGGAACACACACATGCACACAGAAATACACACACACACACACACACACACACACACACACACACACACACACACACACACACACACACACACACACACACACACACACACACACACACATATATATATATACAAATACCTATACATATATATAAGGGTAAGTATAATTATCACATGAGGATATTCAGGGATTAAAAATAGATAAATTCAACCACATTATCTAACTATATATGGAAACTTAGATAAAGAAATGTTAGCTATATATATATATATATATATATATATATATATATATATATATATATATAGCATTTCAGCCCGGCGTTGCCCGGGTGTTTGGATGTGTATGTTGAGCAAAAAGATAAAAATAAATGAATAAAAGTAGTAGTAGGAAGAGAGTAGGAACAATATGACCTTTGAGAACTCTACCAAACTTCTCCGACAATTTTGGGTCTAAACACTTGAAATTTTAGATATAGGTTCCTTTGAGCCCAAAACAATAAATTTTAAGGAGTTATGATGGGGGTCAAAATTAAAAAAATTGACCGCTTTTTTTTTTTTGCTCAACATACACCTCCAAATACCCGGGAAACGCCGGGCACCCATGCTAGTATATCTATAAAAGTGAACGTGTCTGTGTGTCTGTGTGTCTGTGTCTGTCTGTCTGTGTGTCTGTGTACATTTTCCTTCGCAATAACTCTGTTAATTTTCAGTCTGCAGACTCGAAATTTGATATACAGGGTACTGAGATTTGGGAAAAACTATATGATCGGTTTTCGGCCAATTTTTTTTTTACTTGGACCCTTATTATGACCCCTTCACATTTATTGTTTTGGGCTCAAATCGAGTTATATTAAGTTAGATCCATGTCCAACTTTCAAATGTTTAGACCAAAAATTGTCGGAGGAACTTGGTAGAGTTCTAAAAGGTCTAATCGTTTAACTTTGACCCCTTAACAGACAAATTTCTGGCCGAAAACCGATCACATAGATTTTCCCAAATCTCAGTACCCTGTATATCAAATCTCGAGTTTGTAGACTTAAAATTGACAGAGTTTTTTCGTAGGGAAATGTACACAGACACACACACAGACACACACAGGCACACAAACACGTTCACTTTTATAGATATAATATATATATATATATATATATATATATATATATATATATATATATATATATATATATATATATATTAATTGTGAAATCTTAAATGCAGTAAAAATGTGGTGCTTCTCCAAAAACAAACAAACAAACAAAAAACTATGTTGATTTTTGTCGCTAAAAATAGCAGAATAAAAATACGTAAATAATAATTGGATTTTTTGAAATTTTGCACAAACATTAAACATGATATGAGTAAAAATGTAACAAAACCGATTTTCCGGGAAAACTCAGGTTGCACCCCCTCCCCAGGGGTGCCTTTCGGGTTAAAATGGCTAAAATTGACACTTTTGTGCTTATCAAAAAAAAAAATTGATGCCTTGGATTTTTATCAAACTTCTGAAAAGTTGTAACTAACTGATTTTTATATAATTTTGTTTGTCTATACTTCGCGATAACTCTTGGGTATGCCCCAGGGGCTCTTTTAGGGCGAATAAAAACACTCCATTTTTGGGACTATTTTGCCACATTTGTCCAAATTTTTTTGTGTATATCTATTTAGCAGTTTTGCATGGTGCTGCACTCAAATTTAAATATGTTAAGGCACTGGGGACTTTTGGGGCTATATGGGGGGTGGGAAATGATGGATTCTAGTCATTTCCTTTTTTGCATGGTACAGAACTCAAATTTACATATGTTAAGGCCTAAAACTGCTCTGTTTGTTCATTTTCACTGGGGACTTTGGGGCTAAATGGAAGTGGGGGGGGTGGTGCAAATGCTGAACTTAGTTATTTTATAATGCCTCGTTCACTGTGCACGTGAGACCATGCATGCTTCACTTGTTTTATTCCCTTTTAAAAAGTTATTTCATGATGATAGGAAAGGGATTAAGAAACTAAAATTAGTGTTTACCGAAATTCTTTTTAGAAATTTTGATTAAGGCCAAAAATTCAGTACTCAAAGTTAAGAAGCCGAAAATGGACTCTCTTTACCTACATATGGAACGGAAGTCACTATATATGAAACGAAATAAGAGACCATATCGAAATAATTAATTTAAAAATCATTTTAGTTTTAACACTTTTTGTGCTATCACGAAACAATACAAAATAATAAACTTTTATTTTTTTACATTTTTATAATATTTATTTTTGTTTTTACATTTGTGTCATTGCGAAAAAAAATAATGAGAATTTTTATTATTTACATTTCTGTAAATGGTGTCTTTTGAAATGATATATTTGTGTCTTTTACAGGTTTTATCGCAGTGTTTTTTCATAGATAATGTATGAAAGTTATTTATTAACCCTTCTTGTGTTATCACCCTCCCCCCCCAAAAAAAAACTTATTTTAAACATTCGTATAAAAAATTTCTTAAAATTAATAAATGTAATTTTGTCATAAATAATGTATGAAATTATTTTATTAACACTTTTGTGTTATCAAAAGAAAAAAAACTTAATTTCGTTTCATGTTTAGTGACTTCCGTCCTATATTTAGGTAAACCGAGTCCACATCCGGCGTTTTAAATTTAAATACTAAGTTTTAATATGCTTTGTGAAAATTGACGAGGAAACAGTATGAACGAAGAAATACCATGTATTTTGAGAGCTAATAGTAAACGAATAAATCTATTGTACGTACCTAGTAAATCAACGTGTTACTCCGCTCAACAACATCGCTAACCTCAACATTGCTGCTGTGGTATTTTCTCTTTCATTTTCTCTTTTGGCTGTATCGTCGTCTCTTAATTTGATAGCTGTTGAGTGAGGCACTTACGCGTTCACAAGTATTAAAAAAATAAAACAAACTCTGACACACTCTGCAGATATCAGTTGCAGTGTGTGTGTGTGTGTGTGTGTGTTTGTCTACGTGTAACACCGTCGAATCTCTGAATGCTGAGGTCCACATTTACGAGGTCGTATTCGTCAATTGGGAGATCATTTCATTTCCTCATCTCGACCCCCGAAAGGTCTCTAGATTTTGTCCAAACTGCCTTCATCTGTGTTCAGGTTCCTACTCTCGTCAACCGTCGCGAACCCTAGACTGTCCATAAACCGTCCTCAGCCGTCGTAAACTAACCCAAAACCCACCAGCATACCTAACACTAACTCTGAAGTATATGACCGATATTTTGTTACTGTTCGTCGCCACATCCTTACTCACAACCCCATTTCAGCTTTCTTTTGTGGTCGCTAGGGAACAACTTCATATGACTTTGTTCTGTCGATAAACATATTTCCCCTTTCTTTTGTGATACTTTTTCTCCCCCCCCACTGCCTTACTGTTTCGTGACCGTTACTGTTTAATAGTGTGGTTACAGTTCAAACCTCTCGGACTCACACACTGTCCAGCACCGCCGCAAAGGAACAAACAAATAAAAAAAAAGAGAAAGAAACAGAATTTCCACTCGGCATTTTTTTTTTAAAGTGCAAATGAAATGCATTTATTCGTGGCTTTTCCAAAGCAACGCGTTTCATTATTTTCTAAAATCTCTCTCTTCGCATGCACATGTTTTTTTTTTTTAAATCTCTGTCGTCATCACCCTACGCTGCCCCCGACTTTCATACATCCTTGCTCGACGCGCACTATGCTTTCCTTCTCGACCACATTGTGTATTTTTTCTTTCTCTCTTCTTTTTTGTGATGCAAGCTCGCGCACACTTGCTAATTTGAACACGTGCTCTACCTGCTGATTTTCTCACACGGGCTTATACGCGCTCAAAGGTAAAATAACTTTAAATAAAGAAAGTAAGAGTTATGGCCATTTATAGATCGTAAAAATACTAGACAGTTACAAGAGAAAAACCGAGGACAATATGGCGGCTTCGTTTGACTCATGAATATCGTTCTGTTAATAATTAGGTTTTCTGCCGTGAATAAATTGCATTTAAATTACAATGAGCTATTTTTACTTATTATTAGAATCCCAATGATTCTGACATTCAATTCTTCGAACACAACAGTTACATTACACTTGAAGGAAGGGCGTCAATAGTATTACACTTACACCAAAAGTTTGAAAGAATGCTAGGTTTAACAGTACGTAGCCTATTAAAAATATGACTATATCTTTGAATTATACGAGAGAGTAAAAACGCTTGCGATCTTCTGTATGGGAGACGTACTTTTGAGAGTCAGATTTCTCGGATAAAATGTAATAATAATGAAAGAATATAAATTGAAAAGATAATTTCTAGAAACAACCATGACGATGTAGGGAGTACTCGGTCATTTTCCTATGGAGATGGATTTTCTAGTGGAAAGGTCCTGGCCGAGAAGAAGAAAAATATAAAAACAAACAAAAAACAAACAAACAAATAAACAAACAAACAAACAAACAAAAAACTGAGAATGCAAGCTAAATGCAGACATACAAATACAGAGTGCGGCAAAAATATCTCCCACATTTTGACATGCGATCTTTCCAGTTGCGCTCGTGCAGTTTCTGAGCTATCATAAATTCTTATGCATGGAACTGCATATCAGTGTGTAGAATTATTCTGACTGTTCGATCAGACAACGCCAAGGCCATAGCATGTTTTCTAGTTGAACGTATAGGAGACTGAGCAACAGAAAATCGCACAGCTCGGATACTGTCTGGCATTTGAGCGCTTCGAAGCCTTCCAGATAACTTTCTTTTAAGTGTTGGACTTGTAACTCTGAAATTTGCATATCATAGCTTTGTTGATTTTCATCCCAACTTGCAATGAACTCGGAAAGCTACACTTACAGTTACACTTACAGATTCATCATTTTTCAAAAACATGTCTAAATTAAAAGCACGATGTACACGAGTCCCAACCATATTGTTTGATAAGGGTATCTAAAAATGGCAAGTAATTAGCTAAATGAAAACATCATTAGCACTTGCATAAGTTCATTAGCAACATATAGTTAAAAGGTTAAAAATGTGGAGATATTTCTGCCGTACTTGCTTCTCTTTTTAAACCCAGATTGTGGCAAGGTTCACAGAAGCGCAAAAGAGTATTAAAAGGTTTAAAGAAAAAAGCGAGTAAGTTACCCTTCTAAAGCCACATTCGGAAATTAATCAAAACTGAGAATTGTATTTTTGGAAGAGGGGGGGGGCAAGTAGGAATTTAATTTCGGAAAATGATGAGTTCAGGGAAAAAGAAATAGATGAAACAAAATGATATATGTAAAAATTTGTTATCCTGACTGTGCTATTAAAAAAATATTCAGCTGAGGTTGCTCCAGTTCTCTCCAAACTTTACAACAAATGCCTTAACGAATCTTGCTTTCCTGACTGCTGGAAAATTGCTTCTGTGGTACCAGTTTTCAAAAATTCTGGCGAAAGAACTGACCCATTTAATTATCGCCCCATTAGCCTATCCCCGATTTTCGCCGAAATATTTGAGTCCATAATTTATCAAGCTCTAGTTCATCACCTTACAGCTGCTAAACTTCTGACTGACTATCAATATGAATTTAGGCAAGCCAGTTTCACAGCAGATATCCTAAATGTAATCTCTGAACGTATATACCGCTCACTAGACAAAGCAGCGGAGGGTAGAGCGGTAGCCCTCGATATATCCAAGCCTTTTGACAGGGTATGGCACGATGGTCTTCGAAAGAAAATCAGATCATATGGTCCTTCTTAAGTAAGAGAAGAATCCGGGTTGTCCTCGACCGTCGTACATCTAAACAATATGACATAAATGCGGGAGTACCTCAGGGAGCCCTTTATTAAACAATATGACATAAATGCGGGAGTACCTCATAGGACCTTTATTATTCCTAAGATTCATAAATGACCTCCCTGAGATGGGTATATTTTCTGATGACACAATACTATATAACAGAAATATAACCTTCTTTACCACCAATAGAAATGGCCAAAAACACATTACCTGAAAGTAATTAATTGGACATTTTTCTACAAGGAGAGGTCGCATCTTTCGCTGATATTTTCGAAAGTCATCCCTCGTTTTGGATTGACTAGCTTTAATTTAAACCTACGCCACTTCCGGTTTGGCAATGGGCACAATCACAAAGACGGCACGTTTTTTTTTCACATTCTTTTCTTCCTTTTTTTTTTTGCTCAACATATACCTCCAGACTCCCGGGCAACGCCGGGCATCCAGGATAGTAATCTATATAAATCTCACCTGTCTGTTTTAATGTATGTATGTATGCATGTATGTATGTATGTATGTATGTATGTATATATATGTATGTATGTCTGCTTAAAATTTTCGACAGAGGCGACGGATTTTCACGAGATCGGTGTCATTTTGAAAATCGACCATTCGGACGACAAATATCCAAAAAATTTCTAGAAACATTAATTCCTTCAATCTAAACTGGCCCATTTTCTTTAGGAAGAGATCGCTTTTTTCGCCGATATTTTCGAAAGTCATCCCGTATTTTTGAGTGAATAACCTTAATTTAAACCTATGTCACTTCCGGTTTGGCGATGGACGCAACAGCAAAGACGTCACGTTACGTTTTTTTCACGTTCTTCTCCTCCTTCGCGGTACGGATTTGAGCATCCTGTTAACTAACACATTTTTTTTTGCTCACATCACACCTCAAAAAACCTGGACAACGCCAGGCATCCAAGCTAGTCTATATATATATATATATATAAGCGAAAATGTGTGTATGTATGTATGTGTGTTTGTGCTTATTCTTAGGTTTTCATTAACACCCACACACACCTACAAACACTTGGACAACGCCGGGTACTCCCCACCCCCGCTAGTCCATAATATAAATCTCACCTCTGTATTTAAATGTATGTATGTATGTATGTATGTATGTATGCCTAAAACTTTTTACAGAGGCGATGAATTTTCACGAGATCTATATCGTTTTTAAGCTGGACCCTTCAGACAACAAATATCGATAAATTGGCCAAAAACATTAATTCCTTCACCCTTTATTGGGCACTTTTCTACAAGGAGGAGTCGCTTTTTTCGCCGATATTTTCGAAAGTCACCCCCTCTTTTCGATTGACTAGCCTTAATGTAAATCTTCACAACTTACGTTTTGGTGATGGACGCAGCAGCAAAGATGTCACTTTTTTCATGTTCTTTTCCTCCTTCGCGCTACAGCTTTTATCCTGCTTGAATGCCTGTCTGCCTGCCTGCCCGCCTACTACCACTTTTTTTTTTGCTTCATACACCTATAAACACCCGGGCAACGCCGAGCACCAAGGCTAGGCTATAGTATGTATCTCACCTTTCTGTTTAAATATACGTATATATGTATGTATGTATGTATGTATGTATGTATGTATGTATGTCTCTAAAAACCTTTTGACAGAGGCGACGGATTTTCACGAGATCGGTATCATTTTGAAGCTTGACGCTTCGGACGACAAATATCGAAAAATTGGCCAGAAACATTAATTCCTTCACCCTCAACTGGGCACATTTCTACAGGAAGGGATCGCATGTTCGTCCGATATTTTCGAAAGTCATCAACTCTTTTCGATTGTCTAGCCTTAATTTAAACCTACGTCACTTCTAGTTTGGCGATGGGCGCAACAGCTAACGCTCCACTTTCTTTTTATCCTTCGCGGTACGGATTCGAGCCTGCCTGCTTACTACCCCCTTTTCGCGCTTGCAATTTAAATTTCTTTTTCCTTACCTAATATCCTTACACACCCCTCCACTTTCTTTTCTGCCATCGCGTCACGGTTCGAGCCTGCCTGCCTACTACCACTTTCTTTCTCTTCTTTTATTTTTTGCTCACGACACACCTCCAAGCACCCGGGCAACGCCGGTCACCCAGGCTAGTCTATAATATAAATCTCACCTGTCTGTTTAAAGTTACGTATGTATGTATGTATGTATGTATGTATGTATGTCTAAATTTTTCGACAGATTTGCGACGGATTTTCACGAGATCGGTATCATTTTGGAGCTCCAACCTTCAGACGAGAAATATCGAAAAATTGGCTAAAAACATTAATTCCTTAACCTTCAACTTAGACATTTTCTAAAAGAAAGGTGTTTCATTCTTCGTCGATATTTTCAAAATTTATCCCATCTTTTCGATTGACTAGCCTTAATTTAATGTTACGTCTCTTCCGGTTTGGCGATGGGCGCAACAGCAAAGACGTCACGTTTTTTACGTTCTTTTCCACCTTCGCGGTACGAGTTCGAACCTGCCTGCCTTCTACCACTTTTTTTTTTCTCAACACATACCTTCAAACACCCGGGCAACACCGGGGCACCAAGGCTAGTAACAATTAAACTACAGTGACTTGGAAGTAAAAAAAAAAAAATGTTAGCGTGATAGACATGATAATACACACACACACTATCGTATTAATATATAGATATAGATTATTTTGAAATCCATTCTTAATATGGCGAGGAGGGGAGCGTTTTGTAACGCTTCTCTACTTTTACCTTAGAATTTAATAAAGAAGATACCGTAAAAATTGAATTTAACTTGAAAATCTAAAAATATCACGGTCCGTATTTTGCATAAATATATATAGTGTATACACTATACAAAATCCCTGGTTTGATGAAGGTACCTACACCATTACCATCCCGGATACACAAACTGCCTATTGCGTTAATGGTTGTTTTCACTGTCAAATCTTTTCTTTCCCTTTTCCGTAGGAACTATAATGATCTAACATATGTGCTTAGTATTGGCGCGTAAATTAAAAAGAAAGCTTTTTTTTCTAGAATAGAAAAAAATAAAGAAAAAAAGAAAAGAAAGAGATATTCATTATTACACTCAAGTTTTTCCTTCTCGGCTTTAATTATGCGTTTGTTTGTTTTTTAATAATTACTTTCGTATCTTTGTCTCCTACTTATTTGTGAATTAATGGGGTCAGTTTACGGTTTGAGAAGAAAAACGATTTATTTTCGCTGCCAAGCCTTTCTTTTATTCCACACACACGCACGCACGCACACACACACACACACACACACACACACACACACACACACACACACACACAATTATTTCATGTATCAACATAAAATGATTTGAGGACGGAAATTATTTTATTAATCAATTTTCAATATTTTCTTTCACACTTAGTCTTCGGGCCAAGATAAACAATGTAGCACGTGTTCTGGTTTTGCACTTCACCTTTTCTGTCCTCAGTCGGTGGATGAAGAATCATCCTTCATGACTGAGGCAATTTTTATTTTTGTTCCTATCCAGAGTGCCCCTTTTTGGGAGCTGGATTTTTCTCACATTAAAAACTAACCTTATGTCTAACTCTGTCCTCGCGGGGAGGCAAGTAAATAGTAACACTTGGCTTTTTGACCAAGATCACAATGTAGTATCTGTTCTGATACTACACTGCATATTTACTGACCTCGATCAGTGGAGGAGAAATCATTCTAGAGCAATTTTAATTTTTTTTCCTATCCAGAGTGCTCCTTTTTGTGGAGTTGGTTTCCCCCACATTAAAAACCGACCTTGAGTCTAACTTTGCTCTTGTGCGGAGACAAGTAAATAGGTACGGTTAGTTAGCTACGATAATACATTTATGTGAATTAAGCTAGACAGTGGCGTCCAAGTTTCATCTTTGTAAGGAATCTTCAGGCTAAAATGTATAGAATTCGTGTTACCGGGTGTCTATATATATATATATATATATATATATATATATATATATATATATATATATATATATATATATATATATATATATATATATATATATAACTACTTCATTTAATCACATAAAATTAATATACGAAAGTATAGATTTATGCGTAAACCTTAAGTATTTACTTCAAAAGTGCTCAATACCTAGGTAGAGCTAGTTAGTAATTTATAAAATATATATGGCGATTAAGCTACACTGAATATTCGGCGTTTCATCCACTCTAGGATTCCTCAGGCTTATAATATATATAAATAAAAGAAAAACCGCTCCGAGTCGTAGAGATTTTCAAGTTGATATCTGGCGGCGCTTTCACTGGGGGAAGATGCACCCCCAGCCTTCATTAAGACCTACAACTCCGATGTAAAAACCTGAGGTCTACTATATGCTTTGTTCTGTGGGAGTCAACGACGAAGTGTGGTTGGTTCCACGCAAAGCCTTCACCACTATAAACAAATCATTTTTGTGGATTTCCGAGCAACTTCTTTATTGTGGCGGAAGCTCATACGTCGAAAAAGACGGGAGAGTTCATAACTCGGTAAGCGCCATCGCAGCAAAATATCTAGTTAGTATATAATTGGATTCCCTCGTAGCCTCCTCTAACACGTACAAGAGTTGTTATGGTCGGATTAAAACAGGGACATGGGTAGAAATCGACTAATCTACAGTATGCTCACCCTCCACAGCAGCCCACCCACTCAACGTATAATGCGTTTACATTCATTTTACAATGAAACATCTCTTAGGTTTTAGCATTATCTTCTCTCAATGATTGGAAAGCAACCAGCGACAGTGTTGTTCCTCTGGTTATAAGGTCGATAATGGGCCTTTGTGTACATTCGATGTCGCCTGCAGTGTTATTGGCGGTCACCTGGCTCAGAGAAGCAGTGTCTTAACTCGGTAAACGTTACTCCATGTTTATTATTATTCTTTTTATTATTCCATAAGCGTAAAACTGTTCAGTGTTTTAATAATAATTTTATTACTATGATAATACACTTGTTTAGGTGTTCTTGTCTCATTACATTACTGTTGTTCTGTTTTTTTTTTTACGGTAAAAATATTCATTGTAGGTTTGCGTGAAAGTACATACAGTTAACTACTTTCTGTTAAAATAGCAACTATGTATGTCGTAAAGTAGGCTCACTGAATGTGAGCACAATGTTTATCACCGCGCGGTTCTTTGTTGCCATGGAAATGGAGAAAAACGTTGTTAATGCTTTCGTCTTCCAAAATGTCTTGCTTTCTTTGCACAAAAGTGTGCTAACAAAGAAGCTGGTGCTTTAAGATACACAAGAAATAAAACCTCACATGAATATATTTCACACTTCAGATTCTATGGCATTTTGAAAGTCGCTAAATTTTAACAGCATTTTTCTCCGTTTTTTGTCTGTGGCGCTTATCGTGTTATGACATTCAGCACCTCATATATACAAATAGTGTTTAGTTAAGCTAGCTAACTATTCAGATCCTTTGTTATTCTTTATGATGATTTAATGTTTCCATTAGCCAATGATAAGGCGTCTCTCAAACAAATGTTCGACCATATATATATATATATATATATATATATATATATATATATATATATGAAACTTGGAAATCAACCAGCGAAAGTGTTGTTCCTCAGGATATAAGTTCGACCTTTGTGTATGCTTGATTTATATATATATATATATATATATATATATATATATATATATATATATATATATATAATTATTACCATGATATTTTTTAAATAAAGGAATCATCGATGCAGGGTGTCACGATAACCACCGGTAAGGAAATTCGAACCCGACCACGACGCAATCTCTGACTTCATTAGCGAGGAACAAACCCATACGGCCAACTTTGACCGCGAGAAATATCGTTGAAATATAAACATTTATTTTTAAATGTCGAGACGTACGTCCATAGTGATCTAATGGTTATAATATTGAGATCTACGCATGAGAGCTTAAGTGACTGACTTTCGTTTCAACTGTAAAGTGCTCAACAATAGAAAGGGGCAGACATAATTATTACTATAATAATTATTAAATACCTCCAGACATTAGTGTTTCATCCTTTCGGGAATCATCAGTTCAGAGTGTCACAATTACCGCCAGTTGGGAGATTCGAACTCGGCCATGAGCCCATCTTTGCCTCCCTAATATATATATATATATATATATATATATATATATATATATATATATATATATATATATATATATATATATATATATATTGCAAATTTCACACAAAGCTAGTTTATATGTCTGGCAGTGTTAGATATATTTCCTACAGAAATTTTTCCGATAAGTATCGAAAATCGAAAAGATCTGATCTTAAAAATAGTCTTTCTATCTTATGGCTGAAAAGAATTATTACAGGGTGTATTATATGTTGCCAAAGGAAGGTAATTCTCAGTAAATAAGGGGAGATTCGATTCTCAGCAAATCATTTCTTCTTAAAAAAGCATAACTACTGTCATCTGGAGAAATAGCTGAGTGGTAGAGTATTCGACTGCAAATCGAATTGTCCCCTGTTCAAACCCTGGTGTACCTCAGCATTTTAATTTTTTCCTATTAATGAGTTCCATTTATCATAAAAGAAGTATTACCATTTAAAATCGCAACAAATTATTTCTCCGTTTGCATATTTTAAAACTAAACATAAATCAGTAGTGACTTTCTGATGGCATTCATTGTAAAACCAAAATATCAGCTGACGTGATATTGTTAACAAAAACAGACGGGATTTGATTAACGACATTATGATTATTATTATTTTTTTAATTTTATTTTTTGCAAATTAATCAACCGGACCAACTATTCCTTAACAATACATATACAATCTGCATGAATTAAAATATCATATTGTACACCGGGCGTGCAACTAGTATATATATATATATATATATATATATATATATATATATATATATATATATATATATATATATATATATATATGTATATATAAATATATATATATAAATATATATATATATATATAAATATATATATATATAAATATATATATATATTTATATATATAAATATATATATATAAATATATATATATATATATATATATATGTATGTATGTATGTGTGTGTGTGTGTGTGTGTGTGTGTGTGTGTGTGTGTGTAATCTTAAAAGTCCACGGATACTTCTAGAATAGTGATTTCAAGATTATGAGTTTTTTGAAGCATGACAACGATGTAATTTTTTTTGTATTTAAGATTTTATTTTTTATATTTCAAGCGGTTTTCGCTCTTGGTCACAAAAAAGTATCGATACTTTTTGTAACCAAGAGCAGAGGACCGCTTGAAATATAAAAAAAAAATATTAAATACAAAAAAATAACATCATTTTCATGACCCTCATAACTTTGAAATATATATATATACATACACACACACACACACACACACACACACACACACACACACACACACACACACACACACACACATATATATATATATGTGTGTGTGTGTGTGTATGTGTGTGTATATATATATGTATATATATATATGTATATATATTAAAATTTTTAAATACTCACAAATTAAGCTGGCATAAGATAGTGAAATTTAAGTCTATATAATTATTAGTATAATAGTTATAAGACAATCCCAATCAGATAAGGAAGTTCAATATACGAGATAGAGCAATATTATAAATGAACATTCGCAATTAAATTCAGTTAATAAAAAAATATATTACGATAACTTTACTGTTCGACAAAGAATACAAAAGTTTAGAGTTATTGTCTTAATGAATTTCAATAAACGCCTCATATCATTCTAGGAAATATTTTTTTAGCAAACTAATGTTAATAGGGAGTCATAAATATTGCTGTTTAACACATACATAAACCATGAAAAAACTAAGAGAAGCCATATTAAAAAAGGATATTACGATTGTGCATTTATATTTCTATTTTGAACGTAACGACACCATGGAATATCCTTTTTTATGTGAAGCGTTTGTATTACATATCAATATACAAGGCACCTTCAATAAGTTTCCAAATTGTTGTGTGGACACTTTTATAGATATTACACGCATGAAACTCTAGTCCCCTTCGAAGTAATCTCCTCCGGCTGCAATGCACTTGTACATTTCTGGCAACTTCTGAAATTTCCCATCGAAGTTCTCTTGTCAGTGACCCTCGTCACAGTCTCTTTCATCTGCTCAATTGTTTTATAACGACACCTTCTTAAATTTTCTTTGGGCTTAGGGAATAACTAAAAGTCACAGGGAGAAAGGGCTAACTTTTACGGAGGGGGAGGAACTGTCTTGACGCCCATCATGACAACGTCTTTCTCATCTTCTCTGAGCACCTTTTGCGAAAACTTTGCGTAAATTTTCTGGATTTTTTAAAAGGTTTAATTGTGTGTACCGTTCCCACACTGATATCAAAACTGGGCACTTATTTCCTTTATAGACACACGGGGTCCTTATTCATGAAATTCTTTATTTTGCTAATCAACTCTGGTTTTCTGACTTTCCTACACTTCCCAAACCTCACATCATCGCTCATAGGCTCCCCGCCTGCCTTGAAGCTCTTATGCCACTCAAAAACTGATGTTCGATTCAAGCAAGATGGTCTAAAAGCAGTTTGAAGAATTCCATAGGGTTCTGTCTCATATTTTCCAAGTTTAAAACAAAATTTTATTGAATATCGTTCTTCGATGATGTCTTCACGTTCAGATTGCATTTTTGAAATTCACCAGCTGTGACAATCACGCTTCAGTAGAGTGTATTCTAATTCCTGTATAATAAATTGATACACGGTTTCCTTCAATAAGCTTCAAGACTTTATTTGTGCAAGCATTTAAAACTGTCTTAAACTCTTGAAAATTCAGTATGTTATTGCTATACATCTTATGAGATGACTGACCCATTTTTATGATTTCAGATTTAAATAAACAGCTACGTATAACTGTCAAAACATGTAAACGATAGAAAGTTTGTTTGTTTTTGATTATCGCCATTGGATTAGAATGTTAACGTTCATTTACTTAAAGCTCTGATAAAACAAATCGAAATAAGGAAATTGTTTTTTGTTTTAATTAAAATAACAAAACAACCCTTTAAAAAAAAAAGACCACCGTTACGTGTATGTCAAAATTAAATCATACGAGGCAACCTCCTAATCCATTGGCTCACAACGTTGATTGCTAAATAAGATTGGAAATTCTTTTATTTAAACTAATTCACTGACTCTCCCTTCGTTTAAAACTTGATTTCTATACGAAATACTTGACCATTTTTTTTTCTAATTCTCACATTTTATGCGGCTGAGGGATCGCTCTTTCAGATGGTACTGGTCTCGACCTGGTCCGATGCTGCTGACATAATGTTTAGCGAGACATACAAACATACATACATTCACACACACGCACTAACAGACGAATGAGATTTATATTATAGGTTGATTACTTTACACAGAGCAATGAAATCAGCATTATATAACATAGCGAAATGATCGCCATATCATTTGGAAGACGTTGGCGACAGTTTAGATGTTTCAAATGAGTTTCAAATGAATTTTAAGTTACTAATAAAAGAGTGAATGGTAACATTTAATTAGAATTTTCTAAGGATCTTTAATTTTTTTATTTAATTAAACAGCGATTCAAACAGAATAAATAATTTAGAAAAATACGGTGCTCATACAAAGAGATGCGACGGACCGATACTTTAAGTACGTCAAAAACAATATTACTTACTGAATTGTCACGTTGAAAATAATATTTCACAAAATTACCAAAATTCATTGAGTAGAACAACTGCTATCGTGTTTTTAGTAAACCCAAAGTCTATAGTTATCGGCTTACACATGTTAACCGCTATTACGATATGATCTAAAATACGCCTTACATCTGTCTCTTCCTAAGTTTTTCAAAGTGTATCTTCTCCGAAACGCAAAGTCACAAAGCGAGTTAAATGATTACATTTTTGATAACCGTTCTTTTATGGGTAAACATAACTACTAAAGGTCAGAATCGCGGGGAAAAAATAAATTGGAATATGGCAAGCGTAAGTCGACTTAAAGTGTTCTTATATGTATGCTCAAATATACTGTTAATTTTTTAACTGTTTCTTATCCGTTCTACGATATCTCAAACGGTTATGAATAAGGCTGGGACGCTAAATATTTTGGTTTGGATACTAACTTATGGCACCCAAGTCTTTTTACTTTTTAAAAATCACCGCTATATATTGGATACATTATAATAGTCAATAAAGAATTGACTTTATGAGTATTATATAGCAAAATTAAATTATCATGTTTAAGCGTATTTTTATGACCGGATAACGTCGAGCGCCCTGCTAATATGAAATAGATTATTTGTTCAAAACTAGTTTCGTTAACCCAAAAATGTAATGCTCAATACATAGGTAAGCATAGTATTTCTGCAAAAAAGCATTGAAATATGATTTTAGCGATTCATGAATTAAGGACGATGGCGTCCAAGTTTTAAACTGTTGATTTAATTAACTTGTATTTAAAATGGCTGTGAAGCTATCATTTCTGCTGGTGAAGATAGGGGATGATATTTCATTTGCATATTACACTATTGCCCACATTTTTATTCAGATGTGGACACTATCCCTCCATCGACCAGGCTATTTCGGGAACTGTCGGAGCACCTCGATTTGTTTCTATCCTGCATAAGCTACTTTTTGACTTATGAATCGTATCTAGGTTCAAAAGCCATTAAAGGATACGAGTTAATAAGTTTGTTAGGTGGACAGTGAGACAACACCCGGAGAGGATTGTAGACGATGGGTGAAGCTGTACAGAATGTAATTTTTGAAGAGGACGGTTCGAAAAGAATTTATAACATCGGACTTGAAAACGATAATATTGTAGTAAGATAGAAAGCAGCCCCGCGTTATTGTGTCACACGGATGGATAGTTTATTGAAAGAAACTTTGTTCATGTAAGATTCATCTACTTTTAGATATGCATAAAGAAATAAACATTATTTACAGTGGTTGTAGATAGACGAGTTCTTTGGTGTGAATGCTTGAAAGAGTGCAGCTCAGTCGAACACACACTAAAAAAAATAACGACAGAGCTGAGACAAACTTTACCATGAGAAAAGTGCTGTAGGGAACAACATCCTAGTTTTTTCCACATTTTTATCTATATTGAAGCAGTATCGCTTCAGTGACGAGACTAATTCGGATACTGTTCGAGCGACTAGGTTTTTTCTATCCTACATAAAATCGTTTTCATATTTTAGAAATATGTTTGATCTGATTTGTTTATGATAATTAAATAGTCTGCCAAATCTACTGACAAATCACTCGAAAACAAACGATTTGGGTGTCTCAATCAGAAGATAAACGAACGCATTTCTGTCTCTTATTTATATCTCGTAAATCGAAAAAGTCGAGACAAAACTGATGGAAGACAGAAAATGTTTATTCAACTTGATTTCCGGATCAAATCAATGACCAGCAATCACTAAAAGCCACTCAGCTATAAGGACTTTCAATTGGATGACAAAACAGTACGATAAAACAACGATGTTTGGTTGATTTGAGAGTTAAATTGTTGACCCAACATTGCCCGGGATTCAATGATGATTAACGAATGTTTCACACTCCCATATTGTTTTTGCTTGCAAACTCTAGGTAACAATGACGTTTTAGTCTGTAGGGAATCATTCTCGTGAAAACGTATTCCACAGATGCGACATTCTTGAAAAAAAGTTCCCTTTGATTTAAAAAGAATAGAGGACATTTTAAATAGCTTACCTCATAGAGTAAATGCGGTATTATGGTGACTGCATCTAAAGTAAATTAGGCAAAATATACGACAATTGATGTCCTCACAAATCCTTTTTGGCTTTATGCCTAACGTTTTATTTATATTTATAACATATGAACAACTTTACCGATATGAACTTTTTTCTAAATCGTATAAAATAAAAAAGAAAAAATATCAAATTTCAACGTAAATTCTTAGTGCCTTATCAACAAAAGTATTATAAAAAAATGTAAAACTTATTTAAATAAAAAAATGAGTTATTTTGCCAGTCCATAAAATCTGAGTTCTTACCTCTAGATTTAATTTTCCATGTAAATATAACAGAAGCTGAACCCTTATTTTATTTTTCGACTGTCTTTCAGAAAAAAAAAATCAATTAAAAACGCATTGTCGGAATTTCAATCAAAATCTTTCTAAAAATTAAATCGTAAGTTTTTAAATTTAGGAAGTTAACTTTATATGTATATACCAGCTTTCACGTTTTGCGTAAATACAGGGGGCTTTCCTAAAGGTAATGCCTCCTATTTTTATTTCTTCCGAATGAACCAGAGGGGATTGCAAATTTTATTGTTATGATGACTGAACTTATGCATTTATGACCTAAAAGTTTTATCTTTCTGTTACAGATATTGACGGCGTGAGACTCTAAGAAAGCAGTATTTATAAAGGACGTGAGCCAAAAGCGGAGATTCGGCATTGGATTCCGAGCAAAACTGTATTGAGAATGGTAGTGACTATGTAGAAAAATAAATTTGGAGCACAAATAATCGCTTGTTTTAATATTACCACTCCTGTCTTCGTAGCTCTTCAACTTTTGAGTTTAAAAGTAGGAGGTTTTATTTTGAGAACGACGCTCGTATTACAAAACCCACTCCGGACATCCATACATAGCCATCGTTCATCGTTGGAAAAGTACATTGAAAGTTTAAAAAAAATAGAAGGCATAACTTTTGGAACTATCCTTGTATTTGAACACTTTCCGTTTTGTTTTTAAATATATTTTAATAGAGAAAATAAAATAAACTGTACGTTATTTCGCAGTTTTTTGTTGATTTTCTAAGTCGTGATTTCTTTGCAGCCATTTTCAACATATTAAAATGTGTGTTCAAATATTTGACATTCAGGTAGTATAACCTTAAGTATATTTTTTAGTATTAAAAAACTGTCACGGTTTCATTTTAACTCTAATTTATCATTAACAGTCTGAAAATTGAAAACTGACGAAATATACACGGTGGACGTCAGATTGTGTTAAAATTACAGAAAGATATAAAAAATAAAGAATCTATTTAAGTTCAAAGTCCGTTTTGGACACCCCGTATTTTAATCGTATTTATTACACCAACCTTTGAAAATTCTAGGTAGCCATGACATTATAGCAATAAAAAAGGAACAAATCGAAAACGATTAGGCAACACCTAATTAATGATATAAAATTGCGATACAATCTGTCATAAATCATTAGTGAAAATCTGGGAAACAATTTTTTATTTAACCTAATGCATATAAATGGCGCCAAAGATAAATGAAAAGTAATCTATCTTCTATAATATAAATCTCATCTGTCTGTTTAAATGTATGTATGTATGTATGTATGTTTGCATGTCTGCCTAAAACTTTAGACAGAGGCAACAGATTTTCACGAAATCGACATCGTTTTGAAGGTCGGTCCTTCGGGTGACAAATATCGAAAAATTGGCTAGAAACATTAAGTCCTTCACCCTCAACTGGGTACTTTTCTACAAATAGAGTCGCTTTTTCGCCGATAATTGCGAAAGTCATCCCCTCTTTTCGATTGACTAGCCTTAGTTTAAACCTTCGTCACTTCCGATTTGGCGATGGAGGCTTCAGCAAAAACGTCATGTTTTTTTCACGTTCTTTTCCTATTTCACGGTACGCGTTCGAGCCTGCCTGCCAACTACCACTTTTTTTTTTTTTTGCTCAACACACACATCCAAACACCCGGACAACGCCGGGCACTTAGGCTAGTATAAAAAGAAAATAAACTTTATTTTTTCTTCTCATATATTCACCAAATTTTGTGTCGCAAATATTAGGAAACCGACGTTGCCCGGGATTTAATGATGATCAACGAATGTTTCACACTCCTATATTTTTATTGTTGTCGAATTCGATGAAATTGCATAATTTCAATCAAGTCCATTGCCTCTCATCACGATCCACCGAAAGGAAGCTTCACCTGCCTTCCCACAATGACTAAGCTCACAATATATTGCACTGTAGAGACACTACTGTTGAATTTTATTAAAAAAATATCACATAAATTAAAGTTAAAAATTCAAAAGTCAAATATTATGATTCTCTAAACAGAAACATTTATTTCAAACGCACCCCTGTAACACCAAATAACCTATCGTTGATTTTATATGGCTATCCTTTCTGCTTGTGCGGTAATAATGGTTTGAATTTAAATTTAATATGAAAAGACGAGTATCATGGTTAAATTGTGCTTTAAACTGAAACATTCTTTTCGAAATGTGCCCCTATTATATCAAAGAAGGTGCCTTTGATTTTATATGTCGGGTCTTTCTGCTTGTGTGGTAATAAAACTTCTTAAATGAAATTGTAGTGTTAGGCCGTATACGGTGTTAACTTTGGTCAACCCACCCGTTCCTTCTTTCATCGGATTTTTGGATTATCGATACTTAAATACAAAACCTGTTTAAGAACACTACCAGATACATAAAGTACATTTGCGTGAAATTTCATAAAAATCGGCAAAGCCGTTGCGGAGTCTATAGGGAACGAACTCATACACAGCCACACACAGACAAAGTTCTCTTTTATATAATAATGGAGATTGTAACAGATGACTAAATTGGGCATCACTGACCAGATAAGCAAAGGTGTTTCCAGGATGCGTGGAAGTTATCCTTAGATGCGAAGAGAAAATAGTCTAAGCGTCCGTCACTATATAAGGCGCGAAGGGCTACAATATACCCACGGGCTACACAGATCAATCTACAGGCTGAGCCCGAGTGTAGAAAACTGTTAGATAATTAACATTGTTAAAAGTTAATTAGTTATTATTATCGATCTATCTGTCTATCTATTTATTTATCTATCTTTTCAATGATATTCTTAAAATAGTTTATATTGGAAGTTGTTTATTGTTTATAGAATAAAGCGTAGTAATGGGTTTTAGCTAAAGATGTTTACATAAATTAGCTAGGTTAAATAACCTTGGGCAGGCAGACGTGGAAGGTTTACACGTTAGACATACGTGTGCTTTTTGAATGATGACGTAACGGAACTGAGGTCAAGAGGTCGTGAAGTTTAGTCAGTTTAGTCAGTCGGAGGAGTTGGAGTTTAGTCACGTAAGTGAATAGACGTACTTCAAGCCAGGAAGCGAGGCTGTGAAGAATAAGCATGTAGAGAAAATGCAGACTCTATTGAAGACCATTTGAGACAACATAAATTAATTTATATCTTAAAATATAAAGTGTTGTTCTGTGGTTTCACAAAAGAAGGAAGAACAGATTTCTCAATTGATAATGGTTGGTAAATCTATGTTTCATCACGGACTCTTGAAGAAATAGAGGTATGAAGCATATATTATTCTTCTTATAAAAAATGATACCTTATGCAAATATGAACTATAAACTATGAAAATCAAGGTTGCAAATACTAGCCTAGAGATATAACAGAACAACACCACCACAACTAATATACACAGAAATACATCCAGAGGGTAAGAGTCATCATCATGATCATGATGATGATGATCATCATATCGTATGAATCCAAAAGTTCTATTTTTTGCATTCGTTTCCTCGATGTTTTTATAGTCAGACCTCTTCTGGTCTGAATACCATGTCTGTTGCAAATATCCTAAGTGAAAGTGATTTTTGTAGAACGAACTGAATTCGAACTTGCGACACCAATGTCGCCAGTCCGTGTCATTAACCATTAAACCACCGTCACCTTCCAGCGCAATGGTCAAAAATAATTTGCCATTGTTCTTCCTGTTCGCTACTTGCATACTATATTGGGAAGCTCCTAACAATTCACGAGGATAAACGTATCGACAAAGGCTGACTCTTGGAAGAGTTTCAGCTTAAACCACTACCAAGCTGCAGTGTACTCACGGTCTACATGGGTCAAAATATAAGCTTAATTATTCAAGTGTAGAAATGTATGAAAATGCACGTGTGCATAGTACCAGCAACGAGATATAACACATTTAAACTTCTCGGCCTAACGTTTACAGGGAACATAAACTGGAATAAAGACATTGTCAAGCTTGCTGCGAAGAAGGTGGGCTCTATCTACCGTGCTAGAAATCTACTTACGCCTGAAAGTATCTCATTCGCCCATATATGGAATACTGTTTTCACATTTTGGCTGGTGCATCTGCTTTGACACCTGGACAGGGTTAAAAAGAGAGTTGCCAATCTGATAGGTCCTGAACTGTCATCTAAGCTTCAACCTCTGTTTCATCGACGAAATATTGCATCCATCTGCCTGTTCTACAAGTACTTTAATGGTGAATGCTCTGACGAACTACAAGCGCTTGAACCCCCGCGACGTGAATACCCCCGACAAACCCGACAACCAGCTAAATCCCACCCCTTCACAGTAGAGATCCCTAGGTGTAAGAAAGCTTTCTACTCCAATAGTTTCTTCCACAGAACTGATAGACTTTGGAACCAGCTCCACTTGAGCTAGTATACACAGGAAGAAATCCAGAGTGTAACATTGCTTTACGTGACTTGCATTGTTAGATTGGAAAGGTAGTTATCCGGCGAATTGGATAACCTATCGTGGTCATCAAATAATTAATGAGAACCAAGTTATTGGTAGAAGCTGAGTAAATGAGGGGGCGTGCAAAAGTTTTATACAGTGCTTGGTAGCTCGTGAGAAAAGAATATTTGGTCTGGTCAATAAATATACAACAAATCTACTAGTTAAACGAAGCGGAGTGGGGGGTAGCAGAGACGCGAACAAACAACTACGCGAATAAAAATAAATATATAAGTAAATGTGACCGTAGCCAATAAAAGTTATTTTACTACCTGGCTCAATTTTTTGTTTTTATGTTGTTTTTAATGCTCTTTACTTGATCTAAAAAATGTAGTTTTTACGAGTGAATTTAAATCAAAATGGCGACAGGTTCGTGTTGGGAAGGAAGCCTCGTTTTGAAATTCGCGGTTTTCGTATTCCATGTTGTTTTGTTGTTCTGTGTACATCTCAGAAACTTGTGCATTTTTTTTTGAGGGGATATTTCATTTTGGCACTTATGCAGTGTAATATTTCTAAGCAAATTCTCTGTATACATTGTAAGAGTTTTGTGTG
The DNA here is from genome assembly GCF_053919585.1 of Euprymna scolopes. Taxonomy (NCBI): domain Eukaryota; kingdom Metazoa; phylum Mollusca; class Cephalopoda; order Sepiida; family Sepiolidae; genus Euprymna; species Euprymna scolopes. The sequence goes on from NC_136482.1 coordinate 144,556,487, forward strand.
TGTAGGGGGGGGAGGCTACTCTCGGCAGCGTATTTTGTGTTCCTCTCTATTACACTCTTTCAACTTTTACTTGACTCAAATCGAATAATACAACTGCCGGTCATGTACACAACCGAACGAGAAATGGCGGGAGAAGAGGGCAGCTGCAGTCATCATTTTGTTATCCTATAATTGTTGTCTATATCTGCGTGAGATGTAAACTTGAAGAGAGTGTCGGAAATCCCCGAACGACTTGAAATCATTGAAGAATGGTGAAAAAAACAAAACAAAACAAAACAAAAACGCTATCACATGATTAATGAGGTCTTAGACAGTGGGGAGGGGGTTCTTTAATGACGTAACGCACATGTGAGAATAGAAAAGAGTTCTTTTCTCCTTATTCATAGTTAAAGTAAAAGAAGATTCTAGAAAATGATTTATTTGCGAAAAGAGTTGGAAGGTAAAAAGAAAAAAAAAAGAATAAACCTATTTAGAAAAAAAAGCAGATAAAAAACGAAATTTTAACTTTAGAAAATATGAATAGCTATATCAGTATTTGTGTGTAAGCACGTGAGTGTCCATTTCTGCAAGTATATTTGTATGTGATTTAAGCATGCTTGTACGTGACACTGAAGAGAAACTTGGAGAAAGTGCGTGTGCTACAGAGAAAAGGAGGGAAAGACAAAGAGAGATAGCAAAGAGAAATCTGGGTTGAAATGGGTTTTATTTTATAGATTTATAATAAGTACTTATGTTATAGTGTCGTCTATATATTTTATAGACGCACTTTTACGAAATGTATACACTCTAACGACCGTGGTATTTATAATTAACAACAACTTGTTAAATCAACAAAGTTTTATTTATTTTACAGATGATAATCTGACAAGTGAGTGTTCGAATCAATATGTGGGCGTTGTGTAGTGACCGGTCGGACGGTACTAGAAGTGAGAGAAGGGTACACAGCCGTAGCACTCCTTCTAAAGCCAAGCCAAGGTCTTTTTGAACTTGTAGGCCAACGCTGAGTCCTGCTGCCAAAACCCAAGGCCTGACAACGGCCACATGATTGCACCAGGTGATAATCACAATCTTTAACACATCCAGGTACATTTTGATGTTGACTTTTAAGCCAACTTCGAAGATGTGAGGTGACATGATGTGGCCATCACTTGAGAATGCATCAAAGACCATAACCGTGGCCAGAAACTTCGTTGAGCTTTCCCCTCAAGCGTTGAACCGTCCGGATTTGCATTTTGAGGTTGCTGGCAATGGTACTGTTGTCTTGTTTGATCAGTAGCGAGCATGAGTTGTACAGCGGTGCATCTCTAATCTCGCTCGTTGTACATTGTGTCACTTTTAGACAAACGTCTGCACAATTTTAAATAAATAAATATTAAGCTCTTATATTGAAAAGTTTTTTCTTTGTAAACGAGCACTTTGTTGGAATTCTTTCCCCCAAAACAGTAAATATATATATATATATATATATATATATATATATATATATATATATATATATATATATATATATATATATATATATATATATATATATATACACGGAGACAAAATACAACAAAATGCCGAAAGATATACTAATTGAACATAATACAAATTTTCTAATGGAGCTCAATAAGGAATATCCGCCTTACTTACCAAAAAATGCTAGTTTTATTTTGGTGTCTTAAATTTCTCCCTCCCTATTTGTGCTGATGAGAAGATTATCTTCCAAACCCTTTGTCAATTATTATCAATTCTAATAAAATGAATATCGTTTTCAAAACTCAAGTTGATTTTTTTTGTTTTTCCTTTTGAAACTGATTCATAATTTATAAATAATCATTTTACTTAATATTACTATAGATATAGGATACATATACCTATTGAACTTATCATATATCTGGTCACTGTTTTTTAAAAGGTATTAATACATTAAAATAAACTCTGCTCTTTAGACTACAGGTTTAATTCCTTCTATAATATATACATATATATATAATATATATATATATATTTATATATTTATATATATATATATATAATCAAAATAAAAGTTTTTGAGTAGATAGAAGGATAGAGAGATAAAATCAAATAAATTAGATGAAGTAAGGAAAATGTTAAGAAAAAAACATAAGAGAGAAAGATAGAGAAAAAGATGGAGTGTGGACACACACACACACACACACACACACACACACACACATAAATACGAATTTATTTCAATAATATTCCAGACTTTTTTGTATAGGCATTTAAAATTGTCGTAGAATCTTGAAAATTCAGCATGTTATTGTTGTACGTCTAATGAGATGAATAACCAATTTTTATCATTTCAGGTTAAATGAATAGATACAGAAAGAATTCGACTGCAGCCTACTAATACCTGATTGTCACCGCTGCTGAATTTCTAAAATGTAATTTGAACGTGAAGACACTTTAGAAGACGATATGCAATAAAATTTTGTTTTTAACTGGGGGAAAAATGCACCAGAAACTTTTGGAATTCTTCAGATTGCTTTCGGTCCATCTTGCATGAATCGAGTATCTGTTTTTGAGTAGCATAAGAGATTTGAAGATTGAAGAAGGCAAATGAGTCTGTGAAGGATGATCTATCTATCTATCTATCTATCTATCTATCTATCTATTTATATCTATCTCTCTCTATATGTGTGTATGGGACGAGTCACGAAGTTAGAACACCAGGACAAATAAAGAATTTCATGGATAAGGATTGTTATGTGTCTATAGAGACAGTAAGTGCACATTTTGATGTCAGTGTGGGAACTGTATACACAATTATTCGTGATGAACTGAAGATGCAGAAGACTTGCGCGAAATTTGTCCCAAGGGTATTCAGAGAGGATCAGACTATTTGACCAAGATGAGCATCAATACAGTTCCCCACCCTTCCTATAGTTCAAACCTTGCTCTCTATGACGTTTGGTTATTCCCTAAGCTCAAGGAAAACCTTAGAGACTGTCGCTATGAGACAATTTAAAAAAATGAAAGAGGCGGTGCTTACACGCTCACACAGGATGACTCCCCTGGAGTCTCCAGAGGTTGTTGGAACGGTACAACAACTGCATTGCAAACGGAGAAGATTACTTCGAAGAGGACTAGAGTTTCATGTGTGTACTATCAATAAATTACCCGTACAAATAATATCCGGAAACGTATATAAGGCACCTCGTATATAAAAGACAGTTTAAAGAATTCGGATTATTCTTTAGTAGGGATTTATGATATATGAAGCTAAGCCCTCGGGGGTGGAGCCTGATATAATAAATTTAAGACAAATTAAAAATATATATATTTAAGAATATATGAGTTTATTTGTCAGTTCAATAAATACTAAACATCGTAGATAAAGACGGGCTATAGAAGCTCTTTGTGACATGGCATTTCCAGACCTCATCAGAAGAGGGAAAGGTCTAGGTTACAAATATAGAGAAATGCGGCATCTAACTTAGTATACATTTAGATAGAAATGAGAATTAAAGTGACAGGACGATAAAGGAAATAGATTATTTAAAAGAAAGGGACAAAACAACTGAAAAATAAACTCATATTCCTATATATTTAAAAATCTTGTCTTAAATTTATCATTATAAATACACTCGCAGTGCTACCCGGCGTTGCCCGGCGCCATAAAAGTAAACAAAAAGTGTTTATATGTAAATAAAGCCATTGGATTATATAGTAAATATAGGCCACAGATGGGGATATTTCTTATATTTAAAATAGACTAACGGCTAGCGTTCAAAAACCATAACTTACTAAAAAAGTAAAAATATATTGGAAAAAAATCCGACACAATAAAATTATGTAAGTCAGAAAAAAAAGAAAAAACAAAAAAAACAAAACTAAAATGAATTGACAATTAAAAAAAATTAAAGGTTAAGAATAAGAAGATGAAGGAAAAGAAAAGATGTTATCGCGCGCGCACACACACACACACACACACACACACACACACACACACCATGTAATGACCTATGAATTAAATGAACTTGACGCCGGGCGAAATAATATGTCTCTTAAATACGCAATATTTTAAGTTTAGTAACTGTTCGTTTATATAGCGAAGAAATGGATTCCAAAATATGAAAATTTTAGAATTCAGCCAATCAGAGTGGACAAACTCTGGCTAGGGAGCTTTCATTATTTATGGATCGGAAATTGGAAAGATTATGTTACTTCTATGTATGCATAAGAAAGTTACGGTCCACAGAATCTGTGGGACGTTTAGAAATCGTCCCGGTGACAACTGGTAGAAGTGGTAGGCCTAGACTCCTTCCTTTAACGATGTTGCGATTGTGATGGTGTTCTTCGTGGGATGCAATGTCGTATTTTATTATCATGACTGAATGTGTCTAAAATGGTGTGAAAAAGCTACATAAGATAGTCGCTATTAGCGTAGATGTATTAAATTTGTATGTGACATCTATTGTTGCAAACCTATACTTTTATCCAGAGGAAATTCCGTCGGCTACCTTATTAATTTAGATATATACGTATGTGTATCTATCTATCTATCTATCTATCTATATATATATATATATATATATTTATTATTTATATATATATATATATATATATATATATATATATATATATATATATATATATATATAGGGTGTCTCAGAAATGGACTCACACTTTAACATGCATGTTAGTGCGCGTTATCAGTGTTGTTTGGACAATAATGGTCATCAATTTTAACATTTGCAAACATGATTTTTTAATCATATCTGTCTTCTGGCTATTAATTTATATATTAATATTTAACTAAAACGTAGCACGGACCTAAAAACAAAACAACCACTATTAAACGAACAGTAAAAGCGTTTATTTTAGTAGCAGCAAGTTGAACGGTATGCGAGTGAAAGAAAATGAAAAGTTGAAAGTTCTTTGGGCTGTCGAATGTAGGCCAGCAGTTATCGGCTCCAATGCTGGAGCGTCTAGTAGACAGAGACAAGAAAGAGAGAGAGAGAGAGATAGATAGATAGATAGATAGAGAGAGAGAGAGAGAGAGAGAGAGAGAGAGAGAGAGAGAGAGAGAGAGAGAGAGAGAGAGATTTCTTGGATGCGTCCTGGTCTTGACGTACCGTGATTCCCAAAGGAATTATTGAAGTACCTCATGGCACAGATGGAAGCAATACGTCCTTCAGTGTGTCATCAAATCGTTTAGCAGGGACACCGATTCGCGAGAGAAAACAAATCTTTATTTTATTCATGAGGGCTACACAATTTTCGATTCCAGTTATTGCTTATCAGGGATGCAAATAAAATAAAGGCCTATATCAAGATAAAACATGATTTTTAACATTAAAAAATAGCTACTTTTAATCAAGCATCTACACCGAATTTTTCACAGTTTTTAATATTTTCTTCTTGAAGTTGATTACCTAAAAGGGTTGATATTTCGTTCAGAGAAACTTTGATAAGAAGCATAAAACATTTCATAAAAAGCATAAAACATTTAATAAGAAGCATAAAACTTTGATAAGAAGCATAAAACATTTGTATAAGAAGCATAAAACTTTGATAAGAAGCATAAAACATTTTATAAGAATCATAAAACTTTGATAAGAAACATAAAACTTTGACAAGAAGCATAAAACATTTGTATTAGAAGCATAAAACATTTGTATAAGAGGCATAAATAAAATAAGATTGCATTGTAAAATAGCATTGAACACGTTTGAAGCTAATAAATATTATTTTCAAATTTCACTCAACGCTTCTAATGGATATAAACAAAAAACTACCCAGATTTTCAAACCACGCGACCAAGCGTTCTACCCGACTACATAAAAACCCTGCAGTTAACATCACCTGGACTTAATTCATTGAACATTCTCCCACTCGACATCATGGCGAAGAAAAAGAGAAAAAATATATAGATTGACAAAGGATTAAATCTCCGAAATATATTTCTTAAAAAATAAACACTCGTTTATTTTTTTAAAAACTTTTGTGTTGCAGTTATTTTGCTTCAAACGTGTTTAATACGTATCTTATTTTATTATAAAACATTTGATAAGAAGCAGAGAAACTTTGATAAGAAGCATAAAAGATTTGATAAGAAGCATAAAATGTTACATTATAAGGGCTGTCCCCTTTTCATGTAAGTATAAAAATAGAGAGATTAGTTAAAATGAAAATGAAATAGCATAGGCGAAATTCGAACCTCGTAATCTAGGTTTAGAAATAGATTACGTGTGAGAATTTAAAAATGTAAAACAAACATTTGTTTAGAATATAGATAAATATTTCAAGGAAAGAATGTTAACTATCAAGTTTGTTATGAAATTTTAAATTGAAAGAATGCAGCTTATAAGATAATGTTTTTAACATATTGGAAAAATAGGTTACTGAGAAATAGGAAAAGTTTTGGACACGTATGTCCAGAGCACGTGAAAGAAGGCACATGTTTTAACATGTGTATGACGCCACGGAAAATAGAAAGTTCTAGGAATAGAGAAAAAACTTTAGAGTTAGTCAGTCAGTGAGAAAACTCGGAGAGAGTCAGTCGTCTAGGGAGCGAGACGTAACTTCAAGAAAAAAATGTGAAACTTTGAATTCTTGGTGATGGAAACACGGCCGTGTGACGAAATAAACCATCAAGTGTTTTTTGTAAAGCTCGTCTTGTCTTATGATTCTTACAAAAATGTAAAGTGAAATTGTATTATATATTTGTGTTATATGTCTTTACATACACGTCTCAACATCATCATATCTACACAAGTCCGAACTGTCTGAACACTATCCCTTCACTCCAAGAGCTTCTTCTTCTTCTTCTTCTTCTTCTTCTTCTTCTTCTTCTTCTTCTTCTTCTTCTTCTTCTTCTTCCATTCAACACAATTAAGGAATGAACATTTAATATATAGGAATCGTTATAAAACGAACAATCTATCTAAGTCTCTTACAACTTCTCTCTCTCTCGGAGTCCTTCAACATTCCTCTCTAGAACTCTTTTTAAGATAAGCATCTCTCTCTAAGACTCTCTCAATGAAACCCCCTATATAACAAAAACATTTGATAAGAAGCATAAAAGATTTGATAAGAAGCATAAAACATTTGATAAGAAGCATAAAAGACTTGATAAGAAGCATAAAACTTTGGCAATAAGCATAAAAGATTTGATAAGAAGCCCAAAAGATTTGATAAGAAGCATAAAAGACTTGATAAGAAGCATAAAACATTTGATGAGAAGCATAAAAGATTTGATAAGAGGCATAAAAGACTTGATAAGAAGCATAAAACATTTGATAAAAAGCATAAAACATTCGATAAAAAGCTTGATAAGAAGCATAAAACTTTGATAAGAAGCATAAAACATTCGACAAGAAACACAAAACTTTGATAAGAAGCATAAAACATTTGATAGGAAGCATAAAACATTTGACAAGAAGCATAAAACATTTGATAAGAAACATAAAAGACTAGATTAGAAGCATAAAACTTTGATAAGAAGCATAAAACATTCGACAAGAAGCACAAAACTTTGATAAGAAGCACAAAACTTTGATAAGAAGCATAACAGATTTGATAAGAAGCATAAAACATTTGATGAGGAGCTTAAACATTTGATAAGAAGCATAAAACATTCGATAAGAGACACAAAACTTTGATAAGAAGCATAAAACCTTCGACAAGAAGCATAAAACATTTGATAAGAAGCATAAAACTTTGATAAGAGGCATAAAACATAATGGTAATGCAATCACTTGATCGAGTAATGTTGTCAGTGAGCGAATGCATATATGTAAGATCGTTTAGTAAAGTGCGTGTATACGTTTTGTCTGCATCTCCATACGATGCGTACCTGATTAGTTCTAAAATTGCAAAGTTAGGCCATTAAATGCCATCTAAATGCTCGACGGTCACTTCGGATCTACTGCAGTAGATTCGATTTCCGTTTTGTAGGAGAGGATGTGGAAAATAAAACGGCGGTTAGTTCAGTTACGCTACTTATAAACCTAAAATGAATAAGAAAATAAGATTGTATAACGGCTAGATATATTTCTATAATTGTCTGGCTTAAGTAAAGGACAGTTTTCCCTACTTCTTTATCAGATTCTGCTCGACCAATTCCAATCGCAGGCAAAGGCACGTAAAGAAAACACACAGAGAGAGAGAGAGAGAGAGAGAGAGAGAGAGAGAGAGAGAGAGAGAGAGAGAGAGAGAGCAAATGATGTTGAGCCGGCCATAATTAGTTGCATCGTAGAGTTATCAACGGCAAAACATCGTTGATGTGTAATTAGACGATTGCGGTACTAACACGCATTTCTTCAACTACGTAGCGTGTATTAACGAATCGGTTCCATAAAGTTAGGTATGCTTATACGAGAGTCATTCTAAAAGCAAGGGCTCCAATTTTTATTAAAAAAACTAAAATGTTGAAGAGTTACGAATACGTGAGTGATGTCGTTAAAACGAGCGACCTTTTCTGCGACACCATTTTTAATTTACTTTTGACAGCCTCTGTTGCTGTCTCGACCGAAAAAGTCAGGAGCGCGCTTTGTCAGTCATCTCATTGTCGTTAGTCTGAAATCAACAAACTCATCTGTTAATTGTGCTCACACCAACTTCATCGACTTCGTAAACATTCAACGGGCGTTGGTGGATGTAGATCGATTCGATTTTATTCTGTATGAAAGAATTTAATGCCGCGTCCTCGCTTCTGACGTACGTCCATGCAATAGAGGAATGAAACTTTAAAGTCATAACAATGCAATTTGCAATCCGCTCGGATCCATTCGAGCGAAATAAAAATAAAATAGGAGGCATTACATTTGAAACTTCCCTGTTTTTTATGATATCCATATTGAAAGGTGTGATGATTACATCATAAAGTAGAGTCCAAGGTGGAGTTTAAAGCGACCTGCTGGGCAACTAGTTCCACCTCATCTGTTAATATCATGAATATCATTGCTTCGGATCTACTGCGGTGAATTCGATTTCTGTCTTGTAGAAGAGGATGTGGATAAAACAAAACGCCAGTTAGTTCTGTTACGCGACTTATAAACCTAAAAGCAATAAGAAAATAAAATGTTTAAATTTTGGAGGGGGGATTGTTCATTTCTCCAGAAATTGAGAATTAATTAAAATATCCTAAATCGAAGGAGAGGAGGAAAATATGCACCTCATTCACAAATTTGATCGTTTTAATTTAAAATTTCTGACCATTAGACATATTTTCCCTTCAAAATTACTTTACTATATTAAAGTTATAATACCAAACGCCCGTTTTCTGTTCCGGTGGACAATGGATATCCTCTTAAGAATTGTCTGTGTAATGCGTACTTCTCATGATCAGACGTTGCTTAAATCCAATGCCGACTGAAAGAAATGCTGTAATAAGCGGAAAATACCGCGGTTATTTCAGAGTTTCTTTTATAGAATTTTGAGAAGACAGTTTCACTCGTAGGTTAAGATGCGAATTGATCCAGTGGATTAGAGAAAGCAATAGAGATGTGAACACAGAATGCCAAATTAACAGTTCTGCGACAGCAACCGTTAAACCATTTCAGAATTGGTTATAACCTCTGTTGATATTGTTTATGCGACTTCTAAATAACCAGATGTCATGGCGAATGATTTATGCGTTTCCAACGCCTCATTTGACCAAATGTTCCTTAAGGCAAAGTTCACTTAAATAAAACAATTTTTCGTATACATCAGCAAGTTGCGACATTTTTTGCTTGTACTGGTATTAGTTTTCACAGATTTTTATTTTTTATTAAGTACTCACATGCGAGTCCTGCCAATATAGTACACATTTGACTTCACATTCTAGTGGGTGAAGATCTACTCTGCTCTGTACTGACCTTTTTTTTTTACAGAAGATACATTGCTACGCTTTCTCTACTCTAGTCTCATTTTCGTGGAAAATGCTCGACTGAGCTCCAATCGTTAATTCCTGCTTGTTTAACATCCACTAGAACTCGTTTAGTTACCAGAACTCTAAAAGAATTTCGCTTCATCTTTCGTATACAAAATATCCAGCAGTTTTTTCCCAAGTGTTTCTTTTCCAGAATACATGGCTACAAGACTGTTTTCCCTGGGGACTACAATATGGTCGATTTCAAATGCTATGCCAAATATATATATATATATATATATATATATATATATATATATATATATATATGTGTGTGTGTGTGTGTGTGTGTGTGTGTGTGTGTGTGTGTTCGCGCGCGCATCACCACTTATCAAGGCCAAGAGGCCACTCGAGGATAAGGGTTAAAGAGTGTACAGTAGAAATTGAACAATATAGTAATGTAGATGTCTTAAATGATAGAAGGCATGTTCCAAAAGTAATGCCTCCTATTTTTTTATTCTGCTCGAATGAATTAGAGGGTATTGTTAATTGCATTGTTATAATAACTGAACTTATGCATTCATAACGTGAAGGTTATATTTCTCTGTTGTAGATATCCACTGCGCTACGTGGCAATTGCTACCTTCCATAGTGAATAGAGGCGTTGAATCTCTCCGGTTCCAGGCGAGCTTAGTCTGAAGATAGCTGTTTCTATCCTAACCAAAGCAGGCCAGCGGATTACTTGGCCAAAAACGTGGTGAGCCGACAACAACTATGAACGGCAGTAATTACTGAGAATGCAGTTAAGAGACTCAGCATTCCTATCCCATCACGGTTATGATGAAGGCTAGATGAATGGTTGGCCGAAACTTTGTGAAACAACTACGAAGATGAGGATAACAGTCCGCAAATAAATAAATAAATAGTAAGTACTGGTGCTACCAGATGAGGATGTCTGAAGATATCGGTTTCTCGACCTAAAATAAGCCAAACATTGGTGTTATTGTTTTTTTCCTTTCCTTTTGAAAAACACAACCATGATCTGCAAAGCCAAAAACAAAAAGAATTTTCTTCTACAAAACAACTAAACCATTAAGTATTATGAATAAATATTTGAAAATATAAAGAATTCAAAGCGTGACACTTTTTTTTTTAATTACTTGATTCAGCATTAAATAACTCGAAAAAGGTTTACATGCCATACACCAACCAACCAGTAGTGGGTACAACTGTAATACATTTCCCAGCTGTAGTCATGGCTAACTGACTAAAACAGATATGATTGGATTTGTAATTAGCTTAGACGATTCCATGAACCGCGACCGTATCTGTTACGCCAGGAATGAATCTGTATGCAATAGCAATAGGATAACAAATAAATAAATAAATAAATAAACAAATAAATAAATAACAAAACAAAAAGCACACCTCTAAAGAGACAAGCAAGTGCCTTTATTAGTACACGTGCGTTTTTGTCAGAAATTTTTCCTTGTGATGGATGCCATTTATTTGTTTGTCTTTCGTTGTACCGAGTTAGATAAAACGCCAGTCGTCGGTCCACGTGCGAGAGGACATTCTGAACTTGAAAAGACAACAATGGCTGCGGTCTTTGAGAAAAATGTGAAAGAATGAGTTCAAACGAACATGTTTGGCGAATTCCTTTGGCCACCTGTGCGAGTTCGTAAATAACACCAGTCGTATGGCCTCCCACGAAACAAAGAAACAGCTTCTCTCTTTTATTGTCTTCTGTTAAATAATAGCCATAGATACGTACTAAATTTACTCAGGTGTGAGTGTGTTGAGATATGATTATAACGAGCGGCAGGGCGCATCAATCGATAATGGATTAAAATAGAAGACAACTATTTTCGTCTTTATGTAAAAGACAAATATTGTTTGTGTGTCTGTCCGCTATTTTTAGGCTATTATGACTCTGACCTATACGGAATATTCAAATAAGTCATAATTATTTTGTTTCTTTCAAAATAATCACAGTTGAAACATGCAAGCATCGCTTAAAATGATTAATTTCCAGCTTTAATTATAATAATTTAATTTAATTATAATAATTATAATTTAATAAGATTAGTAGAATACCCTACCGAGGACGGATAAAAGAATAAATATAGTATCGCTTTTGATATTTAATGTTTTTCTGTTCTCTAAGGAATATGGTATGGTATCGGTGGTACCTCCTTAAATGGTAACATAAAAATAATGTTGCCCTGTTATAGGTTTCATAAGTTCAATAGTTTAGGACGTAAGTAAGCACTTATGTAGTATTGACGCATATTCGTGCGTAGTTATCTCTTTTAAAATGCATTACTGTATATATCATAAAATTTGGTGTAGAAAATTCTTAAATCTTTGTATCTAACTTATTTTTAAAAATTTTGGTGGACAATGCGAGTTTGAATATACGAACCTCCGAAATGGTAAAGGTTACAAAAAACATGTGCCGTATTGTAAAGAATATATATTCCGGAATTTATAATTTTTTGGTCATTAGTTGATGAGTTTCTTATGTACAACACACACACACACACACACACACACACACACACACACACACACACACACACACACACACACATATATATATATAATTATAAAACTCTGTGGGCTTTGCTTATGTATATATTCATATATATATACATGTATATATATATGTATATATGTGTGTGTGTGTGTGTGTGTGTGTGTGTGCGTATGAGCGTGGTTAACATGTAAAGGGTTGAGAGTGGAAAGTTGTATGTTTTAGTTTCGATTCTAACTGATGGCACCCAAGACCACAATGGTGACAACTAAGCAAAGAAACACTCTAAGCAAAATTTATCCCAAAGCAGCAAAAATGAAGCTAGTCTTCCAGGACACTATATATACATAGGCAAATTTGGGCATATTTTATTGGTTTGAAAATATTTTTTTTAACAATTGTCATAAAAATTTAACCATAGAATAGTATTATAATCTTCAAAAAGCAGCATATTTTCATTTTCATTCCTATAGAACCAAAGATATGAGCATTTAAAATATTCAATTTGGCTATCAGTATATATATATACATATATATATATATATATATATATATATATATATATATATATATATATATATATATATATAAACTGGTAGCCAAATTGAATATTAAAATGCTCATATATATATATATATATATATATATATATATATATATACTGGTAGTCAAATTGAATATTAAAATGCTCATATCTTTGGTTCTATAGGAATAAAAATTAAAATATGCAGGCTTTTTGAAGATTATAATACTATTCTATGGTTAAAAACTTATGACAATTGTTAAAAAAATATGTATATATCCGTCGTTGACTAGATTCAAAAACAGCTTACAGAAAATGGACTCTGGTTTATGAAAGTGTGATATGTTATGAAAAGGAAGGGTTGTAAAGAGATAGCTTCGAATTTGGGGGTATCAAAACCAAAGCAAAATATGATGAAAGTGAAAATAAAATAGATAAGCCCCATAATTTATTATACCATACCTGTTCACACTGAAACACTTATCACAATATTCTGTGGATCTATATTAAAAAACCTTGTTAAACTTTATGACATATTTACATTCTATGGAGGTCAGACGCGAACGAACACCCCATGATTTTATTATACCATATTTCTTCAAACTAAAGCATAATTATCAAAGTATACTTACGCAAATAGATATGAAAAGTCTTTTTTAAAGTTTGTGCCTATTTCAATTCTATGGAGGCCAAGCGCGAACGCAGACCCCACAATTTTATTATACCATCCCTATTTAAGTTAAAACATACTTATCAAAGTATTATTATGTACATCTATATCAAAAACTTGTAAACGTTTTTTTTTATTATTTTTAAATCTTTTATTTCCGTACTTTGTGGGCCAGGCGCGAACGAAGACCCCACAATTTTAATGAACCACGGTTCTGCCAGATCAAACATACCCATTCCTGTGTCTCGATACATCTAATCAGTTTTCTATAATAGTCAACCATATAGGAGCCCATTCGTGACCACACACACACACAGAGCTTTATATTATAATATATATATATTTAAGTACATATATATGCATATATATATATGTATATATGTATATATATATATAGTTCTCTATTTTTCGTTTGGTCGTACTAATATCTCGGTCAAATTTGTGTAGGAAAGTTCTATGGTCGTTTACGTCCATCTGCTTTTTTTTGTCTTTGCAAATACTTCCAACTGATTTTCTTCAGTCATCTTCAGGCAGTTTTCGATTACTGTTTCCTTTAAATTTTGGATGATCTTATATGCTTCAGTTCAAGTTATATTTACATTAGTTTGAAGCGTCTTGTGTGTAAAAAAATGTTTTCAACGTGTTAAGAACGTGGCTAAAATAAATGTACAATGGTTTAAAATGTGATTTACAAAATGGTATGGCGGTTAAAGTCTTTTTAATCCAATTAATTTATAAATTTACATTACAACACACACGCACATATAGATAGATATAAACATATATATAAATATATACGCACATGTACATACATATATTGGATACTTACGTACCTAGACACTTTAAAATGTTATTAATGTTTTCAAAATTTACATTAATTTTTGGCCGTTTAATACAGTGCTTCCAGTATTTGTAGTCTTTTTACGTTTGGATCCATATGAATGAATTTCGTGTTTTCAACTAGGATTTTTCTAAATTGGGAATATGGGCAGAGTCTGCAAAGGTTGACTATTCCAACGTTGACCTGCAGGCAGCCAAATTTCCGCCCAAAAACTGATTTAAAAGCTTGTTGCATGTCTGATTACCATTTATGTAAAATTTAACATGTTTAGACCCAAAATTTGCTAAATAGTTTGCTAGAGACCGCAGATGTAAAATATTTTGAACTTTGACCCCTTGGCAGCCAAATTCTCGGCCAAAAACCGACTAAAGAGCTTGTGCTATGTCTGAATACATGTTAAATTTAAATGTTTAGACCAAATATTGGCTGAGTAATTTGGTAGCTATCGCAGAGGCCAATTTTTTTTAAAAACTGTGACTTGTAAATTTTGATCCCTTAACATTTATTGTTTTGGGCTAAAATCACATTTAAAAGTTTGATCCATCTCCAAGTAATGTACATCTAAAATTTCAAGTGTTATATATATATATATATATATATATATATATATATATATATATATATATATATATATATATATATATATTGATTTCCTTGGATTTTACTTGTGCGAATGTAAATTCAATTAACTTCTATGGATTTATATTTTTGGATTTTCCGTCATAGACTATCCATTCACGTGTAATCACATTTTTCTTCACCATATTCCCTCTGCTTCACTTTTTGTTATCAAGTAAGACCTTTGACTTACTTGCAGTTTCATCAAATACTTTTGTATGCAAAATCCAATCCCGAATTTTGCTAATTCCTACCCTCTGATAAGAAGGAAAGTATTTCTTCGAAACTCCGCGGATTAAGGACTATCGACTTATTAAGTGTTTCCTTTTCAGATTAAGTATGGTTTTAACTCTTTTTCAAAGTGTTTTTTAGCATGTTTTATTAACTATTTGCTCCTATATATATATATATATATATATATATATATATATATATATATATATATATATATATATATATATAAAAACATACATTTTCCGCACATTATAAATTATCAACTTTAAAGAAAGATAGCACGAATATCTTTCGGCTCACCATGGTTTTAACTTAATTTCCTGAATAATTTTATCATCCTGAAGAAGTTCCCCGAAATCGGAGACGAAACGTTGATAGTCTTCTAATAGGTTTTTCATTTTCTTTACCATATATATATATACTAGCAGAAGTACCCGTCGTTGACTGGGTTCAAAAACAGCCTACAGAAAATTGACTGTGATTGATGAAAGTATGATAGGTTATGAAAAGGTGGGGGTTGTAAAGAGATAGGTTTTGATACTCCAAAATTTTACCCTAAGCAAAATATGATGAAAGTAAAGATAATTTTCCCGAAAATAATATATTTTTATATCAGCTTTGTTTCCATTCGTAG
>NC_136482.1:144577350-144639850 GCF_053919585.1 Euprymna scolopes
CGTTATGTGCATTTGTCGTTCTTTTCTAGAGAACACTTCTCTTTCAATATCTTTGATCCATTCGACGCCATATTGATTTTTTACTTCCTTTTTCCAAATGCTTTTTCAGAATAAATTATTACGTCTTTCTCTATTTTTGTTCCTTCTAGTTGATTAAAAAGAAGTTTCAAGCAGTTATTAATTAATTAATTAAATTAATGTAAAAGTTGCGTTAATTATACTTCACAAAGACAGAGAGAGAGAGAGAGAGAGAGAGAGAGAAGGAAACGTTTTTTCGTCCTTATTTATAGTGACATATATAAACAGAATTAGTAGATAAAATACTACTACTAAGCCTGGATAACTCTGGGAGGATTCGAAACCTCGACCATGAGACTTCAATTTGGGGCTTTACAACTTGTTTTGTATTTATAAATTAACTAGCAGAGAGACCCGTTTTTTTGTGATTGAATGAAGATCAACAAATGCTTCACTCTCTCATACTATTATTGCTGTCGAAATTGCCCGTTTTTTAGGTTGGTTGATTGTTTTTGTTTTACGGCATATCAACCCTTTTCGGGTTATTTAATGCTGAATCCAAAAATTTTGAAGAAAATTTTTTTAATAGAATATATTTGTTGTTTTCAAGTCGGTTTCTATTTAACCCATAGTTAGGACCCTAACAGGTACTGCCATTCCAGGACAGAGTGGACCTGGGTGCAATAAAGGGTAGCTCCACACTCCCAAAGCCGCAAGCATGGGGCTTCACCACTGGATATAGTCTAAGGTCATATCCAGGACCGCCCATTTTTTAATCAAATCGATTGATTGCCTGCTCTAGTTAGCCCCTCCCCCCATCCTCCGCAATGCACTAGGAGGATAATTCACTTCATTGTGAGACTGATTTGGTTCATGATACATTATAGTAGAGAATCTATCGTTTATTTGACGTCACATAAAGTTTAAAATGCAAAATTCAATAGAACCACTCATTTCAAACGCGCCATTGTCTTATCAAAGAACCAACTTCTGATTTTATGAAATTATTTTTACATAATTGATAAATAATTTACTCCAATTAAAGTTAAACGTAAAAAGTCACGTATCGTGGTTCAATTGTGCTATAAAAAGAAACATTTATTTCGAAAGCGATCCTATCTTGAATTTACAGCTGATTTTACAGACTAGGCTTTTCTGCTTGTGCGGTGATAAAACTTTTCAAATGCATTTGTGATGTTAGGTTGTATACAAATGTTAACTTTGATCAAAATCGAAATTACTTCTTTAATCCGATTTTTTTATTATTGATTTCCGATACTTATTAAACACATTCCGATACAAAACCTACGTAAGAACACTCCTAAACACATCAAGTAGCATCGTGTGAAATTTAGGAAAAAATTGGCACAGCCGTTCCCAAGTCCATAGGGAATTCTCTCTTTCTCGCTTTCTCTCTCCCACACACGCAGACAGTATATTTTCCTCAGTTCCGATACAATTACCGATCTCATACTAAATTCCCAATTCAGATACAATTACCGATTTCGATTCTAAATAAATCTCTAAATATTTTACTATAGAATTGTTTTTTTTTCTCGGATTTCAAATGTACAGATATTTTCTCAAATGTAGAAAACAAGCCCTTGTGGAGGATGATTTTAGTTTTACTTGTAGTTAAAAAAATCAATAAATATTTCTTATTTTATCATTATCAATTTTTCCGATTCTGATACCCTCAAAAGTTCCGATTTTTCCGATTGCCAATCCCGATTCCGATTAATCGTCCAATCATATAATATAGAACAATATAATATATGTAAGATAATAAAATCCCTCCTAAGCACTTAGAAAGTGCAACTACAGTGACCAAACACCGGGCTTCAGTGTCTGTAGCAAAAGTAAATTAATAGTAAGAGTAATGTTTTAATCTAATGAACGGCTCATTATAAATTTTGGAATATATATAAAACATGCATACGCCCCAAATAAAAAGAAATGCGGTAATATATAAAATATTTATAAGCATTAATACAAATATTTCTTTCAATTAACATTCAGAAAAGGTGTATTATAAAAGAGCATGATATCTGTACGTCGTTCATCAAGTTAAAAATCCATTACTTCGTCTATTTAATGGTTTGGATCTCTGTTTGGATCTTGGATTACCTTCTTTGTGGTACGATTATGAACGTCGTAGAATAATTAAAATTAGTGGGACCTGTGGAAATTCCACAACGGACTCTTTCATATGTAATATATTGATGCTGACATTGCTGACATTGATGTTTAGCGTAAATGGAGACGCCCTAATATGATTGCAGCCCTTTAGTAAAAACGGTCAAAGTATTTATCTAAGTTAGCAAGTACGCCCGGCGTAGCCCGGTCCTAAAATACGCTTAAATATGATATTTTAATTTATGCAGATTTCGTATATATTATTATTATAGAGTCAATTTCCTATCAATTCTTATATATTATAAAGTGGTGATTTAAAAAATATATATATATATATATATATATATATATATATATATATATATATATATCCATATGACTTAGGTGCATCAGCTTGAATCGAAACCGAAATAAAAACTTATGAAGAAGACTTTAGGGTTTGTGTCCCTTCAATAATATTATCTATTTTATTATGAAGAAGAATTATACACTGCGTATCAAATTATTAACGAGTTTTGTTAATATTTAAGGAACGAGTGAATAAAAATCCATGAAAGGTTGAGAAAGTGCTTACAAGCTACTTCAGTCAGAAAATAAAAGTATTTAAAGCAGTATTAGCGAAATTATAGCAGAAGATAGGAATATCTGTTGATTTCAACGTGTTAAGTCATTAACGAGGTTGAGAAAAGACACAATATACCTATAACTTGTTTATTGAAATACGTTTTAAACATTAAATGAACTAGGAAAAATGTTTAGAACGCAATAACTACATAGCAATTTCTACGTTGACATAATTAGTAGGGCATATGCGATCCTTTTTTATGAATTACTTGTAAAAGACGTTGGTTCACAGAATTAGTCAAATTTGTAATTTCGTCAACAGTTATTCCTCGCAATACCTGTTGGAGAGCATCCCACAACTCATCTTTGCTCTTAAATTGGAGTCCACTTGCATAGAGGCGTCGCTTCATGATACTTCAAAGGTTCTCGATTGGGTTCAAATCTGGTGAATTCGCATGCCACTCCATCTTCCGTAGGTCAGAAAACCCCAGTTGTTGCAAATACTCTTTGCTTTTGTTTGCTGCATGCGAAAGAAGCAATATCCTGCATAAAAATAATAGTTCTTCTGAACCTCAACTTTTGCTTCTTCAGCCATGATTCAAAGTGCTCCTTCAGAAAAGCTATGTAAGCATTTGACGCCATTTTTACACTTTCTGTGACTCTCCATGGGCCAACTAAAGTACCTCCGATAATCCCAGCTCAAATCATTATCTCACCACCACCTTGTTGGCGCCTTAAACGGTGATGACGATGTAGTTCATCTAGGACCCATCCTTTGCTCTAGCCATCTGGGCCATCAAGAGTGGAACTCACTTCATCCGTGAACAGAACTTTGGAAAAATCTTTTGTTATGTTTTCCTCTGCCCATTTCAATCAGTTTTGATGTAGCTGTAATGGGTGCTTTGTCACAGGCTTAATAGACTTTGCCACTTCTTTCAGAATGCGACATCGAGTACTTTTTGAGACATTCTTCAATCTGGCTTGGTCAAAGACTTCTCGACTTGTCTGCTCAGGGTTCTTAACAACTTAACACTTCACGTTTAATTGGGAGTAGAGAACGGTGTGAAACAACTCGGGATTTACCTTTATCAGCTCTCTTACGTACACTTGTAGGGTCCTTGACAACATTCTTCACATTTTGATGGTACTTTCCTATCATTTTCGATGTTTCGAGGATAGTTTTACTTTTTGCTAGCTGTTTTGTAATAGTACACTTTTCAGAACTACTCAAACAACCTTTACGACCCATTTTATGGACGAAAGAAACTGCATTGTTAATAATTTAACACACCTCAAATACCGTTGATTCAGCAATTACGATGGCAAATTGTTTACATTGTGCGGAACAGTACGAAAATTTCACATTACGCACAACTAAACATTGCCAACGTCTCCGGTAAGTTTCTGAAACTGGTAGAAAAATGTTATCTCGTTAATAATTTGACACTCATATATATATATATATATATATATATATATATATATATATATATATATATATATATATATATATATATAAAGCTGAACGTCTGTGTGTGTGTCTGGTCACGAATAGGCTCCTATATGGTTAACTATTTTATAAAACCGATTACATATAATGATAGAAGATGTATCGAAACAGAGGAATGGGTATGTTTGATCTGGCAGAACGGTGGTTCATAAAAATTGTGGGGTCTGCATTCGCGCCTGGCCCACAAAGTATGGAAATGAAAAAGAAAACGTTTACAAGGGGTTTTAATTTGGATGTACATAAGAATACCTTTATAAGTATGTTTCAACTTTAATAGGGATGGTATAATAAAATTGCGGGGTCTGTGTTCGCATCTGTACTCCATGGAAATATGGAACAAACTTTAACAAAGACTTTTCATATCTATTTGCGTAAGTATACTTTAATAATTATGTTTCAGTTTGAAGAAATATGGTATAATAAACTTCTGGGGTGTTCGTTCGCGCCTGACCTCCATAGAATGTAAATATGTCACAAAGTTTAACCAGGTTTTTTAAAAGGGGCGAGGGTCCATAATGACACCTTAACGTTAATCTAAATTCACGTAAATTTTATTTATTTTTTTGAGTTGAATCGTATTGTGTCGAATAAATTCACCTCATAAATTCACGTTCTTATTAAAGGTAAAGCAAAAAAAAAAAAAAAAGTCGGAACTTTAGACAATTCTCGTTACAAATTTTAGCATAACTCTGTGTTTTTTCCTTCTCCGCTTGGACGTGGCACTCTTTCGAAAAATAGATCAATAGATAAATAATAAAAAATAAGAACGTTACTTGTTATCGTGTCAAAAGAAGGAAAAAATCCTGCTCACGTGATTACGTGTCTTTTTAAAAACATTTAGATAACCTTTTTACTTTTATTTATATATCTGTTTAAGCTTTTTTGTCCGTGTACTAGAAGGAATTCCGTTGATTGCAACCCTTTCTGCGTGTTCCTTACATTACAATAGTACAACCCTGAATCCGACGGCGCAATACTACACCGTTCAATACTGTTAAACGAAGCTTTTCTGCTTGAAAAGGGCGCCATTTTCTTCTTATTCATATTCATATCGATTCTTTGCTTTAAAAAACTAAAGTAATTACGTGTTTACTTTTTTAATATTCCAGTTTGCTGTTTCGGATTATTTTACTAAAGTAAGTAAAGCTTCATTATTTTTCGAAACTGTTTTTGTTTCTTTGTTTTTCGATATTTCGTTGATATTATTTAGTAAAAGTGTTTAGCATAAAAGCCAACAAACGAGTACCCGAAAAAATAAATATACAAGAAATAAATGTTACCATCGTCAATAAAAGTTCAGTTAATGTTTTTTTTTTTGTTTTGAAATAGGTTTTAATGCTCTTTACTTGAAATAATTTCAGCGAACCGAAATTAAAACGAAATTTGAGGCGATAACTAATTAAATGAATTTTTATATAAACTACACATGCCATAATCGAATATTCCTCAAGCACAAAATAACGGAAAACATTAAAATATGTTTATAAATATTCCTTACGTTGACAGAACTCTCTTAAATTGTAAACACAGAATGATCAGGTGCCCCTCCTTCAAATTGAAAACGGGGCTGTCCATTGCAAAGTCGCTGCCATTTTGATTTTTTTTAAACCGGTTCATGAATTAAAAAATATTTTTTACAAACTACATAAAAATACAAACCAATGAACTTTTCTACCATAAAAGTAACTTTTATTGACTATGGTAACATTTATTTCTTGTATATATATATATATATATATATATATATATATATATATATATATATATATATATATATATATATATATATATATATATATATATATATATATATATATATATATAACGTTTTCTCTTAGTAAGGAAACATCATTTTGTTGGTTACTCTTGGCTACGAATGGAAACAAAGCTGATATAAAAATATATTTTCGCGAAAAATATCTTTACTTTCATCATATTTTGCTTAGGATAAAATTTTTGAGTATCAAAACCTATCTCTTTACAACCCCCTCCTTTTCATAACCTATCATACTTTCATCAATCACAATCCATTTTCTGTAGGCTGTTTTTGAACCCAGTCAAGGACGAGTACTTCTGCTAGTATATATATATATATATATATATATATATATATATATATATAATTAGAGTTTATATATTTAAATTTCATTTAGAAAGAATTACTTTTCAAATAAAAATTTATTGTCCGAAACTATTTTGCATTTATATATTGGTACACTTTTATACAAGAAATGTTTCGGTTTTCAAATATTTTTGTGTTCGGAAAAAGATTTTTGTCATTTATTTGCTGTGTTATTTGACCAAGAAGAAATTAGAGTTATCGCCCCCTAACAATGGCGCCGCCCGTGTAATGCAGAAATGTCAGACAGCTATATGAGTTCAAAAGTTTTCTGGTATCTGAAGACCTCTAGGCTGACTGGGTGTTGTTTTGCTGGTAATCAGGTTGGTCGAGGGCATTTACATTGGGAGGTAAATGTGCAGTAAATTCGTTAGAATATATTTGATGTTCTAATTTCATTTAAGACACTAGGATTACTGCCAAAAGAAATAACAGAAAATATAGAGAATGGCGTAAAGCAAAAATAAAAGAAGGAAAACAAAATTAAAAAAAGCAAAACAGAATATTCAATTAAAACAAGCTAGGACACAAAGGAAAAAAATACGTTAAAAAGAAAAATGAAAAATACAGTAAAGAAAATAAATGAAAAATAGACAAATGAAAGAAATGCAGAATGAACTAAAATAAAGTAAAATGGAAATTTAAGCGTAAAAAAAAACAAAACAAAAAAAATGTGTGAAACAAAAGCAGGTAAACGAAATGAATGAAATATAATAGAAAAAAAAACTCGTAAATAATAAAATGACAAAAAAAGGAAGAAAAAATTAAACAACAACAAAAAGAAAAGAAACGAGATAATGAAAAAAAAAATGAATGAATAAAAAGAATGAAAAGCAGAATTAAGAAAGAAAAGAATATAGGAAAACAGAATAGAAAGAAAGAAAGAAAGAAAGAAAGGAAGAAAGGAAAACAAAATTGAAATAAAGACAGAAAGAAATAAGGGAAAGACAATGGAAATAAAGAAAGGTTAAATTTGTTCCCTTGAAAAAATGGTGTGAAGTAATTAATCCCATCCTCAAACTGCCGTGTTTAACAAAACAAATATAAAAATGTGGCTGAAAAACAAACACCTTATTTGACAATCACTTCAGCTTAATCTTCGCTGAAAAGTAACGAAACAAAAACCGCCCTTTTATTGCCAACAAAGATCTCATTCAGTAACTCTTTTGATTTAATACAGTTAAATATTTTCGTGGTGTAAGAAAAGCCGCCATGAAGCCTATCAGCTTACTTTTGCTTTTTTAAACCGCATTGCTTCACCGTTTGGCTTCACCGCTTTCTTGTCACAAAGAAGATAAATGCCTAAAAATTAGAAGATCTACGTTCGACGAAATATTCTGTATTACCACTTTAACAGATAAAACAATTTAAAGATCAAATTCATGTGTAATTGTTTGTTTCAAATTCACACAGGTAAGGCATTTATGCGAACATTTTAAGAGATAAATTATTTAAAATATTGATTAATTTTTCTTTAAATTATATAACATCAATCATATATTTTAATTGAGAAATCACACACACACACACACACACACACACACACACACACACACACACACACATATATATATATTCTTTTTCTGGATATCTTTTCCATTCGCCGAGCGGTCTTTTTTATTTCAGCTGGATTATGTATAAAATGGGGCTCAAAAGTTGTTGTTCAGCCAAATTCTACTCAAGCGCTTTCTATCGGTAAATCTGATTATCATCAGGAGCGATTGTTGTTGTTATCGTTTTCTTTTTCTTTTCCTTTAAGGCTTGGTGTATTTATAGTTTTTTTAATTGTTATAAAGGATTGTGTCAGGGGCGAAATTATTTTCTTTTTAATTCCGATTTTCTTATTTCATAGTTTATTTATGCCATATATATATATATATATATATATATATATATATATATATGATGAAAATAATGGAAATAGTATTCCGACAAAATAGAGAAATAAAAAGGAACAAACCGTATTATGTGTTCATCAACGTTTCGTCTTTATTTCGAGACATCCTCTGGATGAATGAGATTAAGAAACAAAAAATACCAGCACAAAATATTCGAAAATGTTTCACGTGCACAGTGTGATGCAGTTGTATTTCAGAAAAACGGAAAAAGACGTTGGAAATTCAAAAAGGAGGGGGATGACGTCATTAAAATTTCCCTCGCTTTAACAGCGCCAACCCTTATCATCCTTTTTGAATTTCCAACGTCTTTTTTCCGTTTTTCTGAAATAGAACTGCATCATACCGTGCACGTGAAACATTTTCAAATATTTTGTACTGGTATTTTTTGTTTCTTAATCTCATTCATCCAGAGGAAGTCTCGAAATAAAGACGAAACGTTGATGAACACATAATACGGTTTGTTCCTTTTTATTTCTCTCTCTCTCTCTCTCTCTCTCTCTCTCTCTCTATATATATATATATATATATATATATATATATATATATATATATTATTATTATTATTATTATTAATGATTTCAAAAGTTATAAAAATGACTTCTATGGCATAAGCTAGAATCGAAACCAAAATATGAAGCACTCCCGCTGCGTTCGCTACCGTTCGAGCTGACCCAACAAATACATAAGAAAGTTATAAAATGGAAGGTCGTTCTAGCAATAAGCCCTCCTACTTTTTTAACTCAAAGACTAAAACGTTGAAATGCTACGAAGACGGAAGTGGTATCATTAAAATGAGCGACCCGTTGTGGTCACGAATTTATTATTATTTTTTTTTGCACTGTCACCACTATTCTAAATACAGTTTTGTCCAGTCTCTTTTAATGTCTACGTAATAAATATCCGGAGCGCGCTTTGTCACTCACACGTTGGTCGTCATTCTAAAATAGACGAACTCATCGGTTAAATGTGCTTACATCAACTATATCGACTTCGTAAACATTTTACAGGCGCCGGTGAATTTTGATCCGTTCAATTTGTTTCTGCCTGGAGGAATTCAATGACGCATCTTTGTTTCTGACACATGCCCATGACAGGGGTTGTTTTCTTAGAGTCTAACACCGGCAATACCTGGAACAAAGAGATGAAATTTTCAAGTCATAAATGCATAAGTGCAATCATCATAACAATGCAATTGGCAATCCCCTTCTGATCCATTCGAGCAACATAGGAGGCATTATTTTGGATAATCTCTAGTATCTCTTTCTTTTCTCTCCCTCTCTCTCTCTCTCTCTCTCTCTCTCTCTCTCTCTCTCTCTCTATATATATATATATATATATATATATATGCTACTAGAAGGACATGAGTAGATTGCGTAATCCAATAAAATCATACTTCGACTAATAAATCCCATAATAATATCTCAATTCTTTATTTTTACTTTCTGCAAATATAAATGGTCACATTACAAATTGAATAAACTTCCTACTTTTTTGGTATGCAGGACGCCAACGCAAACCCAACAAGATTACTAAACACTAACAAAGAAAAATTAAAAAATCAAACAAAATATCTGAAAATATAATCGCAAATAACCATATGGTATACGTTTTTAGCGACCCAAAATATGTTTTAAAAGCTAGAAAGAGTTTGTTGGACACTAGAAATGTACACAGACATTATTGTTCAAACGTCCGAAATTATTAAAAAAAAAAAAAAATTATTATTAGTTTTTATCACATATTTGTAATGCATTCTTTTTACAAAAATAAATAAAATGTAAAATGTAAGATAATTATAAGTTAATGGGGCGAGGAAATAGTTTTATACTTAAATTTAATCTATTAATATAAATCGCACTTGTCTGTTTAAATATATGTATGTTTGTCTCTTTTTTTTTTTCATTTTTCTTAAACTTTTTCTTCTAGGGGATGGGACATCCAACCAGATGTCTGACATTTACCCCTATTTTAGTGAGTCCAACCAAGAGATCTTTTCAGGATTCTAGCCGTCCCTTTCAGTGCAATCGTTTGTATTTCACTTGCACTTGGTTCACCGGGTATGCTTGCTATGTACTTTTTAAAGTTCTTTTTCATAAGCCCAGTTGCTCCTATGATGACTGGTATAATTGAAACGTCTTTTAATTTCCAATTTCGTTTCATATCATACATAAGTCCTTGATACTTTGTAATCTTTTCCCTCTCAACTCTGTTAAGCCCTGTATCATTGGGTACACTGACCTCTATTACGGTCGCTTTTTTGTTTGCTCTGTCCCAAATCACTATATCTGGTTTAACAGCTGCATTTTCAAGATATGTAGCAGTAGGGATTATGTAGTCATAGTGAATAGTATGTATGTATGCCTGTGTGTCAGGTCAGATCATATGCTACTGGTACCATGTAACCCAGTACTACCTGCCTCATGGTCGGGTCACCGGCGACTAAACTGGTTCCCCCACCAAACTTGTTTGGTGAGGAGAATGGCTAGTCTCCCTGAAGGATTAAAAACAAGACCTTCCAAAGGGCGAATGAACCATTTTTCGGAGTCAACGGCCAACTAGCACCGTGTGTGTTTGTGTGTATGCATGTGTGTGTTGGGGTGGAGAAGGCTACTGTAAGCCGTGGTGAAGGCAACCTTTCTAAGAGAAGCAAATCTCCGATTTAAAAAAAACCATAAAGCGGGAGACCAGTACCCGCATTCAGCTGGTCTGCAGTTTAACTTGTTGTGACTATCTTGCTCTTGCTTGTTGCTGGATCTCAACATTTTGAACCGAAAGAGAGACTTAGCTGTCGTACAAAGCTAAGACTCTGTAACATCATCAAGGATTTGTCTATAAAAATGGTCCTGTGGACTTTAAGTGTCTGAGGGAGTGGCACTCGTCTGACAAGACGTTGCAATCATCATGTATGCGATAAACTTGCGACAGAGGCGACGGATTTTCACAAGATCGGTATCACTTTGAAGTCGATCTTTCGGACGATGAATATAAAAAAAATGACTAAAACATAAATTCCCTCACCCTCAATTGGATAAAACTGCCAGTAGCATATGACATGACCTGACACACAGGCATACATACATACATACATACATACATACATACATACATACATACATACATATATTTAAACAGAATATTTCCACGAAAGCCTAATTCATTCTATAAGAAAAAACTGAAAGAAATATAAGGAGGAACGTATGTGTAAATGTTACCAATTAATTTATAATGAACTCTTTTAACTATTATAAACCCCGATAGTTTATACCATCGTGGGGAGGTATCGTGACTAAACGCGAGACTACAGATTATCTAACTCAATAGTCGGTAAATACCTACAACCTTTATTTTTATTCATTTACTTGTGCCATATATTCTTTTCTACTTAAACCTGTTCGAAACTTTTTAATGACCATTTCATATGGCCACAAAAAACTGACAACGAAGTATTCAAACGAATAACGTGGTATACAAAGGACCATCTCAACAACATCGACTTGCGACAAAGCATTCGGAAAACCGACAACGTATCATTCAGAGAGGCGGTACCGGAGAGCCAGGACTACTAAAATTTAAGGACCAAAAAGCAATTCTGAAAGTTGCACTGAACTCACAATTCGTGCACCAACTGTCAAAGTTTCAGTGCAATCCTAATTCGCTGCATCAATTATAAAAGTTTTTTTCTGCAATTCTAATTCGCTGCACCAACTGTAAATCTTTTACTGCAATTCAAATTCGCTGCACCAACTGTAAAAGTTTTACTGCAATCCTAATTCGCTGCACCAACTATAAAAGTTTCGCTGCAATCCTAATTCGCTGCACCAATTGTAAAAGTTTTACTTCAATCCTAATTCACTGCACCAACTATAAAACTTTTACTTCAATTCTAATTCGCTGCACCAACTGTAAAAGTGTCGCTGCAATCCTAATTCGCTGCACCAATTGTAAAGGTTTCACTGCCATCCTAATTCGCGTCACCAATTGTAAAAGTTTTACTTCAATCTTAATTCGCTGCCCTAATTGTAAAAGTTTTACTGCAATCCTAATTCGCTGCACCAACTGTAAAATTTCGCTGCAATCCTAATTCACTGCCTTAATTGTAAAAGTTTCACTGCAATTCTAATTCGCTGCACCAACTCTAAAAATTGCACCAACTCTCGATTCACTGCAATAAAAAGTTATTAAGTTCAACGAAAAAATATAAATGAAAAAAATCCGTTAATTATCTCTAACTTAAAAATAACTCTTCGGATTTTCGTTTATATCATTCGTGTTCTTCGTTCAAAAAGAAAATTGAATGTTATGACAAAAAAAAAAAAAAAAAAAAAGAATTAATTACGACTTTATTTTATGCCAAGGAAAAAAAGGTGAATTTTTATTGGATGATAGATATGCACCTTTTTTCTTTCGCTAGATATTCATTGTGCTGATCGTTACAAAAGAAAAAGAGCGAGATGGAAAATAATAAATAATTTTTTCACACATTCAAAGCCATATTCATTTTTCTTTTCTCTGCTAAAAAGAGAAAAATAAGAAACCACGAAGATTTAAAATTAACAATTGCACAAATGCGGAAATATCCAATGGATTTTCAGCAAAAGAAATAACAAGGAAGGACAATGTGAATTGGTTAAATACCAGATGCAACAACAAAAGAAAGATAAAAAAACTGCTATTTGAACAATAACAACAAACAAAAACTGCCACTAGAACAACAAGAGAAAACGAACTTACTACTACAAACTTTAACAAATAAAAACCAGGTCACAGAAAGTAATACAGTATTCTCACAAAGCGCAGTTTGGGACGCTCCGGACGAAGACAAGACCTTCGCCTCGCATTTTAAAAGGTATGAGGACTTGTATAAGATTGATTGTGCAGATTTGGCGGATACTAAAAAGATCCGTCTATTGCTTCGAAAACTGGAATCCACAGAACCCAGCAAATTGGTGGATGACATTTTACAGAAAAACAAAACGAAAAAAAAACAAAAAACAAAAAAAAAAAAACAGAAAAACGTGTGACTTAAATTTTTTTTAAACCGTAAAACTCTTAACAGAACTGTTCAGCCCCAAAACATCATTATTTCATCAAAAAGTGGAAATGCTTGAATTTAACCCAGAAAATGACAAGGCTAATTTAACATTTGTATCAACTTTCGACAGAGGCGACGGATTTTCACGAGATCAATAGCGTTTTGAGGCTCGACCCTTCTTGAAAAACTGACAAAAACATTAATTCCTTCACCCTCAAATCGAGCACTTTTCTACAGGTAGGGGTCGCTTTTTTCGCCGTTATTTTCGAAAGTCATCCCTCTTTTCGATTGACTAGCCTTAATTTAAACATTCGTCACTTTCACCTTGGCGATGGGCGCAATAGCAAAGATATCACGTTTTTTAAGGTCTTTTCTTCCTTCGCGGTACGAGTTCGAGCCGGCCTGTCTACTACCACTTTTTTTTTGCTCAACACACACCTCCAAACACCCGGAAAATGCCGGGAATCCAAGCTAGTCACAAATAAAGTCTAGCAAATACAGAACAATTTTTTTCTATGTATGATGACATCTTACTATACAGCTTGAAGGTCTTCATGCCAAATGCATAAAAACGAAAAACGATGGGGTTTTTATATGGGTCACCCAAAAATAAACAGAATGAAGAGCATCATGTGTAGTTACGTATATATATAGATCTTGCGGGGCCATTGAAGGATTAGTATTATTTTATTACTTCATTATAGTAGATAGCTACACAAAATTGCTAGAAGTGCTCAAGGATGTTATTAATTTTATCCGTGAGTTATTTTCCCGGTTTGGAGTTGTCGACTGCATAGTAAGTGACAACTGGATTCAGTTTATGTCCATAGACACTTTCCAAATTAATCATGTTACGACTCTCCAGTACCACCCGCGATCAAATGAGTAGGCGGGACGCTTCGTCGACTCCTAAAAAACAAGCATTTAAAAGAAAAACAACAACAAAAAATGGGGCACACTTACAAAACACATCACTGCAACAGTTTTTTCAAATCTCTAGCATTACACCCAATCCGGATACAATATCAGCAGTATCTTCATCAGAGACTATATTCCAGCGAAAAATAAGACCTGTATTTGAAAAACTGTTACCAAAGCAAACGAAATTGAGAAAGCCCTCTGTTGTATCTAAGAAACGCTATGACCCAAGAAAAAAAATTTTTTTCTATAAAACTACAAAACCAATACCTCTTTCTGGGAACAGGGCAAATTTGACAAAATGGATAGAAGAATCGTATATCATTCAACGTCCTAAATTCACGCATAAAAACCACTTTAATTAAATAAGAAATGTTCTGTTCGATGATATAAGCTATGCATATGACAATACACTCGTGGAGAAATACTACAAACTTAACCGTCGGTAAATACTAACAACCTTTCATTGTATTAACTTTCTTGTACAATATATTCTTTTCTACTTAAACCTGTTGTTCAAGCCTTTCTTTATGACCCTTTTCCTAAGGCCACAACATTAAAATAACTGTATTGTTTTATAGCATGATCTTATTAGGACTAAAAGGACTAAAAAGGAATAACACACGCTTACAAAAATAAGTAATGTGTTGTTAGACTGCTTCTAGATTTGTTAACGCGACTCATAGTGTCGGAAAGGGTCCATGTAGTGACCTACATCAGGATACATCACATAATACTTATATAACGCACATGTGTGTTGTGTCGTTAAGATAAAGTATTCATTATTTTTACTTCATAGTTGTTGATGCTTTATCCCGTTATGGCCAACTCATCCTCTGACCTTCTGCAGGTGATTAACTGCGACGAGATAGGAATACGGAGCCTTGTTACTGATTCTTGGAAATTACTGCCTTCCATAGTTTTTGTCTCTCTACGTTTTGACCAACTAATTGTCTGGCCTGGTTGGGTAGACTTTAAACCATTATGTTCAAACAATGCTCACCTAGAATCGTGGAGACTCAACACATCTATCCACTGAGCCACGAGTCCCGAAGGGTAATCAAGTGTGGATTTTATTGTCTTATAAATCCAATTTTTTGTTTTTATCTGGTTTTCCACTATCGGTTCCAACATGGAGCTGGATACTCCAGCAAACAAATGAATTCCAGTTAGACAAAAAAAACAAAAACAAAAAAAAAACACAGGAAATGTATATTATAACATATTTAAAAGGCTAATTTGTTATAGGAAAATTATATTTTAACTTCTTCACTAACTCAGCGTTTGAGAGGTAAAAGAGAACTTAGTGATAAATATTCGAATAGCTATGTGTCTAATATAGATATAAAGTGTTAGCCTTCTGGAAGAGGGTCCTTTGGTTGATAAGAACATTGACTAAAGTCAAATGAAACAAGTAAGAGAGAGTAATATATATGCATGTATATATATATATATATATATATATATAAATATGCACACATACATATATAAATATATACACATATATATGCACACACACAACACACACAAACATATATATATATATATATATATATATTGAAATTAAGAATTACGTATATAAATACGTTTGAAAAGCTAAAAACAACGCACAGTTTTTATATACTGCGTGTCAAATTATTAACGAGATAACATTTTTTTTTACCAGTTTCAGAAATTTACCGTTAGTTTGATATCAAAAGCTTAGGTAACGTTGACAATGCTGAGCTGCGCGTGCTGTAAAATTTTCGTACTGTTCCGCAACTTGCCATCGTAATTGCTGAATCAACGGTATTTGAGGTGTGTCAAATTATTAACAAGGCAGTTTCTTTCGTCAATAGAATGGGTCGTAAAGGTGGTTGGAGAAGTTCTGAAAAGAGTACTAGTGCAGAACAGCGAGTAAAAGGTAAAAGTACTCTCGAAATATCAGAAATGATAGGAAAATACCATCAAACTGCGAAGAACGTTGTCAAGGACCCTACAAAGGTACATAAGAGAGCTGATAAAGGTAAATCTAGAGATGTTTATCGCCGTTCTCTACTCCAAATTAAACGTGAAGTTGTTAAGAACTCTGAGCAGACAAGTCAAGTCTTTGACCAAGCCGGGTTGAAGAATATCTAAAAAGTACTCGATGCCGTCTTCTGAAAGAAGTGGCAAGTCTGTTAAGCCTGTTAAGTGTGTAGTGAGCACATGGAAAGGCAAACACTTTCTGTTATAAAAATACAAAGGTGTATGTGTGCTTATACGATTTTACATTCGCCAATTTACCTTAGTTAGAGACTGAGCGTACTTTGTTTTCTCCGAGATGTAATTGGAAAGCCTCCATTAAAGCCACATCACATACAAAACCGATTGAAATGGGCAGAGGACAACATGAAAACGAGTTTTTCTAAAGTTTTGTTCACGGATGAAGTTAAAACACTGCGGACACTTCAAGAAGAAAAAATACTTCAACCATACATATTGATAACCCAGATGGCTAGATCAAGGGATGGGTCCTAGATGTTCAAGGCGCGAACAAGGTGGTGGTGGGATAATGATTTGGGCTGGGATTATCGGAGGTACTTTAGTTGGAGAGTCCCAGAAGGGGTAAAAGTGACGTCAAATGCTTACATAGCTTTTCTGAAGGAGCACTTTGAACCATGGCTGAAGAAGCAAAGGTTAACGTTCAGAAGAACCATTATTTTTATCCAGAATAATGCTCCCTCGCATGCAGCAAACAAAAGCAAAGAGTATTTGCAACAACTGGAGTTCTCTGACCTACGGAAGATGGAGTGACCTGCGAATTCACCAGATTTGAACCTAATTGAGAACCTTTGAAGTATCATGAAAAAAGGCCTCTATGCAAGTGGACTCCAATTTAAGAGCAAAACTGAGTTGTGGGACGCTTTCCAAGAGGTATCGCGAGGAATAACTGTTGACGAAATTACAAATTTGACTAATACTGTGGATTAAGAGATTTCATAGAAAAAGATCGCATATCCTCTACTAATTATGTCAACGTATAAATTGCTATGTAGTTATTGTGTTCTAAACAT
The DNA here is from genome assembly GCF_053919585.1 of Euprymna scolopes. Lineage (NCBI taxonomy): Eukaryota > Metazoa > Mollusca > Cephalopoda > Sepiida > Sepiolidae > Euprymna > Euprymna scolopes. Next base: position 144,594,581 of record NC_136482.1, read on the forward strand.
TTTTCCTAGTTCATTTGATGTTTGAAAATTTTCACTATAAACAAGTTATAGGTATATTGTGTTTTTTCGCAACCTCGTTAATAACTTGACGCACCGAAATCAACAGATATTCCTATCTTCTGTCATAGTTTCGCTAATACTGCTTTAAATACTTTTATTTTCTGACTGGAGTAGCTGAATAGTATTGTAAGCACGTTTTCAAAGTTTCATGGATTTTTATTCACTCGTTCCTTAAATATATAAAACATGTAACCTTGTTAATAATTTGATACGCGATGTATAAACAAAATTATTGAATTGTTGAAACCCAATTACAGGAGACATAACCAGACATATTTTTTCTAAGCGAATCTGGAATAGGGCCGACCACCTCCCTAGATGAGTTCTTAATTAATGGATACTCTAGCTTAACATCTAAATCTGACTCCCAAGATCGCCATGGGCATAGAATATGTGCCTATATTAAAGATGGTTTCCCGTGTGGCAGGGATATCTCCAGAGAAGATCCTAACTTACCTTATATGTGCTTCCGGGTTGCACTTGCTTACACCACTGCATTTATATTTGCCCTCTATCGCCCCCACAACATCGGAGTTACTATCTTTAAGAGTATATCTGTTGGGGACAGGATGGTCTGCTGTGTGATAGACGACCCCGTCCCTATGTGAGTAATGGTGGGTGGATGAATTTAATGGTAGAGGAATTGAAAAGGTCGCATAATGAGGACGAAAATATACCGTTATATGTCAGCGAAAGAAATGCAATTTATTTATATAAATATACATGAAGAAGCGATAGAAAGATTAAAAGTTCATTGAAAGATGAGTAACGTTACTTGCGGTTGACTGGCCCCACCGGAGCGGTGTTCGTCACATCTTGACTGCTTGAAAGTCCAGCGCAAAAAAGGAAGAAATATGGGGAACAGGAAGTGACGTAGCTAGGTCGCTCTTCTGAGTTAAAGGGCGACAATCGAGTTAGGCTGGGAGTTTTCAATTCCCACATATCTGATAAAATTGACCACATCCTGTCTGCTCATCCCGCGGCTAACATTCACATTTGCGGTTACTTCAACGTCCACAATGTGAAATGGCTGACCCACTCAAATAAGATTGATGATGAGGGAAGGTTCTGTCATGACCTTGACATTGCCTATAACCTAATTCAGATTGTTCGTGAGCCCACCCGTGTGCCCGATACTACCGGTCAGTACGCAAGCCTTCTAGACCTTTTTCTCTCCACTTTCCTGGAGCTATGCTCATGTGCCGTTCTATCTCCTCTGGGATCCTCCGACCACTCCATTGTATCAGTTAAGATAAAAATGAAATATAATAAGTCTACAGATGTACCTCTCCACCGTACTGTATACCGATACTCTATGGCTGACTTGAATAACTTCCGTACATTCATATCTGATCTATCTCTGCATTCCATATTTAAAAAGGTTGTGTCCTCTATAGTATCAGACTTGACCGAATGGTTACTTGTTGGCATAGACCAATTCATACCATCCAAAAAATTCCAACAAAAACCTAACAGCCAGCCATAGTTCACACCTGAATGTGCTGCTGCAAAAATCACTTTTTCCATAGCTACCAACGTAATAGATGTACTGAGACTAAGGCTGCTTTCATGACCGCCAACAACCACTGTAAAAGAGTAATAAAAAATGCAAGAATCCGTTAAATCCAAAGTAGCTGAGCAGCGGCTTGGATCCCACCAGTTCGGGCAAATAGCAAATAGGATCATGAACAGAAGCGTGCGTAAATTTTACCCTATGCGACGAAGGCCATCAACTCTTCGTATTTCCTTCTACAACACACAACACGCCAGATAACATACACATATCTGTGCGTGAGGTCGCCAAGCTAATCAAGAACCTTGATTCCAGTAAAGCAACTGGCCCTGGCGGTATTCCAATTATAGTGTTAAAAAACCTTCAACCAGAACTTGCCCCCATACTTACAAAACTGTTTAAGCGTTGCCTTAAGGAGAAGTGCTTTCCAACACCCTGGAAAACCTCATCAGTATGCCCTGTATTTAAGAATTCAGGTGGTAAGTCATCTCCCTCTCAGTACAGACCTATAAGTCTCCTGTGTGTCATGAGTAAGTTGCTGGAATCCATATTAAATAGAGAAATAGTCAACCACCTCAGCAGAAATAACCTTCTTAGTGACACACAATATGGCTTCCGTTCTGCTAGATCTACAGCAGACGTGCTAACAGTTATATCACATAAAATTAGCGAATCTCTCGACAAAGGTTTCATTTCTAGGGCAATTGCTCTTGACATATCAAAAGCCTTCGACAAGGTATGGGATAAAGGCTTACTTCACAAGATTTCCAGCTATGGTATAACTGGAAATGTTTTCTCTATCATTAAATCATTTCTCTCTGATAGGCTCATAAGAGTAGTAGTTGATGGACATAAATCAGAAGTCCAAAGTATTAATGCTGGAGCCCCTCAGGGGTCAATCCTGGGCCACACTCTCTTCTTGATCTACATCAATGATCTCCCAAAACTCATACTTGAATCATTCGTTGACATCTATGCTGATAACACGACTATCTATGGCAATACATCAAAGGCTGTAAATGACAACGTTTTCTCTGATTCTTTCTCCTCAGATCTTGAGCGTGTGGTTCAGTGGGGGAAGAAGTGGCTGGTTACCTTTAATGCATCTAAGACCAAGCTCCTATCATTACATCATAAACGCTCTGATCCCCATTTGGAACCGAGTGAAATGAATGGTTCTCGTCTAGGGGAGGCCCCATGTTTTGATGAGCTTCTGGGTTTGACCTTTACTCCAGATCTGAAATGGAACACATGCATCAAGTCTGTGGCCAAGGTCGCTGGAAAAATGGTGGGATCCTTCTACCGCTCCAGAAAATGTCTCACTAATGATGCAATTCTCTATCTGTATAAAAGCCAAGTACGTCCAGGGATGGAGTACTGCTGCCACATCTGGACAGGAGCTGCTAAAAACAGACTTCGTGGTTTGGTGGGGGATGCCCTTTTCTCTTCCCTGCAACCTCTCTCCCACAGAAGAGACGTTGCGAGCCTGTCTCTGTTTTATCGTTATTTCCATGGCAAGTGCTCGTCTGAGCTCCATTCTCTTGTCCCCCTCGCCAATCTTTCACGAAAAACACCCAACTAGCTGAAACCACCGTCAATAATTTTCCCCACTCTTTATCCGTGCCTAAATCAAAACGTAGATTCCATGAACAAAGCTTCTTTCTTAGAACTGCACGGCTGTGGAACTCTCTGCCGCTTGCCTGCCCCCCCCCCCCGAAGTCAACTTGGATGTCTTCAAGTCCGACACAAACAAATTCCTGATGAACCGCGCCCTTAAGTAATGACACCTTATCAAGTCCCCAATACTAACTATTACTACGATACTATCCCAGTGATTAGTGTACACACAATAACCCTTATCCCCGAGTGACTCCTGGGCCTTGATAAGTGGTGACCCCCATGTAAAAAAAAAAAAATCATTTTCAATTTCACATTTTTAAATCTTACAACAAAATGTTTTTTCCTTTGCTTTTTACCATAACGGAATATAACGAGTGGATAGATGTTAATTTTATATGAATCGATGACACCATGAATGAATAGTTTAGTTGGAATCTATCCTAATTTTTCTGAGTCTATCGTATGCATTTCATTTTATAAGATGAACATATATACAAATATTGTATACAATGTTAAATCCTTTCGTATGGTAAACTGCCGCTTAATATTTTTTACTAGTAAAACAGTTATTTCTGAGTCTGTAGTGAGCACATGGAAAGGCAAACACTTTCTGTTATAAAAATACAAAGGTGCATGTGTGCTTATACGATTATATATTCGCCAATTCACCTCACTTAGAGGCTGAGCGTACTTTGTTGTCTCCGAGATGTAATTGGAAACTACTTGCTGATCAAAGTCAGTGAAAGAAAATATTAGCACCTGGAGTTTATCACCTGTGCACACCTTTCCCGGTAGCCTGTTATGCGTAGACAGTCTTTAAAACTTAAATGGTATCATTTTGCACGTAGAGGCCAACAATGCGTCACTGAAATACGTCAAGCACACAAAACGAAATATGCGATTACGACAGTCCGTGCTAAAGTATTAAGTAACATGAGAGGAACACCGCAGCTACGTCGCTGGGATCATAGATTAAATGTTTTATCTATTCTATCTTTTATCGTATATATATATATATATATATATATATATATATATATATATATGATGATTGCAATGTCTTGTCAGACGAGTGCCACTCCCTTAGACACTTAAAGTCCATGAGCCCAAAAATGACTTCCATCACCACAGAACCATTTTAATAGAAAAATGCCAGAGGGAGTATCTATACACAGCTGGTGTTACAGAGTCTTAGCTTAGTATGACAGCTAATTCTCTCTCTCTCTCTCTCTCTCTCTCTCTCTCTCTCTCTCTCTCTCTCTCTCTCTCTCTCGGTTCAAAATGTTGAGATCCAGAAACAAGCAAGAGCAAGATAGCAAGCAACAAGTTAAACTGCAGACCAGCTGAATGCGGGTACTGGTCTCCCGCTTTATGGTTTTTAAATTCAGAGATTTGCTTCTCCTAGAAAGGTTGCCTTCACAACGGCTTACGGGAGCCCTCTCCAACCCAACACACACATACATACACACAAACACAGACAGTACTAGTTGGCCATTGACCCCGAAAAAGGGTTCATTTACATATCCATATATATATTTTTTGACGTTCAACTTCATGTCAGAAAACATTTTTTCACCAACGTAATATATATATATATATATATATATATATATATATATATATATATATATATATATATATATATATTTACACAGTGATCACCACTCACCACTTATCAAGGCCCGGAAGCCACTCAGGGATAAGGGTTATTGCAAGTACATTACGTTAGTGTGGAGATTTGATGAAGTGTTTACTTAAGGGGGCGGTTCATTAGGAATTTGTTAACGTTGGATTTGAACACATCCAAGTTGTAGTCCGATGGGAAGCAGGCAGACGGAACAGAGTTCCACAGGCGTGCAGTTCTAAGAAAGAAGCTTTGTTCATGGAATCCGCGTTTTGATTTAGGCACAGATAAAGAGTGGGGGAAGCTTTTGACAGTGGATTCAGCTAGACGGGTGTTTTTCGTGAAAGATTGGCAAGGATGGGGGGACCAGAGATTGGACTTCAGACGAGCACCTGCCATGGAAATAACGATAAAACAAGGATAGGCTCGCAACGTCTCTTCTGTGGGAGAGAGGTTGCAGGGTAAAGAAAAGGGCATCCCCACTAAGCCACGAAGTCTATTTTGTACTCTGTCAAGGCAGGATAGGCTGTTTTTAACAGCTTCTGCCCAGATATGGCAACAGTATTCCATCCTTGGACGTACTTGGCTTTTATATAGATAGAGAATTGCATCAGTAGTGAGATATCTTCTGTAGCGGTAGAAGGATCCCACCATTTTCCCAGCGACCTTGGCCACAGACTTGATGTATGTGTTCCATTTCAGATCAGGAGTAAAGGTCAAACCCAGAAGCTTGTCAAAACACGGGGCCTCACTCAGATGAGAGCCATCCATCACAATTGATGCCAGCTGGGGATCAGAGCGTTGGTGATGTAAGGATAGGAGTTTGGTTTTGGATGCATTAAAGGTAACCATCCACATCTTCCCCCACTGAACCACGTGCTCGAGATCAGAGGAGAGAGAATCAGAGAGAACTTTGTCATTTACAGCCTTTGATGTGTTTAGGGAGGTCATTGATGTAGATCAGGAAGAGGATTGGGCCCAGGATTGACCCCTGAGGGACTCCAGCATTTATATTGCAGGCCTCCGATTTTTGTCCGTCTACCACTACTCTTATGAGCCTATCGGAGAGAAATGATTTAATGATTGAGAAAACATTTCCAGTTATACCGTAGCTGGAAATCTTGTGAAGTAGACCCTTATGCCATACCTTGTCGAAGGCCTTTGATATGTCAAGAGCAATTGCCCTAGAAACGAAGCCTTTGTCAAGAGATTCACTAATCCTGTGGGATATAACCGTCAGCACATCTGCGGTAGATCTTGCAGAGCGGAAACCATATTGTGTGTCACTAAGAAGGTTATTCCTGCTGAGGTGGTTGACTATTTCTCTATTTAATATGGATTCCAGCAACTTACTCATAACACACAGGAGACTTATAGGTCTGTACTGAGAGGGAGATGACTTATCACCTGAATTCTTAAATACAGGGCAAACTGATGAGGTCTTCCAGGGAGTCGGAAAGCACTTCTCCTTAAGGCAGCGCTTAAATAGTTTTGTAAGTATGGGAGCAAGTTCTGGTTGAAGCTTTTTTAACACTATAATTGGGATGCCATCAGGGCCAGTTGCTTTACTGGAATCAAGATTCTTGATTAGCTTGGCGACCTCATGCACGGATATTGGTATGTTACCTAGCTTGTTCTGTGTTATAAGAGGAAATATATATATATATATATATATATATATATATATATATATATATATATATATATATATATATATATGTGCGTGTGTGTGCGTGTGTGTGTCTGTGTGTGTCCGTATATATATATATAATATATATATAATAATTAAAGACAAAGTAAAATAAATGCAAATATAGATATATTTATCAGTTCAATAAGGAAAACAAGAAAAATATAAAGACTCTTTGTAACGTGGCATTTCGAAGCCTAATGCTTCTTGTTAGAAGATGAAAAAAGAGCTAACTTGAATATAAATATATTTTCGACAACAATATATATACATATATATATATGGATATACATATATATATATCTGCTTAAAATGTTTTTTAACAGTTTGAGAAAGTTTGTAGGAATTCAACCAGATTCAGAAAGCAGGAAACTAGAAAAATGGAGTAAAGGCCTATGATAAAAATCCGATGGGAAAGACGGTAAAATTCAGAACAGGAATATATATATATATATATATATATATATATATATATATATATATATATATATATATATATATATATATATTCATATATATATATATATATATATATATATATATATATATGTATATATATATACATATATATATATTCATATATATATATATATATATATATATAGAGAGAGAGAGAGAGAGAGAGAGAGAGGGAGAGAGATATTTATAATATAAAGCTGAATGTGTGTGTGTGTGTGTGTGTGTGTGTGTGTGTGTGTGTGTGTGTGTGTGTGTGTGTGTGTGGTCACGAATAGGCTCCTATATGGTTGACTATTTTAAAAAACTGATTACATATAATGATAGAAGATGTCTCGAGACACAGGAATGGGTATTTTTGATCTTGCAGAACGGTGGTTCATTAAAATTGTGGGGTGTGGGTTCGCACCTGGTTCACAAAGTATGGAAATAAAAAATTGAAAGATTAAAAAAAAAAACGTTTACAAGTGTTCTTGATATAGATGTACATAAGAATACTTTGATAAGTATGTTTTAACTTTAATAGGGATGGTATAATAAAATTGTGGGGTCTGCGTTCGCACCTGGCCTCCATAGAATTGAAATAGGCACAAACTTTAATAAATACTTTTCATATCTTTCTGCGTAAGTATACTTTGATAATTATGTTTCAGTTTGAAGAAATATGGTATAATAAAATTATGGGGTGTTCGTTTGCGCCTGACCTCCATAGAATGTAAATATGTAACAAAGTTTAACAAGGTTTTTTAATATAGATCCACAGAATATTGTGATAAGTGTTTCAGTGTGAACAGGTATGGTATAATAAATTATGGGGTTTATCTATTTTATTTTTACTTTCATCATATTTTGCTTTGGTTTTGATACCCCCAAATTCGAAGCTATCTCATTACAACCCTTCCTTTTCATAACCTATCATACTTTCATAAATCAGACTCCATTTTCTGTAGGCTGTTTTTGAACCCAGTCAACGACGGGTAGTTTTGCAAGTATATATATATATATATATATATATATATATATATATTTATATATATATATATATATATATATATATATATTTATATATATACATATATATGTATACATACATACATATATATAAATATATATATATATATATATATAAATATATATATATATATTAGTGATTAACTATATAGAGTGTACATGTGCAGGTAATTATATATATATGTATATACACACACACACACACACATATATATATATATATGTATATATATATGTGTGTGTATGCGTATATATATACACACAGTTATATAGGTTATATGTGTGATAAAAGTCAAACAATTAATTCATTATAGCTAAACAAGAATTAATGTAATTCATGTGGTTGATCATGCGTACTAATACTTTTGATGCTGCTAATATTTCTACTACTACTACTACTACTACTTTCTCTGTTTCTCACACAAGGAGTAGGTGATAAGGCCTAACTATATTGGCTTTTTCTCACCTGTTCGGTTTAACAAATGTGCGAGTTTAGTCTGGCCACCGGTTAGGGTTAGAAAAAAAAACTCGATGTTTCGGTGTACATCAAATAAGACCAATCAAATATCTACCAATAGCGGCCTGTTATTACACAAAACACAATTACTACTACAGCAAAAACAGGCAACAATGACGAAACTGTCGGCAATTTAAAGTCCTTTAAACATCAAAGACTCAAACCATATTACCCATAAAGAAAAAGAGAGAAGAAAAAAGACCCAACAAAAGCAGAAAACAAAAAAAGTGAAAAGTTCAAAGGCAGTCGCCATTCGAAACATGAATCGAGTCTTTGGCTTTTATATGTTTTCACACATGTCACAATTACGACCTTCATTACTCGGCTTTTTCCAATTTTTTTGTAATGGTTAAATAACATTTTTTTTTTTGTTTGTGTTCACACTTTTTCACATGTAATTTATAACCGATGATTTTTGTCTGGTATGCACGCCTTTCAAGTAACTTAATTTAAAAATAAAACTCTTTCATCTTTCACTGTTAATATCATTATTTATAATAATTATTATTATTATTTAATCTGTTTTTCTTAGTTCATATTGTTCCCTTTCAGGCTTCTGGGAACCATTATTAGCGACGATAAACTATAAGTGTCAATCTGGCTGTCTGATTGTGTGTCTCTCTTTATGCTATAACTATCTCACCTAACATCTCACTCAATTTCTTTCTCTCTCTCTCTTTCTATTGTATACTAGCATGGGTTCCCGGCGTTTCCCGGGTGTTCGGAGGTGTATGCTGAGCAAAAAAAAAAAAAAAAAAAAAAACGGTCATTTTTTTTAAAATTTGACCCCTATTATGACCCCTTAACATTTATTGTTTTGGGCTCAAATCAAGTTTAGTAAGATCTATAATCAAGGAGCATATATCTTCTCTGAGCAAAAAAAAAAAAAAAAAAAAGAAAAAAGCTATCAATTTTTTTAACTTTGACCCCTATTATGACCCCTTAACATTTAATCTTTGGGGCTCAAATCAAGTTATTAAGTTAGATCCATGGCCAAGGAACCTATATCTAAAATTTCAAGTGTTTAGACCCAAAATTGTCGAAGTGTTTGAGAGAGTTCTCAAAGGTCAAATCGTTGAACTTTGACCCGTTAACAGCCAAATTTCTGACCGAAACCGATCACATGGATTTTCCCAAATCTCAGTACCCTGTATATCAAATTTCGAGTTTGTAGACTAAAAATTGACAACGTTATTGCGTAAAGAAATGTACACGGACACACAGACACGTTCACTTTTATAGATATACTAGCATGGGCACGCGGCGTTGCCCGGGTGTTTGGATTTGTATGTTGAGCAAAAAAAAAGAAAGAAGTAATAGTAGGAAGGCAGGCTCGAACCCGTACCGCAAAGAAGGAAAAGAACGGGGTAAAACCTAACGTTTATGCTGTTACGACCACCGCCAAACCGGAACCGACATTTTTAAAAATTAAGGCTAGACAATCTAAAGGAGAGGATAACTTTCAAAAATATCGGCGAAAAAAGTGACCCCCCTGTAGAAAAGTACCTAGTTGAAGGGGAAGATATTAATGTTTTTAGCCAATTTTTCGATACTGTCGTATGAAAGATCGAACTTTAAAACGATACTGATCTTGGTAAAATCCGTCCCCTCTATTGAAAGTTTAAGGCAGACATGCAAACAGACATACATACATACATTTATATATGGGTAACTAAACATTTTCGACCCAAATTGATGAAAAAGCTTGCCCTATCTCTGAAGACCCTTTATGTAAAATTTCAAATATTTAGACCAGAAATTGTTTGAGTAATTTGGAAGAGACCGCAGAGGTCAATTTTTTTATAAATTTTGACTCCTATTATACCCCTTAAAATTTATTGTTTGGGACTCAGATCGAGTTATGAGATTAGATCCATGTCCAAGGAACCTATATCTAAAATTTCAAGTGCGTAGACCCAAAATTGTCGGAGGCGTTTGATAGAGTTCTCAAAGGTCAAATCGTTGAACTTTGACCCCTTAATTGTCAAATTTCTGGCCAAAAACCGATCACCTTGATTTTCCCAAATCTCAGTAACCTGTATATCAAATTTCGAGTCTGTAGACTAAAAATTGATAGAGTTATTGCGTAGAGAAATGTACACAGACACACAGACATACAGATACACAGATACACAGACATGTTCACTTTAAAATATATATATATATATATATATATATATATATATATATATATATAGATATAGATAGATAGATAGATAGATAGATAGATAGAGATAGATAGATAGATAGAAAAACAAAAATATATACGTATAGATAAATATCTATGGAAACAATTTTGTGTTTAGGCAAATATAAATCATGTAGAATATCTGCACGAATATAATTTACACGTAATAGTTAACTAAAGATGATCATTCCATAAGAAAACCGAAAAAAAAACTAATAGGGAATTAATTAAAATTAGTGTTTAAAAGAATGTGCAAATTAGTTAGAGCTTTTGCTAGTGAATGCAATTCTACGACCCATATATAAGAACATTGCATTTTCTTTTTAAATAAATAGAAAAGAGGGTTTTTAATATGAATATCAGTACACACAAAAGAGAAACGAATTTATAGGAGTATAGATAGATATGCATTCTTACATCAATTCTTACTCGCATAATGATACTACTACTAATAATAATACCATTGACTGTTGCCTCTGGTCAGTCTCAAGAGACAATGGACACCCCGATAAAAATAGCTCCGCGAGTAATTGTGAATCAAGAGTTAGGCAATCCCAACCACACCTCTCCTGCTTGTGTCCAGTGGCAAGGAAAGGCCAAATGCCGAGATAATCGGAGAGCACATACAGCATCTGGTATTCCCAAATGGTCACCCATTTTAGTATTGACCAGGATCAACGTTTCTTAACTTCGGTGATCTGATGGAAACTGGTGTGTCAACGTGATTATGCTGTATAATTATACCAATACTACTGATTCAACTACTACCAACACTACTACTAATAATAAAGAATACAAGAATAAACATGACTTCCAAAGAACACAAGAACAGATACAAATGTGTGGGGAAAGTAGTGCACTTGGAACTATGCAAACAACTGCATTTTGAACATGCAGACAAAAGATGCAGGCATAAATCAGAGACAGTACTGGAAAACGAATACTAAAAATTCCTCTGGGGACGTGATGGTACAAACAGATAAACTTACCTAAGCAAGAAGACCGAACGTCATTATAGTTGATAGTTGATAAGAAGGAAAGAAACTGCCAAATTATAGATTTTTGCATTTCACCAGTACATACAGTAAAGATCAAAGAGACAGACAAACAAACAAACAAAATACACAAAGCTTGTCAGAAAGCGTAAAGGAATATGGAACGTAAGGTAAGTTAATATAATACCAGTATTTATAGGAGCACGAGCAAAACGTGCAGCAATTGAAATCAAAGGGAAAACTAAGACTATACAACGGACAGCAGAGATAAAAATTGATATTTTATAGAAAATCCTCGAATGCGGAAACCAAGCCACATAAAAATCAAACATTAATCAGCTACAGAGAACCTATAACGGACGTAAAAAAATAAAGACGAAAATAACAGATGAAACTGAGGGAATTGAAACTACAAGAAATCATATAAACTGTAGCTCCCCCCCCGCCAGAAAAAAGCGTCGGCTTCAGCTGATACCACACTAAATGGTCGCAAACGGTCAAGGTTGATGGAATCACCGTGGATGGAGAGTACTACACAGACCTCCACCGGATAAGTTCGAATAGTACTAGGACGTTGAGGAGGCTTATTGCCAACCAAATTCAATGAAGACGAATGGATGTTGCCAGTATGCCATCAATGGTAAGCGGATGTTGATATAAGGCAAAGTCATTTGCAAAGGTTATTGAAAGAGGCAAAGAAAACTTGAAATCTGAGTAGATTGTTGTGATCCAGATTCCATAGGTAATCACTGGTTTTATCAGTAACTAACTCCTGATAAACTCCTAGTGAGTAGAAATAATAATAATACTTGAATGCGGAAACCAAGTAACGCATGTTAACTTGCCACAGAACAAAACTTATGGAAAAAACACGAGAAGTGAACACAGTCATAAAGTCAATAAACTACTCTCTCCTTCACACAAGAAATCAGTCATACACCCATGCACGCGGAAGCTCAGGCAAAGCTGGTATCACACAAAACTATCCTAAAAAGACGGAGAAAGAAAAACATCAGCCAGACTGTAACTCAGCAGGAGTCAGGTCGTACGCACGGACAAGAAAACGTGCACCAACCCTAAGTCCATGTGCCAACACCTTTACTCACACGAGTGCTGGGCCCCCTCAAAATGTAATCAGGCGCTCTCTGGCCACTAGTAGATAGCACTGATGCTCAGCGCGTACAACATGCACAACCCCAAGTCCAGAGGCAATGCCTGTAGTACTGCTGGATGGTCGCACAACGTCAGACTCTGTAGTTGAATTTCTTTTGCAGGTACACTTGTGTCAGCGGCTCGGTGCTTATTAATTGGTCATTCTTCACAATCACAGGTATTAATAATGACAAACATTGAGGATGATTTTCGCCTCACAAAGTGAATTATTAAAAAAGAAAAGAAAAAAATGAATTCAATATATATTTCGCACAAAGAAGGGGTTTACAGCATTGGGGTCTATCTCTAGACTTAAGCAATCGAGTTTCTGGGTACAATCAGTTTTTTTTTTCAATAACTTTCTTCCACTTGGCAATTTCGGGCTTTTTCTCAAGACTCTTCCTTTTTCTTTTGTTCAAAGTTAACCCACAAATTTGAAGACCTGCATCTCAGGTGGCCAGAGGAAAAGGAACCCCGTTTTGCCAGAGTATGTTTTTTTTTAATGAAATCGGCTCCTTCTCATCCCATCTTTTTGGAATGATTCTGTTTCCTCCTTATTCTATATACCTCTTTATCTCACCCTTTCCTCCCTCCTCTCTCTCTTCTCCAATCAAATATATGCTAAGTCAATAATTTATTTATTTGCCTATTTATTTCTTTATATATTCTAAAGGTTGTTTGTAACGACCAACCCTTATTTTTCTCCGACTTGTAGTTTATCGTTGTCTGACGGCTGCTTGGGTAGTCAATCATTTAGGAAGATGAAATACCGAATTCTCCTCTGATTCATAGTTTCCATAGACTTCCTGGCAACAAAGTTTTTTAAAAATTTCATTCCGTGTAACTGTCTTGTTTCATTAGTTATTTGAAATCCATTTTTCCAAAGCCAACTAGAAAAACAACCTCCTTCCCTAGCCCCTTTGTTCTAAAGAAATCAAATTATCAGGTTTATATTCTCCTTTCATTGAAACATATTATTTTTCAGATGGGCAGAATTTTATACCCATCTGTCTTTTCTGACCAAGTGTTTGCATACTCCGCCCTTAACTATATCTCATCGTCTCTCATCCTCATCTATCTGAGCAAGGTTCCCGGCGTCAGCCGGGGTCCTGTTATAGACCACCACTAGAAGGATGCAAAATGTATTGGAACCTTAGGGAACATTATTGCTACTCAAACACAAGAAAAGTATAACTTGTTTCTAGCGAGAAAGCAATGGTAAACGACTTCTGTAATCACACAATGGGTTTCGATAGAGAAGGTGAGTGCTGGAAATCTTGGAAGACTTGTCATTCGAACTCCACGGTACACCACTTCTTGTTATAAGCTAGTAATCACTGTTGATGATTTGTGTTAAAACTTCTAAGGAGTGAATAACACCAATAAATGTTGAATAGGTGAAATTATCGAATGTATTGTATACACGCAATTCAGGATCCGGGCCAAACCAGATATTAAATCTGATTGCTGAGCGATGACGTCAATTCTATATTCCGATGAAAGAGTAGGAGTCATGAAACGATGAGAGTAGGAGTCATGAAACAATGAGAGTAGGAGTCATGAAACAATGAGAGTAGGAGTCATGAAACAATGAGAGTAGGAGTCATGAAACGATGAGAGTAGGAGTCATGAAACGATGAGAGTAGGAGTCATGAAACAATGAGAGTAGGAGTCATGAAACAATGAAAGAATATATTTTAACTGGATTGGAATTGCTAAAAGTGCAAAGCAATGAAAAAAAATTGAAATTTCGATTAAACGAACAAATCAAATTCCAATGTACAGAATTTTAATATAAGACATACACAAAGGCTCGAGTGAGAGGGAGGGCGGGAGGGAGAGGGAGAGAGAGAGAGAGAGAGAGAGAGAGAGAGAGAGAGCGAGTGAGCGAGCATCCGAGCGACCGACCGAACACTAAATGACATTTAGTCGCCTCTATCAACCACACCACAAACCCACATACTGACCCGAACTCTCTCTTGTCATGATATCACTGTAATGTAAATAAAACTTTCTTGATTTAACAAACTGTTTGTTTGATTACGAAAACCACGGTCATCAGCGTGTATATTAATATATACGCATTTGTTAAAAGTGCGACTAATGTAGCGCGTTCCAAATCCTTTCCTATGCTTGCTCTAACGGAGCACGAAAACGCGTATGACAGTAGAAACACTATCAATAGCTGTACGAAAATGACCGAGCCGTGTGCAAGGTGTCAGCGGTGAAGAAGGGGGGGATTATATAAAAAAAGAAAATTGTGGTCGAGAAGGAAGAGATAGGCGTGTGACATACGTGGGCAGAGAGCAAAAGGAAAAAAAAACATGGTCGGACAAAGAGAATGTATCACGTGTTCGATACGGCAAATTTTGTTAAGCACATTGGAGTACAAGAAGACTTTTAAACAAGAGACAAGGCGTTAATTTGGGAAGTACCTGTAAATAAATGCCTGTTATTTTAACTGAAGAAAAAGGGAGTTAGGTTTCTTCCCGTCTTCTGTTTCTTTATATTACTTTTGAAGCGCACATTCAATGTTTACCAAGAGGACATCAGTTGTTAATTTTTGGTAAAAGTCGGCCGAGGATTGAAACCTGATCTCCCTGCCTATAATTTTAACATTTTCGATTAGACCCTAATAACCATAAAATAGCAAAATATTTTTAAATATATTACTAAAATAATAGTAACAATTACAAAGATTAAAACAATATGAAGAAACAAAAACGCACAGAGCGTAGAAAATATATATATATATAAAAAAACGTTGAAATACTGCGCAATTACGCGTAACAGAGCGCGAACGCGCGTATACAAATGCATAAAAAATGCGAAATGACGTCACTGTAAGGAAAAACACTTTAGAAAAGAAAAGAAAACAGGTGAGAAAGGACGATCACCTTGGAGACGTCACGGCAGTAACGAGAAGTCACGTATGGCGGGAGGATAAGGAAATAAATGCCGTTGTTACAAAAACAAAAAAGGAGTCGAGTTATTACTTGTCCTATGTTCCCTGCGACGTACTCTGCTACAACGTGTTGGGTCTACGTGTGTAAACGTGTCTACTACGTTATATATATATATATATGTGTGTGTGTGCGTGTGTGTGTATGTGTATGTGTGTGTATGTGTGTGTGTTTCACATTCTCTCACTTTCTGTCTTTTGAAATCAAAGCCTAGTCGGCGCCAACCTAACAACTAGCTTTAACGTTTGATTCCGTTTGAAGTTCGTCCAATACAGTCAATTGTTAACACTGTCTCGATCTGAGCATACACGACAATTCCCTATTACTTTCTGTTTTATTTAGAGAGGGGGGAGGCCTGTCCTTTGTTTCCCCAATCTCTTTTCTCTTACTTTTTTTCCCTCTACTTTAGCATTACACGCACATTTCCCATTACCTACACATCTACACTTTCTCTCTCTCTCTTTGTCTTTCTCAGAACCCCTACCTTTTCTGTCTCTTCCCGCCTTTTCATTTTTATTACCGTGCGCACACCCTTTGCAGATATCTTGGCCCGTTTTCTTGATTGTTTATATATGTTCTTTTTTTCCCTTACTCATTTATCAGCACACACACAAAAAAAAAAGCAGAAGCCACTGAAAAGTGCCTCCGATTCGTGTCTCGGGCGGCTTCTGTTCTTTAGGAAATCATTTTGTTAAATCTCCAAACTGCTTGATATTAATGCATTGGAATTGGCACAGCACGCACTATTATTCTTGGAAACGGGGGCGGTATGAACCCACACGCCAGCAAATCCTGCTCAATTAATCATATAGACGTAGTCATTTATGCTCAAACGCAATTCTTATGAATCTGCAAGTGACGGTTAGCTCATTCCGCTTTGTTTGCTGTTGTTGTCTTTGCTTCTTTTTTGTTTTGGAATTTGGTACTCACTGACAGAGCCACATGAAGTTTGTTAATAACTACCGCCGCAAGTCCGTTATCGCATTCCTTTTCAACTAGCCTATACGATAATAGGAAATGTTTCGGCGTCAAATAATCCGAGAATGGACCTATATGCCGTAAGAGAAACAAACCATAACAACGATCACGTGTAACGTTCTCGTTAATAGGTTTGTTACATAAGAAGGGCTGTCCCCTTCTCATGTAAGTAGGAAGACATACTAGATAAGTGAAAATGATGTTGGGAAAAGGCTAGAATCGAACCCTGTAAGCAAGTGTTAAAAGATAATGGATAATTGAAATCCTAGGAATGCAGTCGCTTGTTAATTCTTTTAGAAATTACTAAATATTATTTGTCAGAAAAAGAGCGATTGTCTATTCTTTTCGAAATAACTAGATATTAAATATGTCAGTTAAAAGAATGGGCAATGCGAGTTTATAAATTAAAAATAGGTTAAATGATACAATTTAATTGACGAATTTATTTTGTTTATCAGAGGTCTGTAAATACATGTGCAAGGGTAAATTGAAACGTGATGCAGCTACGTTGGTTGACAGCAGGCCTCTGACGTCATAAACAAAGGAGATTCTCAATATATTGAAACGTTAAGGAGAGAAGATCACAATCACAGTCACAGTGATAGGGTCAATTAGAGATGAAAGTCGGACATTGACTAGTGAAGATGATGCCCTTAGAGACGATGTGTTGAAGAGAGACCATGTAGCTATACAAGTTTGAATTCCTGACATCATCAATCGGCCGATTGAAGAATAAAGAAATCATGAATTATTTTGTAACTGCTTGTCTTCGTGCCATCATTACAACTGAAAGGTAAATGTGTTTTGTATATTCATATATAAACGATTTCTTGTATGACTCCCCCCCTCAAGTAATGTTTCCCCTCCTCTGTGTTGACAATAACTGTATTCCACATTCCTTCAATAATGAATTCACATCTCTCCTAGCTCTGTTATAAATGTCTCGCTCAGTATATAAATGCCATTAACAGTCTCCGATATTAATCCCGCAACACAACAGGTTAACACGTATACCCAACACATTATTGCAGAGTACGTCGCAAGGAACATAGAACAAGTAATAGCTCGATTCCTTTCTCGTGTAACAACGACATTTTTCTTATTCTCACGCCACGCGTTACTTCTGGTTACGACTGTTTCTTTTACGTGATCGTCTTCTCTAACGTGCTATCTCTCTCCTTTTCATAGTTATTTTCTTTTCCTTTGCCGTGACGTCATTAGGCCACGGCCGATATTGGCATATATCCGCCATACCCGCTCTGTTACACCTGTAACAATGCGCGTTTTTCACTAAGAGGAGAACATGCATATTAATACGTTGAATGCTTGACTTAAGGTTATAATAGTAGAAATACCAGGCGTTGTCCGGGACTGAAGGAACCACCCTTTCCTTTTGCACTCAGCTTATGGAATCATATTGATATTTTATTCTTAGTTGTTACATTGTATAATATTTAATTTGTAAGCTGGGGCTCACACCTCTCAGCATTAATTAGGTAAGCAGGGTAAATACAATGAGAAAAATCTGTAAATTTATTGGCTTTTATTTTCTCGAGACCCAGTAAACGGTAGTCGGTATATTAAAAAAACAGAGAAGAAACGCGACCCATTTTCTTTTTGTTTTGTTAACATTACTTGTGCTGGTCAAAAAATAGAACATCATGTTTATTGGCGCTAAATTCTTATTGAGGACTATCTGTGAAATGTAATTGGTGCTAAAATATCCATATCATGTTAAACTAACTGAAATAGTTGTTTTATGACAGATTTCTTTTTTTCCATATCAATTGCAATGTCAGTTTTTGAATATTTCGTGTTTCAAAATAATAGAACAAGGCAGGTAAGTAAACAAAATAGTTTTTTTTATTAATATAAATACAAATAAAATTAATCAATATTTAGTAGCAGCACCTTTTGCCTTGATAACAACATCAATTCGCCGGAGCATGGAATACACAAGCTTCTTGCAATCCTGTATAGACACTGAGTCCATGTGTTCTGGATTGCAATCTTCATGGCTGCAAAGGTAGTAGGGTTTTCTTCGCGGAGCTTCCTTTTCATCTGATCCCACAATGCTTCAATAACGTTCAAATCTGGCGAGTTTGCCGACCATTCAAGAACAGGGATCAATCGCTCTTGGAGTCAGGAAGACGTGGTCTTGGAAGAGTGCACCGGTGCCAAGTCATATTGAAAAATGATGTCTGTAGCCTCCCTGTCAAACTGGTTATCCAACACTGGCAGTAAATTAGCTTCCAGAATATCTTGGTACACTTTGGAATTTACAGTACCTTTGATAAATTACCAACACATTTAGAACTCATACAGCTCAAATCCATGCAAGACTGCGGAAACTTCACAGATTTATTTACGCATTCTTGGTTATACCGTTTCGTGGTTCTTCGCCAAACACGTAGGCCTTGGTTGCCGAAGGAGATACAAAACCGAGATACAAAACCGAGATTCTTCTGAAAATATTACACGTCGCAATTCGTCTGCAGTCCATGTTTCATGAGCAGTTCTCCGTCGCAGCCTCTTAAACATCGGCTTCTTGTTAAGGAGCGGTTTGGTGGCAGCTATACGATTTCGGTATCCCAGATGCTGGAGCCTTCGGTAGGTAGTGTTTCTTGAAATGTCGGCACCAGAAGCCTGTTTCCACGCTTCAGTGATGTGACTTGTTGATTGAAATCGACTTTTCTTTGCCACCTAACTCAGTGCCCGGTCTTGTCTTTCGGAGGTGCTTTTCTTTCGTCCGCATTTCTTGTGATTGCTGTTGGAAACACCCTCAGCACCTTTCTGGAGTACTTTGGTCACCACCGAACTTGATTGCGATTTCCATGTGCGTCTTTCCTTCTGCCCGCAAACTTAAGATACGCTGCTTCTCAGGCAAAGATATATTTTTAGAGCGACCCATACTAATACAGTATAATTAAATCGCTTTCAAAATCTTTTTAAACAATGTTTGCAAAATTTTTGGAGTTTAGGATTACTCAACGAGAAAAAGGTTCTATTAAGTTGAAACGTTGACTTTTCTAATGTGACAATAAAGTACCCACTGTCGGCTATATGCACCTCCTCAAATGATTAAAAATAGTTGCAATTGTTATTTAAATATAAGATGTCTCGCCTGTACAATTTACTGAATTTACATATGTTCTATTATGTTGACCATCACGAGTATATACACTGCGTGTCAAATTATTAACGAGATAACATTTTTTACCAGTTTCAGAAACTTACCCGTAGTTTCGTATCAAAACCTTCGGAAACGTTTGGCAATGCTGAGCTGCGCGTACTGTGACATTTCGTACTGTTCCGCGCAACTTGCCATCGTAATTGCTGAATGCACGGTATTTGAGGCAGTTTGTTTCGTCAATAAAATGGGTCGTAAAGGTCGTTTTATTAGTTCTGAAAAGCGTATTTTACAGAACAGTTAGCAAAAGCTAAAACTACTTTCGAAATATCGAAAATGATAGAAAGGTTACCATCAAAATGTGAAGAACTTTGTCAAGGACCCTACAAAGATACGTAAGAGAGCTGATAAAGGTAAATCTAGAGTTGTTTCACGCCGTTCTCTCTTCCAAATTAAACGTGAAGTTGTTAAGAACCCTAGCTAGACAAGTCGAGAAGTCTTTGATCAAACAGGATTAACGAATGTCTCAAAAAGTACTCGATGTCGCCTTCTGAAAAAAGTGGCAAAGTCTGTTAAGCCGTGACAAAGCCTCCGTTAAAGCAACATCACATACAAAACCGATTGAAAGGGACAGAGGACAACATGAAAACAGATTTTTCCAAAGTTCTGTTCACGGATTAAGTGCTTTTCACTCTTGATGGCCTAGATGGCTATAGCAAGGGATAAGTCCTAGATGGACGACATCGTCATCAGCGTTTAAGGCGTCAACAAGGTGATGGTGGGATAATGATTTGGACTGGGATTATTGGAAGTACTTTAGTTGGCCCATGAACAGTCCCAGAAGGCGTAAAAAGTGACGTCAAATGCTTACATAGCTTTTTTGAAGGAGCACTTTGAACCGTGGCTGAAGAAGCAAAGGTTGACGTTCAGAAGAACTATTATTTTTATGCGTGATAATGCTCCCCCGCATGCAGCAAACAAAAACAAGGAGTGTTTGCAACAAGTGGAGTTCTCTGGGCTATGGAAGATGGGGTGGCCTGCGATTTCACCAGATTTGAACCCAATTGAGAACCTTTGAAGTATCATGAAGCGACGTCTCAATGCAAGTGGACTCTAATTTAAGAGCAAAGATGAGTTGTGGGATGCTCTCCAAGAGGTATCGCGAGGAATAAATGTTGATGAAAACACAAATTTGACTAATTCTGTGAACCAACCTCTTTTACAAGTCATTCATTAAAATAAATCGCATATCCCTGACTTATTGTGTTAACGAAGAAATTGCTATTTCCTAGTTCATTTAATGTTTGAAAAGTATTTCAATAAACAAGTTAGAGGTATATTGTGTTTTTTTTTCTCTACCTCGTCAATAACTTGACACACTGAAATCAACAGGTAAGCCTGTCTTCTGCCATAGTTTCGCTAGTACTGCTTTAAATACATTAATTTTCTGACTTGAGTAACTGAATAGTATTGTAAGCACTTTCTCCAAGTTTCATAGATTTTTATTCCGTCGTTCCTTGAATATTTAAAGAAATGTAAACTCGTTAATAATTTGATACGCAGTGTATGTATATATATATATATATATATATATATATATATATATATATATATATATATATATATATATATATATATATATACTAGCGTAGATGCCCGGCGTTGCCAGGGTGTTTGAAAGTGTATGCTGAGCAAAAAAAAAAAAGGTCAATTTTCTTAAATTTGACCCCTATTATGACCCCTTAACATTTATTATTTGGGGCTCAAATCAAGTTATTAAGTTAGATCCATGTCCAAGGAACCTATAGCTACAATTTCAAGTGTTTAGACCCAAAATTGTCAGAGGAGTTCTGTAGAGTCCTCAAAGGTCAAATCATTGAACTTTGACCCCCTAATAGCTAAATTTCTGGCCGAAAACCGATCACATGGATTTTCCCAAATCTCAGTAACCCGTATATCAAATTTCGAGTCTGTAGACTAAAAGTTAACAGAGTTATTGCGAAGGAAAATGTACACAGACACACAGACAGATATAGACACACAGACATACAGACACGTTCACTTTTATAGACATAGAGATAGATAACTCAAACACGGTAGTGTTTGAATATATAGTTAAGTGGCATTTAAAACTGTTTTAAAGTTTCACCGCTCACTCATTTTTCGACCAAATTTCAAACAATTATTACAGTTTATTGATTCACCTTCTCAGCTATATTTTCTAAAAATTCAATTTTCGTTCAGTAAAACAAAAGTTATTAGGTGTATCAATTTCTATTTATCCATTGTTTTTGGGTATTATCTTTTGTTAAAACTCTAGTAGCCGTCGAAGTAATTTCCCCGGCCGCAATACGATTCTAATAAGTTCTGAAAGGCTCCATGAAAGTCCTCTTGTGTGAGTATGTCAATGACCCTCGTCACAGCCTTTTTCATTTCAGTTGTTTTATAACGACAACCTCCAAGGTTAGAGAATAACCAAAAGTCATAGGAAGCAATATATGAACTATAGAGAGGGCGAGGAACTGCCTTGATGCCAATGACAACGCCTTTCCTTCTAGTATTCCCTTAGCACCATTGGGGAAAAATTCGCGCAATCTTCCGCATCTTCAGTTCCCCACGAATAATTGTATGTATAGTTCTCAGAACACATCAAACTTTGCATTGATTATCTCTATAGACACACGACGGTTCTTATTCATGAAATTCTTTATTTAGCTAATCAACTCTGATATTCTGACTTCCCTACTTCTTCCATACCTCTCATCATCCCTAACAGACTCCCTGCCTTCCTTGAATCCCTTATGCCACTCAAAAACTGATGCTTGATTCATGCAAGATGGTTCAAAAGCAGTCTGAAGCATTCCGTACTTGTTTGTAGTATTTTTCCAAGTTTAAAACAGAATTTTATTGCATACCGTTCTTCTAAAGTGTCCCTACGTCCAGATTGCATTTTTGAAATTCACCAGCTGTGACAATTAGGCTTTAGTAGCACTATTCCAATTCCTGCTGTAGCTGTTCTAACCTGACATCATAAAAATTGGTCCGTCATCTCGTACTGAATTTTCAAGAGTGTACGAGAATTTTAAATGCATGTACAAAAAAGTCTGGAAACTTATTGAAAGCACTTCATATGATATTACACGTTGTCATAATTGCATAATTAATGGAATAATTGTATTGTTAACAAAAGTAAATGAGGGCTGAATATTTTATTGACGTTCGATAATAAGACTGTTGTTAGGTTTTTGATGTATGTAAGCGCGTTTTTATAACACTTACATAGAGTAGAGTTTATCAAAGGGCAAGAAAAATCGAAACTTGCACATCAAAAGCAAATATTTTCGTATCAGATTTATATACAGAATTAGAATAATAAAAATAAAACAAGAATGAATATTATTAACATGCATATTTACTCACAGCAACAGAAATGCTATTTCAAACTTAAGCATGACAGATCAACACAATGATGTTTCAAACTTAATCGGTACATACGAATCAAATGCTACTTCAAACAGACCAGGAGAATGCAATTTCAAACTTAAGCCCGACAGGTCTACAAAATGATATTTCAAACTTAAGCGTGCCATACCAACGCGATTCTACTTGAAACTTAAACGGAAGAGACGAAAGAAATGCTATTTCAACTCAAGCCTGACAAATCCAAAAATGTAATTTCAAAATTAATTATGATAGACCAACATGATTCTATTTTAAATCAAACCTGATAGACCGACACGAAGATTTTTTAAAACTGAAGGTGACAAAACAGCAAAATGTTATTTCAAACTTAAACGTGACAAACTAACACAATGTTATTTGAAACTCAACCGTGACAGATCAGCAAACTTCTATTTCAAACATAAACCTGACACACCAACAAAATGTAATTTCAAACTGAAACACGACAGATCAGCAAAAACCTATTTCAAACATAAGCACGGCGGACCAACATAACTTAATTTCAAACATACAGTAGAGCCAAAAAGAAAGTTCGCACTTGTCATTTCTTTTCAAAAACTGCAAATTTAATCTAAATTGAATATAACTGTTTAAACAACCTATACCTCATTTAATTCGCCATTTATTCTTCTATAATTTTACCTGTTCATATTTGACTTTTAATTGAAGTATTCTAGTGTTCATGTTAATTTTAAAATTTAACTTCACAGACGTGAATGTTCAATTTCTCAAAGATGCTCTTAAATATAGAAAACCGTAACTGTAGCGACGAGAGACGTCAATATGAACACGGTGCTAGTGGTAAATAATATTCCACGCAGCATACAGAAATTTAGGGGTTTCTTTAAAGATTGCCAAACAAAAAGCCATTCTTAATGTTGTTACGTTCAAGATGTAACAATTAAAAATATGGACGATATGAAATATGATTTTAGGAAAATGATATTTTCCTTTATTTACCACAATAACAAAACAAACGAAAAAGTTTGTTAACAAAAGATACAGTTGTTTAGAATTACTACTATCAATACTAGAAGAAATGGCGGCTTGATGAAACTCGGGTCAAAAACAGGACGAGAGAATGGCGGTTACGAGGGAGCAGGAATGGTAGTCAAAATTAAGATTAGCCAGCAGACCCGACTTCGAGTGACTATTCACTATATTAATAAAGAAATTCAATGACAATAAGATTCCCTTTTTGTTTTTCTTTTAAATGTTTGGTCAATAAGTGTTGTGGAGACGCCCACTAATTAACATAGGCGGGTGAGTGAGATATATAAAGGTATCAATCATCAATACCGGGGGAGTTCGGCAACCGACCGCCAAATAGGCAAGACGCCTATATTGCCTACAGTAAGACATGCAACACGCCACCTGCCGGAATATCTCCAACTGAAGTATATCTGAAGACATGTAAATATGTATATAACTTTTCTTCCTAATATATTATTGTATACGTTTACTTTCCGTGTTCTTGTTAATTATTTGTGCAGACACAACAGTGGCGACGGGAATTCGAAAAAAGACTTACGCGGAATAAAATCCACTATTAAAACGCAACAACGGCGTCGAGAATTCGAAAAAAGACTTACGCAGGATAAAATCCACCAGTAAACACAACAGTGGTGTACGAAAAATACGTACTCGAAGAAAAAAAAAATCTACTGTTGAACACAACAGTAACATCGAAGATTTTAAAAAAGATTTACTCGAGAATTCACTGTAGACACAGCGACAGTATTCGAAAAATAGTTTACGCGGAAAGTTATCACGGTCGAAAAAAACAAAAAAAAAACAAAAGAAAAACAAACGAAAGTAACTAAAAAATTGTCAAACGAGTTATTCAAACACTTGATACTTGAAAGCAAAAACCAATAACCATGTCAAAGTGACTACGAAAGTCAAAGAAAAAAAGGTGTTTTCGCTAGCAAAATACCAATAACCATTTCAAAGTGACTACGAAAGCCAAAGAAAAAAAAAGGTTTTCGCTAGTACATCGTAAACTAAATTATGCAAATTGTCTTGAAGGAGAAAAGTGACCATTTCAAAGTAACTACGAAAGTCAAAGAAAAAAAGGTGTTTTCACTAGTACACCCTGAACAAATTTATGCAAATTGTCTTGAAGGAGAAAAGTGATATTTTTTTTTTCAGCTGTACTAAGAAAGGATTTCTTTTTCTTGTACATAATCAAAGCTTAACGGACTAAGAGGAAAAAGTAAAATACATTTTCGTTATCCCTCAATAGAAAAAGCGAAAAAGAAAGGGTCAACGCAAAAAATAATATATCGATAGAATTCGGTTGACACACGAAAAAAAAAAAAGAAAAAAAAGCGAACCTAAAAACGGTTATTCGTAGTTATTGTAAAAAGTGAATTAGTAAAATAGATTGATTTTTCTAATCTTTGGAAAAAAAAAACAAGATGGAGGAATTTGCTAAAATAATGACACAGTTCATGCAGAATCAGCAGATCTTACAAAAAGAAAAGCAAACGCTATACGCAGAAAGAGACGAAAGACAAAATGGACGACTCATAAAATGCCTAGAAAAGCAGGAAGAAAGGTTCGCGGAGATGCAACTTGAACAGAAAGAACTATTAGAAAGATTAACAGCTAATTCCATACAAGAAAATAATACAACCTTTTCCAACACAACAATTGTTAACAGCATAGATGTGTTCACATACCTACCGGAAGAGGATAAAACTTTTGATGCCTACTTCAAAATGTATGAAGATATTTTCGAAACAGACTGCGATCACTGGCCAAATGGAAAGAAAGTAAGTTTATTACTTCGAAAGCTTGGTACCAGTGAACATTGCAAATTTGTTGATTTCATATTGCCAAGGAGACCTAATCAGTAAGATTTCGCCGAGACCGTAAAGCTTCTTAGGGAGTTATTCGGACCGAACATGTCTCTTTTCCGCAAGAGATGGTCATGTATGAATCTTAAGAAACTGATGAGCAGGACTACCTGACATATGCGTCAGTAGTAAACAAAAACTGCGTAAACTTCAAACTATCGGAACTCACGGTGGACGATTTCAAATGCTTAATCTTTGCACAGGGTCTAGTATCCACAAAAAATTCAGAGATTCGAAGACGCAGTCTCTCAAAATTAGAGAATGAACAAGGCCTGACATTGCAGAAATTAGCAGAAGATTGCCAAAGGGCAGTATCACTAAAAAAAGATTTCAGGGATATAGAAGAAGCAGGAGTGGCGTACATTAGGAAGATTAAAAACCTTTCAGAAACTCAGGACAAAGAAATTTTCAGACTAGTCAAAATTAAAAAAAATGCCCAAATTATAAATATTCAAATTATAATAACTACAGAAAACGAATTTACGATAATAGTCAATATAATAACTACAGAAAACGAAATTACGATAATTATCAGAGGAATTATAAAAATACATTATCAGGTAATAATTGCAGATGTGATGAAAAACATTTGGAAAAGGATTGTCCTTACAAAAATATCAGGTGCTACAATTGCGATAAAGTTGGACATAAGAGTGTTTGCTGCAGAACAAAAAATACACCAAATGAGAGCAAACGACAAAGGAGAAAATAATTTATGAAATATTTTCGACAAACAAGTGAAATTTCAGCTTGACTCTGGATCGGATTTGTCGTTTATAAACGCCAACACTTGGAAGAAGCTGGGTAAACCGACTCTTCAAAAGTCAGGTAAAGGTGCACGAACAGTGACAGGAGACGAAATAAAATTCGAAGGAGAGGTCATCCTGCCCATTGATTTAAATTGCACAACGAAGAAATTGAAAATCTTCCTAATTAAAGAAAGCGAGAACTTACTGGGAATTGACTGGATTGAAAAATTCAATCTTTGGGATAAACCAATGAACGCCTTTTGTGGAAAAATAACCAGTTGCACCACAACATCAGAAAATATTAAAAACGATCTAAAATGAAATTCCCAGAAATATGTACTACTGGACTGGGAAGATGCAATAAATTTAAGGCTTCGTTCGAGCTAAAAAAGGATGCAACACCGGTCTTTAAGAAAAAACGGAAATACCGTTCGCCGGTTTAGACAAAATAAATAGCGAGCTAGATAGACTCGAAAAAACAAGCATCTTATCGAAAATCGATACTAGCGACTGGGCAGCCCCTACGGTATATGTAAAAAAAAAAGTCGGAACAAATTCGAGTCTGTGCAGACTTTTCTACGGGCCTAAACAATAAATTAAAAGACCACTACTACCCTTAACCAAGCCCTGAGGAGATATTTTCCAGACTAAATGGTGACAAAATGTTTTCAAAAATAGATTTGTCTGACGCCTATTTACAAATTCCGATGGAAGAATAATGCTCAAAGATATTATGCATTAACACGCACAAAGGGTTGTTCAAATACAACCGTCTACCCTTCGAGATCAAAGTCGCGCCGGGGATTTTTCAACAAGCAATGGATACAATGCTGAACGGAATAGATTGTGCTTGTGCATACCTGGATGACATAATCATCAGGAGCGCGTCCATAAGTGAACACCAAGAGAATCTAAAAGAAGTATTAACAAGAATAAACGAATACGGATGCAAGGTGAAAGAAAACAAATGCGAATTTTATTTACACGAAATCAAATATTTAGGGCAAATAATAAATAAGGATGGTCGACGCCCAGACCCGGAAAGATCGACAGCAATTAAAAACATGCCGGCACCACATAACGTTACGACTCTACAGAGCTTCTTATGTCTCGCAAACTACTACCAAGTATTTATCAAAGGAATGCACGACCTAAAAGCTTCGCTTAATGAGTTATTAAAGAAAGAAACACTATGGATATGGACAAAAGAATGTCAAGACGCATTTGAGAAAATTAAAAAAACGCTGATGTCCGATCTATTTTTAACCTATTACGACCCAAAATTAGAAATAAGTGTTGCGAGCGACGCGAGCTCGTATGGTATAGGAGCATGTATACAGCATATCCTGCCAGATGGATCGAATAAACCTATAGCTCATGCCTCAAGGACACTACTTCCGGCAGAAAAGGCTTACTCTCAAATAGAAAAAGAGGGGTTAAGCATTATTTTCGCGGTGACGAAATTTTCCCGTTACCTGTTCGGGAGACACTTTATACTGGAAATAGATCACAAGCCCCTAGTGACAATCTTCGGCTCAAAAAAGGGCTTGCCAGTATATACGGCAAATCACCTACTCCGTTGGGATACGATCTTGCTAAATTATGACTTTCAAATAAAACCTCTGGATTCGAAAAAAATAGATCATGCGGATGGTCTGTTAAGGCTTATACCGAAAATGGAGGAAACCCTTGAAGAGTCAGTAATTGTAGCTATACGTTCCAATTATGAGGAAAAACATGGTGGCGAATATAATAAAAGAATTACCAGTCACGTTAACCGATATAAAAAGAAAGGCTGAAAATGACGATGTCATCACAGACATAAAGAAAAAATAAGGGAAAATGATGAAAAAACGCAAAGCATATTTTCCGTATCCAATGATGTTTTGTTATATAGTGAAAGAGTTGGTATCCCGAAAACCTTGCAGAAAAAGATCTTACGTGATTTTCATACAGGACACCCGGGTATAAATAGGATGAAGACACTTATGCGGAGTTACATTTACTGGCGTAACATGGATATGGATATTGCACTAACAGGAAACAAGTGTAAAGGTTGTGCGTTAGCCGCAAAGGCATCACCGATAGTCCATAAATCTTAGAAAAAAACTGACCAACCATGGTCAAGCATTCATATAGACTTTGCTGGACCGATCGAAGGACAATACTACCTAATCATAGTAGATAGTTTTTCCAGATGGCCTGAAGTAAAGCGTTTCAAGAACCCGACGACAAATAACACAATACGTTTTCTGCATGAAGCATTTGCACGTTTTGGTGTGCCAGACATTATAGTCACAGATAACGGAACACAATTTACATCAAGTGATTTCAAGGACTTTTGTAACACTTTTCAGGTAAAACATATAACTACACCACCGTTCCATCCTAGATCAAATGGATTAGCGGAAAGGTTCGTAGACACGATAAAACGTACACTTAGAAAATCAATAAGGACCCCGACGGATAAAGCATTACAGCAATTCCTGCACATATACAGGATAACTAAGAACCCAAAATACACCGTCAAAATTATTGCCAGCAGAATTAATGCTTGCTAGAAAAATAAAATACCAAAGCAAGCAATCGTCCATCAAAGTACGCACATATCGCGTAAAAAGTTTAAACCTGGTGATCGTGTATATTTTAAATGTATGAAAAATAATATTTCATAATGGAAGTTTGGTACGGTAGATAAACGGATCGGCGACTTGGTCTACACGATAAAAGGTCCAAAAGGGATACACAAAAGACATCAAAATCAATTCAGAAAACGTCATATAAAAGACAACGAACATGAAAAACCTGATGAAAAGGAAGATCCAATTGATATACTATACGAAGCGTTTGATATTGAACCACCACAAATCATGCCCAAACCGAGAAGATCGGGAAGGAAAAGAAAGTTTACAGAACCAATTATAATGAATCCGAAGAGGAAAAGATATTGAAATCGACACGACTTCAAATCTTGGGAGGGGGTCTTGTGGAGACGCCCACTAATTAACATAGGCGGGTGAGTGAGATATATAAGGGTATCAATCACCAATACCGGGGGAGTTCGGCAACCGACCGCCAAATAGGCAAGACGCCTATATTGCCTACAGTAAGACATGCAACACGCCACCTGCCGGAATATCTCCAACTGAAGTATATCTGAAGACATGTAAATATGTATATAACTTTTCTTCCTAATATATTATTGTATACGTTTACTTTCCGTGTTCTTGTTAATTATTTGTGCAGACACAACAATAAGAAAATGTCAAAAATCTATTTACCACTGGTTCAGAAGACAATTTCTACAAACTTTGCGTTGGTTGGGCGGATGTTTTTTTTTTGTTTTTTTTTGGGGGGGGGGTTCTTTCCGCTCGACTTTTTTTTGTTGTTTTGGATTCTTTCGGCTAGACTTATCCACGAATAGGGACCGGAGTTACGTTATCGGTTTCGAGTTGATACTTGATCTGCTTCCCTTTCCACAACCTATTTATATGTCACCCTAACCCATTCTAGGTTATTGCAGAACCTTCTGCGGCCTTCTAGATCATTCTAAAACTTCTAGATCCTTCTAACATTTCTATTACTATACTCTAAACTATTTCGTGGATTAAAAAACTTTTGGGATTTGATTATTAGGATTGCCTAGAATACTTTAGAACACATTTTAAACTGTTTTATTGATTTATTATTATTATTCTATAGAAATGCTCTCTCGTAACAATGTAAGCACATATTTTATGTCCTTGACGTTATTTTATTGAGGAAATAATCTACAGAATGTAGAATATACCAGTTTTGCGCAGGAATAGTAGGTCGGCTTTGGTCTTTCATAATTGGATGTCATTCTCTAGAAAGTGGGAAGGTAGATGGGGATGTGGGGGAATTTGGAGTTCTGGGTTTACTTTTATGCTGTATATTTTATGCTGTATATTTTATGCTGTATATTTTATGCTGTATATTGAGATTTGTCATGTTTATGTTAGAAAATGTGTTGGAGTAATCATCGGAGTTGTTAAGAGTACGGCAGAGAGAGAAAGCGATAGATAGATAGATAGATAGGTAGGTGGATAGATAGATAGAGAGAGAGAGATAGAGAGAGAGAGAGAGAGAGGGGGAGGGAGATAGAGAGTTTGAGTAAAAACGAGAGATTTTCTTTGAAGACCATGCAAGAAAATAAATTATATAAAATTATAGCAGTTCCCACTCATAGGTCATCTAAGTCCAGATGCCATAACGTCAGTCCAGTTTAAACATATACTTCCAGCACCAGAAGAATAGAATGAGAATCGCCCAAATCACCACACAAAACCGCTAACTGAATAGATATCATTTTCCCCTCTTTGTCAGAATTGAACGTGATTGAACGTGTTACTAATAACAGATCATTTGCAAAGAATAATTAATTCAAAAGATAAAATAATCACCGCATTGATTTCTCCACGGTAACAAACAGTTAAAAAAATTTTATTTGTTTTTAATAACTACTTCCAAAACTTCCGACATAAATTTTTTCTTTACACAATTAACAAACAAAACAATACAAAATACGTTCTCGCTCATTTTAGTTTTATAGACAAACCATCATAATACTTGTATTTCCGCTTCAAATTTCAATTCACGACGGAAAGTGATTTATAATTATCAGTAGTTTTTAGTCTGATGAAGTGTTCTCTTTGAATTGAAACATGGATGCACAAAGTAACCAATAATGTTTGTATAATATATATATATATATATATATATATATATATATATATATATATATATATATATATATAGTAAGTTATAAAATATATATGGCGATTAAGCTACACTGAATATTCCGCGTGTCATCCACTCTAGGACTCTTCAGGCTTATGCACATAAGCCTGAGGAGTCCTAGAGTGGATGAAACACGGAATATTCAGTGTAGCTTAATCGCCATATATATTTTATAACTTACTAACTAGCTCTACCTACGTATTGAGCACTTTTGAAGTAAATACTTAAAGTTTACGCATAAATTTATACTTTCGTATATTAATTTTATGTGAGCAAATGAAGTAGTTAAAGTAGTTATATATATATATATATCATTATATACATGCATCATTATATGTATATATATATGCATATATATACATATATATGTATACATATATATACATATATATGTATACATATATATACATATATACATATATATACATATACATACATATATATCCATATATATACATATATATATGTCTTAATGATTATAAAACTTTGTGGACCATCTGGGTGACCTTGCTGGGTTGCTTGAAATTTGTAAAGTTTACTTTCCGTAAGACAATTCTAGCTGATGACACCGAAGCCATATTTTTTTATTTAAGAAATCACAACTATATGTTGGGTACAATACAATATGAAGTAATCCATAGAAAATTGACTCTATACTAATAAATCTGCATGAATTAAAATATCGTATTTAAGCGTATTTTATAACAGGGCAACGCCGGGCGCTCTTTGCTAGTATCTTCCATAACTCCCTTGCGGTAACATGCAACCCTTTATCGAACGTATGTTAAACAAGGGTTTCCAGAAATTATTGTTCAGCAGTTTCATCTATGATCGAAGCTGCGGTCTTATTTGATGGGATTAGAATATCAAAATAGAAGTCATAAATCCCGGCTCCCACTCCCCTAGAATTTTCGGCGTCTTTCCAACGGAATCACGAAACGATCGCTTCGAAATCATTCGAAATGTTTAGCTGTTGGATCATAAAGGCAGACGGCTGCCGACATTCATAGCCAATGAAAACCGATGACGATAATTCCTTTCCTTTCAAAAGATTCCCTGCCCTTTACAAACGCTTATCCTCATTGATTTATGTCGTGTGTTCGCCTCTTGCACATCCGCCTCTCATTCCACTATGCCGCTTAAATATGAGAAGTCCTCGTTTGGACTTCTTTTCCTCTCCTCACTTTCTTTCTCCCTCTCCATCTGTTTCGATCGATATTTTGGCCATATATATTCATCTCGAATGGACTTTAAAGCCACAAACAGCTCATGGGACAGCGGTCAGAAAATGACATTATCGATTCGGTAGAAAGGGGGATTTAGAAGAAAAAAAATCGGGTGAGTATATTAATCGATACACGTCATGATACTTTCTATTTTGCCACACACGCTAACATAAAAAAGTGAATATGCATATACACGGAGGGCGACGGAATACGATAGCGAATGATAGAGAAAAAGAGAGACAGGCGAAGAGAGAAAGAGAAAGAGAAAGAGAAAGAGAGAGCGAGGGAGAGAGGGAGAGGGGTGGAAAATATCCGGACGCAATATTCTGCACAATACCAGAGAGATTCACTTTGAAGTTTAATCTGCATTTTTAATGGTTGCGTACATTTTTAATATTACAACTATGAATTATGACTTCTTGCTCGACTCAGGTTGATGCTGGGTTACTGCACACGTGCATACATACACGCGCACGTGCGCCCATGATACACACACGCGCGCGCACGCATGCACACACACACACACACATATATATATATATATATATGTATATACATATATATATATATACTAGCGGGGGTACCCGGCGTTGCCCGAGTGTTTGTTTCCGGGACGGGGGGGGGAGTTTTAAAAAATGTTATGGTAGGTAAGTAGGAAGGATCAAACCCGGAGTCATGAGTAAAAGTAGGAAAATAAAGTGTGAAAAAAAAAAAAAAACATCTGCAACGTTAATAGTTCGGCCACCAGGAAAAGTCCATTCCAGTTGTTTAGGAAAAAAAAACAAAAAAACAAAACGACTACGGTAGGTCGGCGCGAACGTGAAAATATAATGTGAATTGTCCAGCACGCTAACCACTACGCCACAGAGCACTGCAGCTTAGATTAGTGATTTTAAATAACTTCACATGAAAGAACTACGAAGCCAAACCGGTGTTCTCTTCTCAACTGTTCCTTGTGAACGATTCCCGAACGGTGTTAAGTGGTGGCAGGGGGAGGAGGAATTTATTAGAGAGAAAATATTTTACCACTTCCATTGATCTTAACCGATTTTGGCCGTGACTTCTCAGCAGAAAAAGTATAGAAATCTAAGATTATCGAGGAATTTGAGAAATAATAAGCCTATAACACACCTCAGATATTGTTCTGCCGTTTGTGCATATTATATTTGCATGAAATATCTTGATTTTTAATCCTATTAATGTCAAAATCAGACGGGAAAAATGAGTTCATTTTATTTATATAGAAGATAGAAGAAGAAGATAGAAGAAAGAAGAAGATAGAAGAGAAGAGAAGAATAGAAGAGAAGAGAAAAATGAGTTCATTTTATTTATATAGAGAAGATATATATATATATATATATATATATATATATATATATATATATATATATATTAGTGATGAAACAATTCCAATATTTTTCCCGATTCCGATACAATTACCGATTTCGTGCTAAATTCCAGATTCACATACAATTATCGATTCCGATTCCGATTCTTTACAAATCTCTAATTATTTAACTATAAGATTGTTATTTCCCCAGATTTTCGTAAAAAACACATGTTAAATATGCAGATATTTTCCTAAACGTCAAAATACACTTGTGCAGGATGATCTATCGATTTTAGCTTTACTTGTATTTTAACATCAATGAATATTGACTAATTCATCTTTATTACCAGCAACGGAAGATTTTACTTTAAACAAAATCAAATAAAAAGGACAATTAAAAGAATCGATTTGGCATCGGAAAATAGGCACCAATATTTCTGATTCAAATACTGATTCCGATGCTCCCAAACGTACCGATTTTTACGATTCCCAATTCCGGCCCGATTAAACGTCCCAACACTAATATATATATATATATATATATATATATTATCATTATTATTATTATTTACTATAAAAATCATTAAATACCTAGAGACACTAGTTGTTCCATCGTTTCGGGAATCATCAGTGCAGGGTGTCACAATTAACGCCAGTCGGGAGACTCGAACCTCGACAACAGAAGTCATGTCTTGCTTCATTAGCAAGTACCCGAACCACCAGGCTACCGCGAACCGCGCGAGATACAAGTTGAAATTTAAACATTTATTCTTATTAAATGCTTTTAACGTCAGTTAGAGAGTGATCCAATCATTAAATGACGATCTGCGCGTATTAGGTAAGTTGACTGACTTTATTACAACTTAAAGTGCTCAACGATAAGAAACGAATTTCCTTAATGAGCTGACATTATTATTTACTATATTAATTATTAAATACCTGCAGTTACTAGTTACTTTCGGGAATCATCAGTGCAGGGTATCAAGATTAACGCCAGTCGAGAGACTCGAACCCCGACAACAGAAGTCGTGTCTGGCTTCATTATATATATATATATATATATATATATATATATATATATATATATATATATATATATATATATATATAAAGTCTACTGTTTGAAAGCACTGTTGATATGGAATGCGGAATTCAAATTGTAGAGCAGATTTTTTTTAGTCGCGTGCAAGCGATTCTATAAGTCACTCGGTCGGTCGGTCGGTCGGTTTGTCCGTAACACTTTTGTATTTTGCCTTTTTGGTTAAGATCGAAGGTCTGTTGTTACTAGAGGCTGTTCTTAGCTTTTTAAGCTTTTCTTGGCCTTTTGGCCAAGATCAAAATGTAGTATCTGTTTCGGCAGATACTACATGGCAAAAACCATATGTGGGAGCAATCCCATATATAAGACCTTGGTCAATGTAGGGGCAACCCTTCATACCAATTGTCATTATCCAGCTTCCCTAATCCCCGGGGAGTTGGCCCCCATTTCCCCTTCACTCCTCACATTAAAAATCGGCTTGTGCCTAATTTGCTCGGTGGGGGAGCAAATAAATACCCTTTTCTTGGCCTTTTGGCCAAGATCAAAGTGTAGTATCTGTTCTTACTACATGCTGTACTTATTGTGATATAAAGTGGGGGATCACTTTTCAGTATCAATTTAATGTAAAATGATCACTCACTTTACAACCAGTCAGTCTCAAAGCCATTCAAATCATTCTCCAGATCATTCAAGTTGTTTTTGAAGGATTCCAGTTATTTTTTAAGCATTCAAGTCATTCTTAAGGTCATTCAATTCATCCTTAAGTTCATTAAAGTCATTCTAAGTCGTTTACTTTTTATTTATTTAAGTCATTTCAGACCATTTTTCGGTCATTTTTGTTTATCTTTAAGAATTTCATGTCAATCCTATATTCACGCATTCATTAATTACACGAGAGCACGCGACTAATGGCTATCGGCCTTGTTTATTTATAAACATACTTATTTATTAGAATTAGATAGCACAAGTTTTGTTATTTACAATGATAGTGGTGGTGATGCCTAGATGTATATATATATATATATATATATATATATATATATATATATATATATATATATAGTGGGTGACTAAAAAAAAAACAGAGGACATTCAATTGTTTTTCTGAGCATTTTAAAGTCAACGGAGAAAAACAGACCAAAGACCCTAGTGTTTTGATGTGATGTTTTGAATATAATAAACTAGTTATGACCAAAGTTTCATTTCATTCGGACAAAACACTAAGAAACGGGGCCTAATTAGAGTTGGGGCCCGTTTTCGTGGGGTCACCCTATATATATATATATATATATATATATAATCTTCGAAACGAGAAAGACCGGCAGAGCGTATCGGTTGCACGAACTACGTAGGTTATCTAAAATTGTGTTTGTTTTTCTGAAGTTTAAGGTAAACGTCTGATGAGTACGTGACTAAATATGCAGCAACAACATCATTTTGCAGATTTGTTAGTCGCAATGCGAAACAATTTTGTAATGGCGACCTTTTGAAAAGTAATAAATGACCAACTGGGAAAACTTAATATTTGAAATTTGGAAAATTATTATATTGCATTATATATGCTCTGGAACCCAATAAAAAGACATTCATTGAGGTTGGATTTTTTCCAAATTTTTCAAATTCATATAAAAAATTTTTTTTCATTATAAAAAACTTTATTTATTAGAAAAGATTTCAATCCATTACGATTGGTATGCACAAACTGGGTACGTTTCAAGTAAATAATTAACGTATATATATATATATATATATATATATATATATATATATATATATAATCTTCAGAATCTATATATATTTCAAACAATATATATATGTATATGCATATATATGTATATCATCTTTAGAATCTATATATATACATGCATATATATATATATAAACGAATGTATAGGTGTATATATATGCATATATGTATATATATATATATGCATATATATACACCTATAAATTCGTTTTTTTGTGTGTGTGTATTGATATTCATATTAACAACCTTTTTTCTATTTATTTAAAAATAAAATACAATGTTCTTATATATGGGTTGTCGAAATGCATTCACTAGCAAAAGATCTAGCTAATTTGCATATTCTTTTAAACATTCATTTTAATTAATTCCCTATTAGTTTTTTCGGTTTTCTTATGGGATGATCATCTAGAGTTGACTATTACGTGTAATTATATTCATGCAGATATTAAACATGATTTATACTTGCATAATATTTGCGTAAATTCTTTACAGTATATATATATATATATATATATATATATATATATATATTTATATATATATATATATATATATATATATATATATGGCTTGATCGTAATAAAGATATCTGTATTAATGTGCGTATCATGCGACTGAGTCTCTGTTAGGATGAAAAATAACGTTCACTTTAATCTGCATTTTCGCAGACATGGCTATCATTTTATTTTACGACACATTATCATTAAAACGTACTGTTTCTTCTGAGATCCATAAGCGTTGCAATAGACAAAATGATCAGCTGTATTTTTAGGAAGAAGTCATCGCCATACACAAGCAAATGCGCACATACATACACATATTGCAAACAACAACAACAACAACAACAACAACAACAACAGCAGCAGCAGCAGCAAAAACGAGAATGAAAAAAAAATGGCGTTTTCTTTTGTTCAAAAGTCTTCTCGTACTCAAATGTGCTCTTCAATGTGGACATTAGATTTGTTGCCAAATGGGAAGCAGCACATTTTTAGTAGATGATAAATTGCTTGGGAAATTGTTGAAAAATACGAACTAACACATATGAAAGGCAGCGCATACAGCGATTCTGTTATTCTCTGAAAACGTTTACGTATAAAACGTAGACGCGTACAGTTACAGATGGCACAAATAATCTGCAATATTCTTCCATCTTTCCGAATCCTGTGCCCTGTCTTACATCAATAAACCAGCAGTGGCAACGATAATTCGACAAACGCACCTGAACAAGGTCAGATGTTACAGCGACAGAAACGTTGTAAGAATAAAAACCAAGATGGTATAATTTAAATAATGCAAAATATGAATGAATTAAATAACAATGGGACACAGGCTCAATCTGGTACTGTTTTGAAAGGAAACCAATCACTGTGCCACTTGTTTTTACAGTATTCATATGTATGGAATAATTTATGTCAAATATCAACTTCCAACGTTTAATATCTCGAAAGTGGATAGTGGACTAAGACAACTTTTATCCGAACGATCTGCAACACTATAGGTTTCCGTTTGGTATATATATATATATATATATATATATATATATATATATATATATATATATATATATATATATATATATATTAGCGATGGGACGATTCAATATTTTTCCCGATTCCTTCCTAAATTCCCGATTAGCATACAATTATTGATTCCGATTCTTTATAAATCTCTAATTATTTAAGATTGTTATTTCCCCCGATTTTCGTAAAAAAAACACATGTTAAATAGGCAGATATTTTTCTAAACGTCAAAATACTCTTGTGGAGGATGATCTATCGATTTTAAGTTTACTGGTAACTTAAAACCATTAAATATTTATTATTTTATAATTATTACCACCAATGGGCGATTTTACTTTAAACAACAACAACAACAACAACAACAACAAAAAAGAGACAATTAAAAGAATCGTTTTGGCATCGGAAAATATGCATCCATTTTCCCGATTCCGATTTCGATAAACCCAAATCTTCCGATTTTTCCGATTCCCGATTCTGATTCCAAATAATCGTCCCAATATATATATATATATATATATATATATATATATATATATATATATATATATATATATATATATATATATACCCCTATTTCTCCACACATTGTTGTGTCGATATCGACTTGCATCACAAAAATTAGCGAGAAGAACCGAGGAGAATAGAAAGGCCGCGGAGAGAAAGCACTTACCAGGCATCCACTGGATGAGTGCGAAGAGAACTGAGACCTTGCGAATGCTTATTGCCACCAAAATTTCAGTGGTGACCAATGATTATTGCCATAAATATTGGCAAGTAGCTCTAGAGTTGATGTAAATTCATTTGCAAAGGTTATCGAAACAGGCGGAAAGAATGCTCGATATTAGGGCAGACTTCTTGTCACCCAGACTCTAGGGGACATAACTGGTAGTTACCACTGAGCAATCTCTGATGTTGACATGTATAAGAACTCCAAGTGGATAATAATAATAATAATAATAATAATAATAATAATAATAATAATAATAACATTAATAATATGCATTAACAATCTACTAGTAGGACCTGTGGAAATTCCACAGATTACTCATTCATATGTAATATATTGATGTTGGTATTCTGTAGATGTTCAATGTAAATGGAGACGCTCTAATATTATTGTAGATTTTCTGTTAAAACTGCAGAAGTATTTATCTAAGCTAGTATAAACGCTCGACAAAGCCCGATCGTAAAGTACGCTTAAATATGATATTTTAATTCCTACAGATTTCGTATATATTATTAAATACTTAATGTTCTATCAATTTTTATATATTATAAAGTTGCAATTTCAATATATATATGTGTGTATATATATATATATATATATATATATATATATATATATATATATCCATATGACTGGGGTACATTAGCTTGAATCGAAACCGACTTACGAAAAAATATATGTATATATGTAGAAGAGATTCAGAAGGCTATCAAAATGCGGGGAATGAGATATAGTCGGTGTTGATGAGGAAAGACGAAAACAAGTGACAATTTAATAATCAATAATTATATACATATATGCCTATATGCACATATATTTATTCAGTTGTATGAAGTACAAATGCCTTACTTGCGTGATCTATGACAATACCCATTATATATTTCAGGAAACAATTCCCCTTTTCAAATGGTGGATGTAACGGATCTATTCAAAGCATCTATTAGAAAATACCGCTCATAACAATAATAGCAAGATCATGAGGAACAATACTAAAAAAATGATAAATTGGAGCCAAAGGAAGATCGACACCATACAAAACCAGCGAAAAAAGCTGAAATATTAAGGAAAAACTCTCGAGTATGGAAAACAACACCACATTTTTTTTATCTATTTAATGCCAAATGATAATGGACATTGTCTACTATTCCTGTGACATATATTGCTATTTTACTCATTGTGTAACAGATCGCGGACGAACGTATGACAGCAGTAACTTTATGAAAATGTGCGAGGTTACGTCCTAGCGAGGAAGAAGAAAAGAAAATAATTATAGAAAGAGAAAAACGTGGACCCTTGCGATTAGAAACGGACAGAGAGCGACAGGAAAAGACATACCCTAACCCTTGCCCTACCCCGGACGAAGATAGCGTACTACGTATTCAACACGGGAAAGTTTTGTTAAGCACATTGGCGTACGAGAATACTTTTGTAAAGAAACTAGGCGTTATTCTGGAAAGTACCTGTAAATAAATGTCTGTTGTTTCACTAGGAGAAAAAAAGAGAGAGTCGAATTTTTTCCTTTTCTTTGTTTCTTTGCGAATGTCTGCAGACCACATATGGGTTCCGAGAGTTGGCATATAACGAATACGTTACAAAGGCTAGTACGTAGGATTATGTACTACGATATGGATTGAACTCGGCTTCTTGGTGGCATAATCTGTTTCGGTATCCATTACGCTACTAGTATGCCTTCTCTAAAAGAAGAAAACAGTCGCTAAGAATAGCACAAAAGAAATGAAAAAAGTTGGCGGAAGGAAAATATATGAAAAAAGTAAAAAGAATCCAATTATTTTTCAGTGTGCGTGAAAAAAAAAATGGATATAACCCGTAAACCCAAAGGAACTAAAAGATTTTGTTAATACGATTATCTTTGAACTTTTTAGTTTTTTCTCCTTTGAGAACGTAATTTGCACAATCCCGCCAACAAAATTATCTAAAATATTTTTTTTTCAAGAACGAAAATTAATAACTAAATAGAAAGTTTACGCCCTTTGCCGAATTACGTGATATAACTCAAGTTAACTGTTATTCTGTGTCTCAAAAAGTTTGCATAATATTGTATCATATCCAAAGATTTAAGTTGGATTTTTCTATTCATTAACAAAAAAAAAAAAATGAACAAAAAAAAAAAATGAACAAAAAAAAAAAAATGAACATTTCCGCTATCCACAGTATCAGAGTCACTGTTTTCTGTTTCTAAATCTCTCTTGCACTCATATGGAAAGAGAAATACGTTTTCTTCT
Source organism: Euprymna scolopes (assembly GCF_053919585.1). Lineage (NCBI taxonomy): Eukaryota > Metazoa > Mollusca > Cephalopoda > Sepiida > Sepiolidae > Euprymna > Euprymna scolopes. The sequence goes on from NC_136482.1 coordinate 144,636,143, forward strand.
TTATATGTATCTTTGCGAACACAGGAATGTTTCTGTCAAACTCGGGAATCTGCAGGTATTTTTTTATTTACTTCACGAGGGTAGAATGCTCTTGTTCTGTCAGCCATGATAGATAGAAGTTCTAAATAATTTGCAATCGTATTTTTCAGTCGCTCACACTGAGGATTGAACTTTCAACCTTTAGGAATAGGTCATTTTGCAATTTAATTTTTCTAAATAATCTAACCAGTTTGTCACGAGTCCTTGCGCAAGGAATCGAACTACTGGACCACTGATAGACAGTGAAATATAGTTCTACTGTAGATATTTTAACAGTTATCTCTGATCGCATATATCATACACAGAATAAGGAAGGGAGAGCTAGTGCAGTAGCCCTTGATATATCCAAAATATTTTACAAGGTCTGGAATAAAGGGCGCCTAATGAAAATTATATCGCACAGTATTACAAGACAAATGCTAAATATAATTAGATTCTTAGACAAGAGGAAAATTCAGTTTTACCTCGATTCACATACATTCAAACGTTGTGATATCAGGGATCGATCCTCTATTATTCCTGATATTCATAAACGATTTACCTGATAACATTGTGTCTGATATGGGTATATTTGCTCATGACACAACACTCTATAATAGGCACGAGGTGCATTCACCTCTAGTCTCTCCCGCTTAGATGTACACATATTAGTGTTGGGACGATTATTCGGAATCGGAATCGGGAATCGGAAAAATCGGAAGATTTGGGGGTATCGGATTCGGAAAAATTGAAGCCTATTTTCCGATGCCAAAACGATTGTTTTAATTATCTTTTTTTTTTAATTGATTTTGTATAAAGGACAATTTTCATTTGCTGGTAATAATGATAAACTAATAAATATTTATTGATTTTAAAATACCAATAAAACTAAAATCGATAGATCATCCTTCACAAGTGTAATTTGGACGTTTAGGAAAATATCTGCATATTTAACATGTGTTTTTACGAAAATCGGGGAAAATAACAATTTTATAGTTAAATAATTAGAGATTTGTAAAGAATCGTAATCGTAATCGGTAATTGTATCGGAATCGGGAATTTAGTACAGAATCGGTAATTGTATCGGAATCAGATAAAATATTGGAATCGTCCCATCACTAATACATATCTAAGGGATAATGTAACCAGGATTAAGCTTCTATCCTTTAACAATTACAAGAAGCTTTCCCAACCACCGATAGTCATGACTAATAACATTCTGCCAAGCGCTCAAATTACAAACTCCTCGGCTTAACATTCAGAGGCAACATGAATTGGAACAAATACGTCGAGGTCATTGCAAATGCTGTTGCAAAAAAGTGAGTTCCCTCTACCACGTTTGAAAAGTACTCACACCTGAGAGTATTTTATATCTCTACAAAACCACCATTCACCCATATACGAAGTATTGTCACCATATCTGGGCTGGTGCATTCACCTCTACTCACTCCCACTTAGACAAGATTCTAAAAAAGCGCCTAAAATCTAATAAGTCCAGCACTATCGACAAAGTGTCAATCTCTAATCAGTCGAGCACTTGCCATGTAAATAACGGTAGAGCAGAGAGAGAGAGAGAGAGACTCGCAACGTCTTATCTTCTAGAAAGAGTGAGCAGAGACGAAAAAATATATATAGGTACAGGATTGCATCTGGGCATAATATATCTACTGAAACGGTAGAATGTTCAATCCATTTTTCCGACGAACATGGAAACGGATCTGTGTTCCATTTCAGATCAGGAGTGAAGGTCAGCCTCAGAAGCTTGTTAACGCATGATGCTTCCTCCAGGACAAGAGCCATTCATTGCAATTTTGAGCCAGCTGGGGATCAGAGTTTTAGTCATGGAAAGAAGGAAACTTGGTTTTAGATGAATTAAAATTAACCAGACACCATTGTATCACGTGTTCAAGGTCAGAAAGATCTTGGTTATCGCCAGCCTTTGAAGTGTTGCCATAAATATCTCCAAATATTCTAAGAATGTTATTGGAGAGAACATCGATGAAGATCAGGAAGAAAATTGGGCTCGAAATGGAACCCTGAGAAACACGATCTTTGATACAATTGTAATGTTATGGCCCTTTAGGCTGTGATCATAGCGTAGTATCTGTTAACTGTGGCAAGCGGGGTCAAGGGTCAAAACATTATTATTATTGTTATTGTATTCTTATTAATTGATTTGAGCGACGGATGGTCGCTGGATCAGTTATTATGATTAGAAGAATAAACAATTAAACAGGGGAATAAATGATTGACGTGTGAATCGCAAAAAGAATGTGAAAATAGAAAATAGATGTAAACATTCTTTTGGATTTTGATAAACAAATAACTAGATGGAAACATTAGGTTGGTCTGAGACACGTAATTAGGTGACGTAAGAGAACACGTGATGTAGTTAGTTTTGGAGAGAGATTCAGAGAGTTGAGGATTGACCACCAGAGCAGACAAACGTCTAAACAAGGGTGGACAGACAGCTAGGAGCGGGCTGTAAGAATAGAAAATGTAGAAACTGCAGATCCTGTGAAAACCATTTGAGACAACTGTAATAAAGTTATATTATAAAAATATAAAGAGTTGTTTTAATGGTTTCACAAAAAAGAACAGATGTCTCAATTGGTTGGTGCTGACCGCTTCATGGTTCGTCACGGAGCAGCAGGAAGTTAAAAGAACTCTTCAAGAAAAAGGTATGAAGCATATATTATTCTTCTTACATATGAACTGTAAAAATATCCCGTGTGATGTCTGATACAACATGACTTTGTTTACACGTCAATATCATGTCCTCTGGCTAACAACATACATACGATTTATACGTTTATTATCTGTTTGTTAAAAGAACAATATCTTACATCCACTAGATAACACATGGCACGTTTTAATATATCATTTCCTCCAATATAAATCAATATACAACACCATGAGCTTCCGATTTCTGCCCATCCATATCTACTCTTATAAATCTATCAATGGAAGAAGAATTAATGGTTCAGAAGACATTTCCAGCTATTTGGTAGCTGAAAATCTTGTAGAGCAATTGCTCTACAAACGAAAATTCCATTAAGAGATTCATTAATTCTGTGGAATATTACAGATAGCACATCAGCTATAGATCCAGCATAACGGAAACCATATTTCATGCCAGTGAGTAGGTTATTTTTGCTGAAGTGATTTATCATTAGTGCTATGACAACAGCATATTATTTTCCTTGTTTTGATTCTCAGATATATACCCACTAATATCTTATATGTTTTTATGTAGAGTGATGTGGTTCTCGGTTGATTAATTGTGTCGAACTGTGTCTCATATATAATCGAGAGTAAAAACAATGAAAAGGATATGCTGTTGTCATAGCCCTATTTATCACTTCTCTAATTATCACAGATTCCAAAAACTTACAGAAGACTGATTGATCTCCAGAATTTTTAAATACAGGGCAAGTTTATGACGTTCCCAATTGTGTTGGGAAGCAGTTCTCCTTAAGGCAATGTTTAAACAGCTTTGTAAGTATGGTAACTAGTTCCGATTAAAGCTTTTTGAGCACTATAGTTGGAAAGACGTTAGGGCCAATTGCTTTACTACTGGAATCAAGGTTTTTGATAAGTTTGGCAACATCACACACAGATATATGTATGTTGCACAGCCTGTTTTCAATCAGGAAAGGAAATACGGGGATAGGCGACCCTGATAGAAAA